>NC_058408.1:105865033-105940600 GCF_002201575.2 Neomonachus schauinslandi
AGCAGTGATGGGCTGATTGTATCAGCTCCCAAGACCTGCCACTTTCCAGGGTTTTGTAATTAGAATCCTTCTCAATTAGGAGAAGGGGTGAATCAGCATCCAAATTAATAATGTGGCAAGGCCCACCTGTCCAGCCAGCCACCTTGCGCAAGACTACCAAAGAACCCGAGAGAAGATATACTAATGCTGAGACTGCAAAATTAGGGCTCCATGGTTGGCTGGATGTGAGCCTGTCCGGTAGGCTTTGATGCTGGGGTTTGAGACACCTGGGTTCTAATTAAATTCCTTCCCCCAGCACAGCTTGGCTGAAGAGAACCTTGTCTCAAGGGCACTCAGTTTCTTCCTGGAGAATGTAAACTTCAGTGTTGTCAGTCAGAGCAGTTACTGTAGCTGGTGACCCTGGAGTTCAGAGGGGATTAAGTGGTTTGTCGGAAAGGTAGGCAAAGGCAGAACAGTGGGAGGCCACTTAATATAATGACTAAGAATTCTGGCTTTGAACCCAGATTCAAGTCCAAGTTCTCTACTTAGCAACTGGATGCTTTTAGGCAAATTAACTAACTTCTCTGAGCTTGTTTCTGTATTACTAGAATGCGTGGCAAAACATCTACCTTGCAGGATTGCACAGCATATAATGAAGTGTTTAGCCCAGTGCTTGCAAATAGCCAACTCTTAACAAATAGCGGCTTTTATTATTGTTAATAGTAGTGATAAAAAAAATACCCCGAGTCCCAGTCTCTCTCTGCTTGCTTCTTTCAACCTCACCTGTGCTTGGTGATAGCAGGATAGTGGAAGGGAAAGCTTTGAAAAGGACATAATTGATGCTTAAGCAAAAGGGATTATTGTTACCAACAAGCTAAGTCGAAGGCTGCAGATTCCTGCAGGGATGGCTGGCTTGCTCTGGTGACATGGCGGGGGCGGTAGGGGGGGGCTAGTTCAGGACAAAAGTTCCTCTCGGTTTTAGAGGATTCTGACGTTGGCGTGAGTGTCAGTAACAGAAATGACTTCAGGCTGGTTTAAGTAGGAAAAGAATTTGTTGAAAGAGAATATGATCTATCAGAGCATCAGCAGGAGAGCTAGGGAAGCGGGATAAGGGTGGCCGGGCACCAGGACCACAGTCTGAGCTGAGCTGCAGGGTAGGCTTGGTGTGGAGCTGGTGCTACTTCTGTCCCCACGCGGATGTCCTAAGGACCTGGGAGCTGCCTCTATTTCTGGGACGCATTTTCTCCTGACCATGCCTCTTCAAGTCATGGGCATCTGGTCCACTCTTCTTTGATGACATACTGGGCTTCAGCTGCAAAGAGGAGAATGGAAATATGAAACAACTATCAGGCCTGTATTGTTTTCTGGCTTAGGAGGAGGGCTGTGCCTCCCGAAGACTCACACAGTAGGGTATTCCATAGTAGGAAGACTCAGCCATAAAGTGACATATGTCAGTGACAAATACCAGCAGTCTTCCAAATCCCCATCCAGTGGACCATGAGGACGTTGAAGCCTTCCCTGGCACATTTCTGGCATATTTCTGCATTGACTGGTACTTCTGTGTTTTCTATTGTGTCGAGAAAGGGACTTGTGCTCCTGGAAGTTGAGGCCCAGATCTTGCAATGGCATCGACAGGCTGCTTGGGAACTCTGGGGTGGGGAAGGAGAGTGAGGGAACCAGTGATGGCTGGACTTTTCCCTGCCTTCGAAGGCAGCTGGTCAAAACGTTCAGGCCAAGGGCAGAGTCCAGCTGTCCAGAGAACCAGTGAATCAGAGCCGAGGTTACAGAGGGAGAGCCGGCAGTGCGGCCAAGGTGGGGGGCACACTTGGGCTGTGATGCCCCTCCTCACCAGGCTCCACTCTATGGGATGGTGTGTTCAGTGGGGAGGAGACTGGCTGGAAAGGCCCTTTTCCTGCTCTGACAGCTCACCTCGTGTCCCAGGGTCTTCACCCCACCCCCGCCCCCCATGGCGGGCGTGACCACTGAGCTCCAGGGAAATGAAAGGTAGCTTCCCATTGCCAAATGATAAGGACTCTGATATATTCCAGTCGCTTCCCCACAACAGCACTGAAGCAGTCAAACACCAGTAAAAAAACGAAAGCTAATCTTATCCACACAGCAGAAAAAAGTAGTGCTGTTGCATTCGAATCGTGGGTGGGTGGCTGGCTGGATGGGGAGTCAGAACCCACATGGCCTCCCTTGCCTCACCCGAATACCAGGAACCCTTAGGACGTTGGTTCGCAAAGTATGGTCTCTGTATCAACAGCATTAACATCACTGGGTAGCAAATGCAAGTTCTCAGGCCCCATGGCCGAATCACTGAATGAGAAACTGGCGGTGGGGCTCAGCCCTCTGTTTTAATGAACCCTCCAAGGGATGCTGGTGCTTGAGTTTGAGAACCACTGCTTTAGGATTTTGAGGAGATGCTCTCCTTCTCGAAGGGCCTCAACTTTCCCCCTCTGTAAAGTGGAGAGTTTGAATGATTTTTTAAAATACAGATTGAAATAATTCCATGGAATGGAAAAGCCCGGTTCCTCACTTGATTCTGTTATCAATTAGCTGAACATCCTTGGGTGAGTCACAAAACCTCTCTGGGCAGAGTTTACTTTCTCATCAAAGGGAAGGTGTTCAGATGGTTTCATGAAGGAGGCGGCACCTTGGGGGCATGGACAGGATTGGGTGACTTTGCCGGCCACCTGTGGCCCCTGGTGCTTTGATGTGTTTGCAAAGTGGTTTGCTGCAGCATCAGCACCAGACTGGAAACAGCCACGGGTCAACAAGGAGGACACAAAATGATGGTGCATCCATGTCATAAAATATTCTGCAGTGTCAAAGAGAGTGAGGAGAATGTATATGTACTGATTTGGGCTCATCTCTCAGATACAGTAAGTGAAAAAAACCAAGGTGGAGAACAATATGTATAATAAGCTAAAATTTGTGTGAAAAGATATAAATATATGTTTGAATTTACATAAGATATCTCTGGCAATAGCAGATCCCTCTTGGAAAGGGCCCTTTAGGGACTGGGGTTGGAGGTGATAGGAGTGAGACTCACTTGTCACCAAATTCCCTTTGGTACTGTTCGAATTTTTAAAGCATTTACAGTTGACCCTTGAACAACATGGGTTTGAACTGTATGGGTCTACTTATATGTGGGTTTTTTTTTTTGGATAGAGTACAATACTGTCAATGTATTTTATCGTTTTCTTAGTAACATTTTCTTTCTCTAGCTTCCTTTGTTGTAAGAATACAGTATATAATACATATAACATACAAAATATGCGTTAATTGACTGTTTAAGTTTTTGGTAAGACAATAGCAGGCTATTAGTAGTTAAGTTTTTGGGGAGCCAAAAGTTACATGTGCAGTTTCAACTGCGCAGGGGGTCGGTCGCCCTAACCCCCTGCGTTGTTCAAGGACCAACTGTACACGTACTAGTCAAAAAATGAAAATGCAACAAAAAAGCGCCCGCAATAGAGAACCACAGTCCTGTCTGGCTCTCTGATGTTTTGATCTTGGAGCAGTGGCAGCCAAGTCTGCAAGTCAAAGATGAACGAGGCTCATGTGGTGGCCCGAGAGCGAGGAGAGGAAAGTAGGGCAGCGGGGGTCGGTGGAGTTCACTGTGACACGCTCACGAACGGCCCCCTGTCCAGGCACCTGTCTGCACTGTGCAAGGACAGGGAGACGTGGACGTGCAGAAGGCCTCTGTGCATAGGCTGTGGGCTGGGCCGCGCACCAAAGCTCTGGAGGGCAGAGTCAGGGCACTGACCTCACAGTGGACCCCAGTGGGGCACTCGCATGATGGAGTCCAGGACCCCAGAGGTGCCAGAGGGCGGGGTGTGAGGCTGGGCTGGAGCATGGTGGCTCACAGACAGGCCATCCTGACAGGGCTTCCTGATCACGGTGCACTTCGCCCAACCTGATCTCCTGCGTGCCCACGAGAGGCATTATTGTTAACCCCTTTCTCATTTTTTTCCAAGGACCTCCCCAAGCTTGCATTACTGGTTAATGGCCGAGCTGGGATTGGAACTTAGGTTACTGAGTGTAGAAATAGGAAAGAACTCAGAGTCCCAGATTTGAGAAGTGGATTTGGTAGAGCAGGCAGCTGCCGACCCAGAGGAACTCCCTTGGGCTGGGGCTCGGTTGCTTCCTCACAGGGAGGATGAAGATGGTCTTGGGACCCTGTGAGAGGTTCTCCCGCGGCCTGGTCCCATTATCCTCCTCTCACTGTAGTGCCAGTCAGACCTGATAAATGAATAAGATGAACATCCTCTGCCTGTTGAAATCCTCTTATTCCTTTAAGGTCCAGCTCAAATGCCTGTCCTCCATGAAGATTCTCTGATCAGCCCCAGTGGCCTGGATCACTCTATTCTGACCTTGCGGGAACCCCAGGCAGAGTGAGCAGTCCCCTCAGAGCCCTCCTCCGAGCAGAGAGCCAGGATTGGATTCCTTGAGGTTTCCCACCCTATGGCAAATTATAGGTGCCCAGATAGGTGCCCAAATTATAGGTGCCCATGTTTTGTGAAGGCTGAAAGGTCTTCTGCCCTCATTTCTCCACTCTCCAGATAGAAATCATTTATGATGATGAGTCTCATATGGTTAGAACAGAGGGTGTGTGGCAGGGAGTGGCCAGGGACTAGTGTTCGGAGTTGGGGCTGGTTGTGAATGCCTTTTATCCTGCAGCCTGCAGGCAGACTTCATCCCGGAGGCCTGGGGAGCCATCGGGGTGCAGCCTCTCTGGCAGCGGTAAGGTGGGAAGCCTGGGGCTACGGGGGAGAGCACGGATGTAGATGATCAGCAGGGACTCAGCAGGCCTAAGACCCCTGCATGGATCTGAATTAGGCAGTGGGGGGTGGGGGGTGCTGGTGGAGGGCAGCCAGACCTGGCAGCTGGGGGAGAGGAGGAGGAAGGAAGAAAGGGAACGGGGGCAGGGGAGGGGGACTCCCAGTGCCTGGTGGCTTCTAATGGGCTTCGCGGTGGGTAAGACAGAATTTCAAGTAAAAAGAGGGGTCAGAGGAAGTCTCAACAGCGGAGGGGCACGCTCTTTTCCAAAGGAGGGGCGATGACCAACTTCACAGGCTTCAGAAGTCAGTCTGTGGAGGGCTGGGGGAGAGGTGGCTGGAGCCGGCAGGTGGGAGGCCACTGGCGGTCCCGCGTGACCGCTTTCTGGGGTGTGATGGTAGCAAAGCCAGACTGCAGTGGGAGGCCGGCAGCAGGGGCATGGAGCACGGGCTAGGAGTGGGCGCTCAGCACAGACTCCCTGCTTGATTGATTCTGCTGCTTGAACAACACAAATAGCCGGAAATGTAAACACTGCTGGATCCGGCACAGCACCCCTTGGCATTGCTAATTAGCCCTGAGATTACTCCTTGCAAGGGAGCAACTACATCACACCTCGGTTCTGGCTGAACAAGCAGAGCAGGGAGGCAGGTCTGGTCAGTGGCTGCCCATTGTCCCCGCCCCCCCAACCCCCCGCGCCGTCCTCTTTGAGAAATGCCAGAAACAGTCACCCAGCCCCTGCCTCCTGGTCCTACCTTTCTGAGGTACCATTGCTTAGGTGTTATTAGTTAAGTATTAGTTAAGAGAGGGACTAATTTGTGTAATGGAAAAGTCACGGAGAGAGAATGTGGTATAAATGTTAATTGCTTTTTTAACTTCACATTATGTGATCCGTTAACATTAATATTTAATTTAATGCAGTCAAAAGATTAATGCTTGTGTTTATTTCTAAAAAAGGCAAGGATGCTTCAGGCTGCTTTTCAGCTTGGTTGAGCTTTGGGGAAAAAAAAAACCAACCCACCCAGAACAGAAGAAATGTATTCATGCTGTAATAAGACAAATACCCTCTCCCCCACCCGGGCTCCCTCCTCCATTCCTAAAAATAAGCCGCGGGGTTCTAATGGGGACACTGATTAAATATTCGGCTCTGTAATTTATGCCCAAGTGAATCCCAACAGGAACCAGGGGCTCTGGAAATCTGTTGTGAAATAATTATCCTGAATGACATTGTCGAGATGGTCTGCAAGGGTGCTGTCAATAATG
The DNA here is from genome assembly GCF_002201575.2 of Neomonachus schauinslandi. Classification (NCBI taxonomy): domain Eukaryota; kingdom Metazoa; phylum Chordata; class Mammalia; order Carnivora; family Phocidae; genus Neomonachus; species Neomonachus schauinslandi. The sequence goes on from NC_058408.1 coordinate 105,871,055, forward strand.
CATTAGCCCAAATCTGTTTGAAATACAGCAAGGAAATTACACGATATTCATGGGAACCTGAAAGAATTATCAGTAAACAAATTTAATCAACTTGATGTTATGCATACCACTCAACCTCTTATTATCTGATCATCTAGGTTTAGAACACGCAGGGGAATTGAATGACGCGGGATGCGAGACTGAGCATGTGTGTGTGTGTGTGTGTCTATGTGTGTGTATGTATGTGCACGTGCAAGCACGCTTGGTGTAACCAGCCTCAGGTCTCTGCATTTCTCCTTCTTGGCTGCGTTTCATTTGCATTTTTCTCTAGGCCTGATTGTTGGCTGCCAGCTTTCACCTCAGCCTGGCTCTTAAACTCTCTTTTCTTTCCCCCGAGTCGGAGCCCTGCTTAGAAAAGTCAGCTGACTGCCTGCCTTTCCTCCAGATGCCTCTTTCTCTTGCCTTTCAAAGGAGTGGTGGTTGCCCCTGCTACTGAAGTCAGGAGTAAAGCGGTAGGACGAGATGGGGTGAGTGCCATCATCGGGGGAGACACTTCTTGGCATAGAAGAAAGAGCCCTAAGTGAAGATCTGCCGCTATTTAGCTGATCTTACACAAGCCTCTTCCCATCTCTGGGCCTTAGTTTTCCCATCTAAAAAATGAGTCTTGAGTTGGGTGGTCTGTGTCATTTTATGAAATCTTGGTAGAAGTTCAGCAGCATGTCATTTGCTTGGATTTTGCTCCTTGCCTTCTAGAGGGAAGGGGCTTTCTCAAAACCAAATGGGAAATTGGAGGCAGAGTCAATGTAACTTTCAGACCCACTTCTCATGACTCCTCTATCCCCCAAATCAGAACATTACTTTTCATCTGCACTAAAAGCCACGGGGAGCATTTCAGAGTCTTTAGTCCAGAACTGAGCCCTAGGTTCCGTGGTGGGGAACTTTGGTTGCCCTCCTGGCTTTGCAAGTCCCTTTCCATTTCCAAGCCTCAGCTTCCTTGTCTGTACAACAAAGGGGCTGGATGAGATGACCTTTCAGAACCTCCCTTATTTTTGCTTTGACATTCCACATCATCATCCACTTTCTAAGTTCCTCAACTGGCTATGGCTTCATATTTTGAGAAAGGAGGTCTAGCTTTGGTTTCCAGACTGTAACCCTTTCTTTGAACTCTTTATAGTGAAAGTACACTCTTATTGAGCATCTGCTGTGGTCAGTGCCCAGGTCTGGGCCCTGTTGGGAGGTGTGTGTGGAATATACTTAATTGAGTCCACTTTGAGCCTGGTCCTGGGCCTGGTATTGGCATGACTTCATGGAACTTGGGAAATAATATTTGGGGAATGAATAAAAGCTGATTCATTCAATAGCTTCTTTTGGGGTACTCAGCATTATATAGGATAATAGTAACATATACGAATACAGACTATGTACTAAGCACTTCAGTGTTTAAGAGCATGGTGAATGAGACTTTCCCATTGCTTGGGAATGGGCCACCATGAAGCAAAGGTAGGAATAAGAGGCAGAGAACACCTGTGTTATAAAGAACACCAAAAGCAAAGAGGTATAGACACGCCCCCAGAAGCTACTGCATGGGCTCTTCTACCTCCATCCGTTACTGCAGCCGGGACCCTGGCCCCACACTGTCCCAGCCTAGACAGATGAAAGTCCAGATGTGGCACTCTTCAGCATGGTAGCTGCTAGCCCCACATGGCTATTAAACACTTGGAATGTGCCTAGTCCAGATTGAGATGTGCTGTTAAGTGTAAAATACACACCGGATTGCAAAGATTTTTAGCACAATAAAAGGATATAAAGTATCTCAATAATTTTTTATATGATTACATGTTGAAGTAATATTTTGGATATATTGAGTTAAATGAAATAGAATATTAAAATTAATTTTACCTGTTTCTTTTGGCTCATTTTGAAAAGTTTTATTTATTTAAGTAATCTCTGTACCCATCGTGGGGCTCAGACTCACAACCCCGAGATCAAGAGTTGCCCACTCTTCTGACTGAGCCAGCCAGGCACCCCTCTTTTGGCTTATTTTGATGTGAATAGTAGGAAATTTAAAGTTATATATGTCTTACATTATATTTCTATTGGAAATAGAAATATTTAAATTATTTCAAAGAATATTTAAATATTCAAATAATTTTTCTGATGGGAGTAGGGAGTACTAGGAGGGTAGTGATGTGGCTTTCTCCCTCCCATTTCTCATGTGGGAGGCTAGAGGGGCATTTGTCCTCACTCCAGGTAAGGGATTCTAAGAGAATCACTCACAGAGATGGAAGGGTCCTGGATAAAGGAAGATGGACATTTTAGTTCTTGGTTTAGCTTCTTTTTAGCAGGGGAATTGCTGATCTGTTCCTGGTGCTTATTTGAACAGGGGGAAAAGATCATCGGAGAGTGTACTAGGCAGAAAAATGCCCCCCACCTTGTCCTAAGATGTCTATGTCCTCATCCCAGCAACCTGTGAATTACCCTATATGGTGAAAGGGACTTTGCAGATGTGATGAAGGTTAAGTAAAGACCTTGAGATAGGGAAATTATTCTGGATTATCCAGTTGGGCCTAATCTAATCACATGAGTTCTTGAAGGTGCAGAGCCTTTCCGGGCTGCCATCAGAGAGAGATGGGATGACTAAGATGATGGAAGAAGAGGCAGGAAAAATGAGAGGTGTGAAAGGGGCTTGGTTTACCATTGCTGGCTTGGAATATGGAGGAAGGGGCCATGATCTGAGCAGTGCAGGTGGCCTCTAGATGCTGGGAATAGCAAGGAAGCAGATTCTCCCCTAAAGCCTCTAGAAAGGGACACAGCCCTGCTGATACCTTGATTTTGGCCCAGGAGATCTGTGCTAGATGTCTGACCTACAGAAGTGTAAGGCAATCCATCTGTGTTGTGTTAAGCCACTGTTTGTGGTAATTTATTATGGCAGCAATAGGAAACAAATACAGAGACACCGGCTTGGAGAGAGTACAGCGTTTTGGCAAAATAAAACTGCATGAGTTGCTCATGAGTTGAGTGGACCTCTTGGAACACAGTCAGGCTGTGTTCCAGACCCTGGACGCAGGGGAAAGAAGCTTAGCAGCCAGAGGCTTTCAGGTATACCCCCCTTGGGGATGTGTGGTGGAGAGTTCTCTTTCCTGTAGGGCCTCCTGAAGAGCTCATTCATGTATTCCAGGATCAGTTTGGGATCTACCACATAGAGACTGAATTCCATGGAAGAGCCATTAGCCACCTACATCATTTAGACAGGCTAGGTTATGCTAAGTAAACACACAGCCCCCAAATCTTAGAGCTTTATGACAATGGAGATATATTCCCTGTTCCTTCCCATGTCTATCTCTACTCATCCTAGTGGGATCTGTCCTCACGTGTCATTTGCTAAAGCAAGCCATGTGGCTGCACCTAATTTCAAGGGGACAGAAAAGGGTAATCCAACCATGTGCTGGGGTTAGAGCTGGGGATATTTATTGATCAGCACTAATGTATACCAGTCCCCTTTTCTTTTTTATCCTTTCCAGGCCCAAAAGCTCCCAAGGAGAAAGGGCCCCAGGAGAGGAAGGGGGAGGAGAATGGAAGAGCAGAGCATATGCGTTTCCTCTTGGCAAGACTCTCAGGTTGATACCTGGCTGGTATGGGAAGGGTGTGAGTGCTAAATGAGATAGGCGATTGAGATTTTTTTTTTTTTTTTTAGATTTTATATATTTACTTGAGAGAGAGAGAGAGAGAGAGAGAGAAAGGACAAGCATGAGTGAGGGGCAGAGGCAGAGGGAGAGGCAGACTCCCTGCTGAGGAGGGAGCCCAATGGAGCTCAATCCCAGGACTCCGAGATCACAACCCGAGCCGAAGGCAGATGCTTAACCGACTGAGCCACCCAGGCGCCCTGGTGAATGAGATTTTAAACCAGACTGGAATTTCCACTTAGATACTGAAAATGAAAGGATACTGAGGGGTCTTCCTGTGATGTCATTATAAAACAGGAATGTGAGATTCATGGCATGAATGAAGGCAGTACTTTGAAAGCCGTTTTTTAATGTCTGGCTAGTTTCAGACTCTACTGAGTCCCAACTACGCATGCATTATATCCTCAGAATGATCCTTTGAGTCAGTCCCTTTTACCTTCATTTTACATATCATAAAACTGAGGCTCAGAGAGGGTAAGTAACGTGCCCAGTGGCACACAGCTCCAGCAGCTAGCCAAAACTCAAAAACTCAGACTTGTCTGACTCCAAGTACACTTTTTTTTTTTTGAGAGAGAGCGAGCGAGCACAAGCAGGGGGAGCAGCAGAGGGAGAGGGAGAAGCAGGCTCCCCGCCGAGCAGGGAGCCAGATGCGGGGCTCAATCCCAGGACCCTGGGATCATGACCCAAACCGAAGGCAGCCGTTTAACCGACTGAGCCCCCCAGGCGCCCCCCAAGTACACTTTAAAAAGCCATACTTGCTGTGCTGTCACACTACTCTGATGTAAATGGAGTACTACTACTTTTGGAGTGGACAAAGAGAGACATGCTCACGCTGTGAGTTAGCCCTTTGTGGGTAGAGGGGTAAAATTAGAAAGATCCTCAGGATGTAGCCAGAGAGAACGGACGTTTCTGGGACACCTACCATGTGCCAGGCCCTGCCACATACTTGGCATACATTATCTCAATTTAACTCCCAGGGCCATTCCATTCCAGTTTTGTAGATGAGTCAAACCGAGCCATAAAGAGATGACTTGACTTGTCCAGTGTCACACAAGTAATAGGCAAGATTTGAATCCAATTCTGCCTGATTTTTGAAACTCTTTCCATCCAGCAACGATTTCCCAGTGAATGAGTTTTGGAGGAGGCCACTGTCTGGTGGGACAGTCTTGAGGAAGGCCTCCAGGCCAAGAGGACATAATAGAAACAGGGAGGGTGACAAGTGAAGGTGCACAGACAAGAGCTTGGGGCCAGGAGTAGGCAGGTCTGACTGGCACAGAGAGTGTGTGAGAACAGTGGGGGCAGGAAGAAAAGCAGTTTGCAGCCAGGTGGGGAGTTGTTGGGAATGTCAGGTTGAGGAGTTTGGCTTTGTTTCCTCAGGCCACGGGAGACCATTTGCAGTGAGGTCTAGTGTGCCTTTGGAAGAGGAACAGGAAGCCTGGAGTGTGGGGTTTCTGGGGCTTTCTGCCATCCTTCCCCCGCAGCAGGTGGAAAACTGGAAAGGGCTAGTTTAGGCAGAAATGTCCCTCAAGACGAAGTATGGTCAGGGGTGGGGGAGGGGGATTTCAGATCCAGCAGGACAGGGCAACAGAAGGCACTGAAGTACCGAGGGTGCATAAGGCAGAGGAAAGATTGTGGCTTTGGCACATGACAGACCTCTTTCAGGTCTCAGCTCTGTGAACCTGGACACATAACTTGCTTTGATGACATTGAAATTAAATGAGCTCTGTGTGAGAGAACCTGCAGATTTCCTCACTTTAACATGCTTCAAAAAGTAGCCCCTTTAGTATCTGTGTCTGACCTTCTTGAGGAGCCCCTTTCCTACAGGGGAACAGGGAAACCTCACATGTCTATTGACAGGCTCCACTAGCCTATTCAGTCACCTTTCAGTGAAAATGTTCCCACTCTTCATTTCTGTCTTTCTCTCAGAGCTGGCTTAAATAGTTCCTTTGGGATTAATGAATAACTCTTTTCTTTAAGTAAATGTCTGGTCTTTCAGAGTTTTCACTTCTTTCCCTTCTTCTGTCCAAGATGGCACCTGGGTATTTGAGGGCTTCACTGCATTCTCCAGGTAACAGAGGGACGGGCCTTGGATTTGCATGGTGTCTTCCATATCCAGGAGCTAGTCTGGTCTGCTCCCTGGACTGGTGGCCACTAAGGTGAGGCTGATCTCTTCCGGCCTTCTGGGTGATATGCTGGTGGAGGCTGTGGTTTTGGCCATTTGTCCTCAGGTCACAAGGAAGTTCCTGTCCACGATGGCCTCTTTCTCTTGATCCTAGGCCTCTGCCCTCTCAGTACCTTTGTGTACCCTCCTTTGATCGCCTCTTTGGTGGAGGGTCGGGGGTTCTGCCCCAGACTCATTCCTCTGGCCATTTCCTACAGTTGCTGCTGTGCCATCACCCTCTGCCACGTTGGAAAGCTTTTGAGTGGCTTTTCTTAAAGAAAAACTCTTGCTGGTAGACATGGGAAGTGAGTGGGCCTTTAGTTGTTTGGATGGCTTTGGCTTTCCCCTCGACCTATCTAATTTATCTCTTCAACCTGAGACTGCAGTTAGGGGGGGAAGGTGTAACACAATGGCCTGAGCTCCCCTCCCCCACTCCCTCCCTCCCTCCCTCCCTCCATCTTTTGTTCTCACAGCTTTGTGAATGTGAAGGGATGAACATCCTGACTTCTACTTTGGGGAAATATGGCACCACAAGTCATGTGGTTCAAGGGTACTGACTCCATGCTAAACTCCAGGGCCAGACAGATAACTAAGGCCTGGACAACTACCCCATTCCTTTCGCCTGGCCAGTGACTGGTTCAGGGATGGACTTGTGACCATATTTGTGCAATGAGAGATAGCTCTGGGAACTTATTAGAACTTATAACAGAGGAGTGCCTGGATGGCTTAGAGAGTTAAGCATCCAATTCATGATCTTAGCTCAGGGTTGTAAGATTGAGCCCTGCTTTGGGCTCCGTGCTCAGTAGGGAGTCTGCTTGTCCCCCTCCCTCTGCCCCTCCCTCTGCCCCTCCCTGTACTCTCTCTCAAATAAATAAATCTTAAAAAAAAAAGCTTATAATAGGGGTGCCTGGGTGGCTCAGTCAGTTAAGCATCTGCCTTTGGCTCAGGTCATGATCCCAGGGTACTGGGATTGAGCCCCATGTCGGGCTCTGTGCTCATCAGGAAGCCTGCTTCTCCCTCTCCCCCTGCTTGTGCTCTTTCTCTCTCTCTCAAATAAATAAATAAAATCTTTTTTTTTTTTTAAAGATTTTATTTATTTATTTGACAGAGAGAGAGCTAGCGAGAGCAGGAACACAAGCAGGGGGAGTGGGAGAGGGAGAAGCAGGCTTCCCGCCGAGCAGGGAGCCCGATGTGGGACTCGATCCCAGGACCCTGGGATCATGACCTGAGCCAAAGGCAGACGCTTAACGACTGAGCCACCCAGGCGCCCAAATAAATAAAATCTTTAAAAACAAAACAACTTATAGCAGAGAAACTCCTTTAAAAAATTTTAACAATGAAATATAATTTACATAGAGGGAAATGCACTGATCTTTAGTGTTTAGTGTGAAGAGCTTTGACAAATGGGGGCGCCTGGGTGGCTCAGTCAGTTAAGTGGCTGCCTTCGGCTCAGGTCATGATCCCAGGGTCCTGGGATCGAGCCCCACATCGGGCTCCCTGCTCAGCGGGAAGCCTGCTTCTCCTTCTCCCACTCCCCCTGCTTGTGTTCCCTCTCTCGCTGTGTCTCTCTCTGTCATATAAATAAATAAAATCTTAAAAAAAAAAAGACCTTTGACAAATGTATACACATTTGTGTAATTAGCACCCAAATAAAGGTATAGATCATTCCCATCACCCTCAGAAGTTCCCTAGGCCCTTTTCCAGTCAATCCCAGAAAGTCTCTTCTTGTCCCTTTCTAGTCAATACCACTCTCTTCCCAGTACACACAGTAAAGGCAATCATTATTCTGACTTTTATCATTATAGATTACTTTTCCTGTTCTAGAACTTTTCATTTTAGATTTTTCATTCTGTTCCACTTATCTATTTGCCTATACTTAATCCAACATCACAGTACCTTGATATGTTGCCTTGGAGTTAAGCAGCATAAATGTTTTAATTTTGTTCTTTTTCAAGACTGTTTTTGTTAGTTAGGTCCTTTGAATTTTCATATATATTTTAGAATTACCCTTCCAATTGTTCAACACAGCATGCTGGGATTTTGATTGGAATCTCAACGAATCTGTAAACCAATTTGGAGAAAGTTGACATCTTATCTATATTGAATCTTCCAAACCATGAATATGGTATATCTCTCCTTTTTTTTTTTAAGGTTTTCTTTCATTCCTCTCAGCAATATTTTGTTCTCAATGTAGAAGTCTTTTATTATGTTCATTACCAAGTATTTTATATTTTGTGATGCTATTATAAAAGGTATTTTTAAAAATTTCATTTTCCAGTTGTTTGTGGCTGGTATAGATGTTCTCTCTTTAGTGTCTGCTAAGCTGGTGGGAGGTGAGTCATGCAAGAGACATCATGGGGAGATGGTCTCCCTGATAGTGAATTCAAAACAGAGGGGAGAAGAGCTGAAAGATGGAGGGTGGGGGGTGGGGCAGAGGGGGAGGGGAGGAACAAGGAGACGGAAAAGCATGCATACCTGATGTTTGCCTTTCCAGCTTCCATCCCTCTGTTACAGGAAACAGAGAAAGAGACAGAGACAGGGAGAGAGAGAGAAGGAGAGAGCTCTGAAGAAAAGATCTGAGCTCCTAGATTCCATATTGGCTGAAGCCAGGTCTACCATGGATATTACTGGAGACCATAAATTTATTTATTTTTGCTGAAGCCATTTTGAGCTAGATTCCTCTCACTTGCAACTGAAGGAGTCCTGACTAATCCAGTGTCTGACTTGGCCCAGCCTTGCAGACTAGTGTGTAGCTGGGTATGAGTTCCATGCCAATGAAGAAAAGACACAACATGGATCACCAATTTATTCTCTCTTCCCATGAGTGAGAGCTGTGGGGCTTCGGGTTTCCTCATGAGGTGAGGAACTATGAAGTGAGCCCACTGTTTAATTCTTTCCTCTTCTTTTCTTCTTTTTCCTCCCTTTCTCCCTCACTTCTTTCCTTCCTTCCTTCCTTCTTTCCCTCCAAAGCACAGTCTAAACCTCTACAGAAGAATTTAAAAACCAACATTGCCTCTGTTAGCTGGTCTGTGGTCCTGCCATTTGAGATACAACAGATCTCCTCAGTTTTGCTGAGGAACGTGGGATTTATTTTTGTCCCTCCTCGGGCCTGTGGCATCACAAAAAGCACTCTAGCTTTTGAGGGTTGCTTTCTCTGCAACCCAGGGAATGTCGCTGCCTCTCATTAAATTCTTTCAGTTTAGACTGTCCCTCTGGTGGTGGGGGAAGGACTTGGGGGTAGGAGTGGGGGAATGTGTATATGGGAAGCATTTGCTATTTTTGCCACTAGGTTAGCCACCCATCCACCCAGTCATCCATTCTCTGAGCTCTGAACGTTTCACGGAAAGAAAGGTAAAATATGCACTGTGTTCCATATACATTATCTTATTGGATTTCTACTGCAACCCTTTGAGGTGGGCATTATTACCCTCATTTTTTCAGACGAGGAAGCTGAAGCTTAGAGCATGTAAGCCACATGTTAAGTCCAGACAATGAGAAGGTGACAGAGCTGACATTTAAACCCCCAGTGCCCCCGCTCTTTGTATTCTGAGAAGCTGTCTTGGTTTCCTGTGTGTGAGGGCCATGCTGAGCAGTGCAGGAGGTGGAGGGAGGATGAACACTGACCAGGTGTGAATCTTGTCATCCAACCCAGCAGCCCATTAGAGGAGCTGACAATGAGTAAATAACTGAATGCAGAGGAGAAGGGAGGAGCATCTAAATGTAATGATGTGAATCTTTGGGATACAGGGACCAAAAAAAATGAGAATTTCAGGGACTTCGCAAAATCCTAAGTTATTCTTAAGACTTCCAATGTTCTTCATTCTCTTTATGCATTTTTATATATAACTAAACGTTTTGATGAAGAAATATTAAGTTAGTAGAGTAGAACTATAGCCTATCATGTGTATTAAAACACAGGAAAATGCCAGTGAACATAATTGGGTAGTGTCTGAATAATGTCACATTGAGATCTCCTAGTAAGGTTAGCAGCACTAAGGAATTCCTTGTCTTCCAAAACTTGTTATTTCTTGGAACATAGGATTTATGTAAAATATACTGTGCATATAAACTTATTAATATTTATTTTATTTGCAAGAATAACTCACCATTAGCAGCAAAAAGGGCATCAAACACACACTGATAACACAAAAGCCTTGAGCAAGACTGACTCATGTCAACCTTAACCTTCAACTCTGCCTGTCAGCCCTTCCTACTCTTGCTTTGACTTGACATTGGCAGATTCCTTTAAACCAGTAATGCCTCTATACTAATAAGCTTTGATTCTCACAGGGGAATATGATACTGTTTCTGGTTTTCTTAGTTGCTTTTTCTCAGGAGTTGAGATCTGGAAGAGTATTTAAATTTCCTGAGAAAGAACAGGAAGGAGTTTCTGAATGGAGACCCTGGTCTTGAGGAAGGTCCACATACAAGATAGTGGGTTTGGGGAAGGTAAATATAATGGGCAGCTGCAGGACTCACAGCAGACTTCCTATGGGAGCTGGCACGTGAGCTGGGATATGAAGGGTGGGCAGGATTTAGAGATTGAGGTGGGCATAAGAGTAGGGAGAAAGGCATTCCAGGTGGACTGCACAGCTTGAGCGAAGTAAGACCGAGAAGCTGGAAACTGGGGATACACCAGGCAATAGGTTGACCTTGAGCAGAGTGTTTGTGAAAGGGGGTGGTTAACAATACAATTGGAAGGGTAGAGTGGGGCTAAATCCACAGGGAGGGAGGCTCATGCATCATTTACATCTCTCTGTCCTGTAAAGTAGGTATTCCAGGGTTATTTGTTTCTTTTGTGATGATTTTGAGATTGAGGCTCACGACTTGCTTAAGGTCACATGGGTAATAAGTGGTAGAAATTGGGGAAGATGAACTCTATAGAACACATAGTCCAGTGTCTTGTTCATCACCAGCACACACTGGAAGTGTCTGGAATGAGGCAGTCCTTGGGATTTCTTAAATGTCTGTTGAGTTGAACTGATGTGTAGAAATTGAAGGGAAATTAAGTTTTGGTTAAATATGAGCAAACGCTTTCAGGAAAAACAGACTTCTGCAGCAAGTTGTTTTAACCTCCCCCCCCTTTTTTTGAGGTCTATATCTTTCTGTCATTTATCTATGTTTTATTGATGTGAATTTTTAACTGATCATTGTTCCCTCTTCCTTTTGGCCACAAGGAAGTTTAATGTCAAATTTGTGACTATAAAATGGGATGGTTTGCCTTTCTGCATGCTAATCTTAGCCCTTGCTTTGTTTCTTCCTGCCTTTCTGTCCCTTTGCTGTTCATTTTCTCGTTCAGCATTTGACATATTCATTCAAGCTGCCTCAAATTTGGATATAGTTAACTAATCTATAACTGATTGGGCACAGACTAAGAAATGCTAAGTCAGATGTGCAGAACAATGTAATATGCTGCCTTGTGAGGTCATGAGCTCACTGCCATCAGAGGTGTGTAAGAAAAGACTGAAGCATCGTTTGGCTCAAAGATCCCTTTGGTTCTGAGATTTTCCGATTATAAGAGTTGGGAATAGGTCATCCTTTCACTGCATCTGCAGCCATCCCCCCAACAAGATGCACCCCGGTGCCCAGAGTAAAATCCTCATCCTCTTGCCGGCCTGAGGTCCTTTGGCTACACAGCCTAATGAGACTCTGGGGGCTGGGGATGCAGGCTGCCTGGCACTGGGGCAACACTGCAAATGACATTAATAGCATGTGACTAGCAGTGGATTGATTGAGTAAGCAGATGTTAGGGTTTTGGCTGATAATGATTCATTACTATTTGGGAAAAACCTGATAGGGATGCTCTCACTCTAAGAATTAATTAGTTTATGCTTCATCAGTCGTATTGAGCAGAGTGTAAATGGCCCTTCTGAGTACAGAGCTCTCCAGTTAGGGGAATTAGCATTCCTTCCACCCAGCAAGACGTGGGAACAGTGAGCTTCCTTCCATGGAAGAACAGGCAGAGGGGGAGGGGAGGAACAAGGAGACGGAAAAGCGTGCATACCTGATGTTTGCCTTTCCAGCTTCCATCCCTCTTCCTCCGCAGCTTATCATTTGGAGACGTTCCCCTTTGCCACTCTCAGTCTATGCTAGGGCGGGGCTGCTCCCTAGCCCAAGTTGGGAGGGAGACCATGTGACCAAAGCTGGGCCAATCAGTGTACTGCATCTCCTGGGCCACAGTGATTGGCTCACGGATGTACCTGTGTGACTCAATGAGAATACCCTGAGACTCAGTGAGACATTAGCTGGGAACCTAGGGAAGCCCATTCTCTCACTGTTCCCGAAGGGGTGTGAGGTAGGAGCTGCAGCAGCCATTTTGTGATTCCAGCCTGCAAGCCATTGAATCGTTCCCAGCGTTTGAGCCTCCCCAGCTGGGACTACGGGGAGCAGAGACAGCTGTCCCCACTGAAACCTATCTAAATTATAGATTCATGAGCAAAAAGAAGACCATTGTTGTTTTAAGCTACTAAGTTAGGGGTGATTTGTTACATATCAATTGACCAGACCAATCTTTCCTTATTGCAAACCTCATCATCTTACCTTTTTGCGTAAAAATTCCTCAGAAGCCTGCTGGTTAAAGACCAGACACCTTTGTGTGGTATTCAAGGCCTTTCTGGTGCTACCTCTGAGATCTCATCTCCCTGCCCTTCCTCTCAGGACTCCTGTCCTTCTGTCACACGGAACTGCTTGTGGTTCCCTAAATAGCTCATGCTCTCTCAGGCAGACGCATGCTGTTTCCTCTGCCCGGAGTGCCTGTCTGTCCCTACCAGATGACATCTCTGTGGAGGATTCCCTCCCTTCTCTTTTCTCTTTTTCGAACTCCTGTCAGTCAAATGTTGGAGCCCATAGATTAATTACTGTATTTTCTAATTCAACTATTTTTGTAACTATTCTTTGATTTGCGATATGGAGAATTTCCCTTACTTTATCTTCCAACTCTTCTTTTTTAAAGTGATTTTTTTAAAAAAGATTTTATTTATTTGACAGAGAGAGAGAGCACAAGCAGGGGGAGCGGCAGGCAGAGGGAATAGGGAGAAGCAGACTCCCCGTGGAGCAGGGAGCCCAATGCGGGGCTCAATCCCAGGACCCCAGGATCATGACCTGAGCCGAAGGCAAGATGCTTAACGACTGAGCCACCCAGGGACTCCTGCACCAATCCTTTTTATGAACTTCTACCATGTGAAGTTTCTAAACAAATGGAAACACGACCATTGCTAAATTAAGTACAAAGGGTCATTCTTGGCAGCACAAGCCTCCCCAGTGTGAATCCACCACCCTCCCCTAGCCTTTCTTACTGTTGCCTCAGACTCCTCCCCCTCTTGCCCTATCCAAGCCACACCCTTATAGGCTGGTCCCCCAGTCCTGCTTCTCCATGGCTGATTGGAACAGCTCCTGGACATAGGCCCCAGGCCCATCACTGATAATTATATTATAGCAAATGGCACCCTCAGGCACCTGGAGAGTCCTTCTCTGTCTCTTTTGTTGCTGTCTTGCTGAGCTTTAAATCTTTTTAACAAAATATACTTTTCTCTTGTTTGTATCTTGGCTCCCATCAAACTCATAAACCCCTGGGAGGCAGGGACTGTGGCTTAGTCATCTTTGTTCCCTCCAGAAGATTGGTGAAGTACTTTACACTGCTAAGCTGGATGGAACAACTTGGAGATGGGTAGACCTTGTTGAGGTTTCAGCTCCCCCAGTTGATGGCTGTGTGTCCTTGGGTAACTAAATTAACTTCTCTGGGCCATCGCTTCCTTTTGTGCATTTTGTGACTCAAATAGGATATGCCAAACCCTGCACAAACCTAAGGCCTGGTGAAAGTAAGTTTTCACTGAGGACATGTTGCTGATGAGGTAAGCTGATCATTAGTCTGATGATAAGAATTTCCTGCAGGATGGATGCATTATGAGAGCCGAAACCCCAGGGACCTACCAGAGAGGCTTTGGCAGTTGCAGGTATTGTGGAATTGGCAGGATGGTCACATGTGGAGGTGGTAGGCAGGTGACCAACGTGACAGGAATTTTGAGTGTAGCTTTTTTGGGAGGATGATGGTGAATGACTAGGATGGAGTAGTTATGAGGGGAGCAAATTTGGGAGCCAGATGAAGCATTAAAATCTGGAAAATGTGAAGTTTGAAGGGTGGAGGCTCCCATACAGATGTCCCACCAGGCAGTTGGAAGTGTGAAACTCCTGGCCAAGAGCAAATCTGGGCTGTCTCCTGTGTTGAGCTGATTGTTGGTAGCCTAGGAGAGGACGAGATGCCTGAGGGAATGTGGGGACAGATCAGAGAGCTGAGAACAGAATCTCTGGGGAAAAGAGACAGGTTTGGGAGGTTTAGGCTAGCGTAGCACCTGAGAGAGGAGAGTACTTTGAGTTACAGCAGAGACCAGGAGGACACCATGTCTAGGAGCCCATGAGGTGGAAATTAAAAATGAATGCTGATTGCCGATTGGGAATTTGATGATATTAAGAGGCTTCATGAGTGTTTTTAGGTGTGTTAATGGTATTGCAAAATGATCTCATGTTTGGTATTTGCTTTAAAACAAACTGGTGGGCTGTCTTAAAAGAGACACACTTTAGATTGAAAGATACAGGTAGGTTGAAAGTAAAGGATGGAAAAAGATACACCATGCAAACAGTAACTAAAAGACAGCTGGGTTAGCTATACTATTATCATACAAAAGAGACTTTAAGATGGAAAGTATAGGGGACAAAGAAGGACATTTAATAATGATAGAAGGGTAGGAAGGCATAACAATTATAAAAATATATGCCCCTAACAATATAACCTCAAATACATGAAGCAAAAAGGTGACTGAAATGAAGGGAGAAATACACCATTCAAAAGTAACAGTTGGAGACTCCAATACACCACTTTCAATAACAGATAGAATGAGGCAGAGATCGATAAGGAACTATCTACAGAACACTCCATCTAACAAAAGCAAAATACATGTTCTTCTCAAGTGCACATGAAACATTCTCCAGCTTAGAATATTTGCTAGACCATGAAACAATCTCAGTAAGCTTAATAGAATAGAAAAATAGAGAAAGTCAATGAAACAAAAAGTTGGTTCTTTGAAAAGATCAACAAAATTGACAAACTTTTAGCTAGACCAAGCAAAAAGGGGAAGAATCAGGTGCGTATAGTGAAAAATGAAAAAGGGATGTTGCTACTGATCTTACAGAAATAAATAGATTATAGGAGAATAAGATCATGATGGATTTTTCAGAAATAAACCAGATTGTAACTGCGTTATGAACAGCTGTACATCAACAAATTTGATAACCTAGATGAAACGAACAAATTCCTAGAAACACACAAACTACCAAAACTGACTCAAGAGAAATAGAAAATCTGAACAGATCTACAACAAGTAAAAAGATTGAATTAGTAATTAAACTTCCCACAGAGAAAATAATAGTCCCAGATGGCATTACTCATGAATTCTACCAAATATTTAAAGAAAAATTAATACCTATCACAATCTCTTTCAAATAGCAGGAGAGGAGGGAACACTCCTGACACATTTTATAAAGTCAGATATCATAATATGTGGATACAAAAACCAGGCAAAGACATCACATCAAAATAAAACTACATACCAGTATCCCTTATAAATATAGATGTAAAAATCTTCAACAGAATTCTAGTAAATTAAATCCAGCCACACATAAAAAGGATCATATACATGATCAAGTGGGATTTATCCCAGGAATGCAAGGTTGGTTAAATATCTGAAAATCATCCAGTGTATTTTATCAATAGAATGAAAAGATAAAAGCCACATGATCAGCTCAGTAGACACAGAAAAGGCACTTGACAAAACCCAACACACTTTTATAAATTAAAATCACTCAACAAACTAGGAATAGAAGATGTAGTGGGTGAGGGGCACTTGGGTGTTGCAGTTGGTTGGGTGTCCAACTCTTGGTTTTAGCTCAGGTCATGGTCTTGGGGCCCTGAGATTGAGCCCTGCACTGGGCTCTGTGCTGGGCGTGGAATCTGCTTGGGATTCTCTCTCCCTGTCCCTCTGCCCCTCCCACTTGTGCTGTCTCTCTCAAATCAATCAATCAATCAATCAATCTTTAAAAAAAAAAGAAGATGGCAGGGGGTTGAAGATCGCCCTCCCCAATATGTCCATATTCCAGAACTTGTGAATATTACCTTATATGGAAAAAGTTCTTTTGTAGATGTAATTAAGTTAAGAATCTAGAGATGAGATCACCCTGGATTATCCAAGTGGACCCCAAATCCAATGTCCTGCTAAGAGACAGAAAAGACACAGAGACACAGGGAAGAAGGCCATGTGAAGATGGAGGCAGAAATTGGAGTGGTGCAACCATAAGCCATGGAGTGCGTGTGGTCATCAAAAGTGGGATGAGGCAAGAAAGGATCTCTTGCCTTTAGCAAGATTGCAGGATATAAGATGAAAATACAAAAATCAGTTGAATTTCTGTACACTAGCAGTGGACAATCTGAAAATGAAATTAAGAAAGCAATTCCATTTATAATAGAATCAAAATGAACATAATATTTAGGAATAAATTTGACCAAAGAAATGTAGGGCTTGTACAACTAAAACTTCAAGATGTTGTAGGAAGAAATTAAATAAGACCCAAATAAATGGACAGACTTCCCATGTTCAAGGTTGTTAGAATTGTTAAAATGGCAGTACGTCCCAAATTGACCCAGAACTTCCACATGATCCCTGTCAAAATCCCAGCTGGCTTCCCCTCTCCACCAATTGACAAATTGATTTTAAAATTCATGTGCAAATGCCAGGAACCTAGCATAAACAAAAAAGATCTTGAAAAAGAAGGACAAAGTTAGAGGACTCAGAGTTCCTGGTTTTAAAATGTACTATAGACTTACAGTAATCTAGACTGTGTGGTACTAGCATAGACATATAGATCAATGGAATAGAATTGAGAGTCCAGAAATAAACCCTCACATTTACAGTCAATTGATTTTTGACAAAGGTGCCAAAACAATTCGACTGGGGGAAGAATATTCTTTTCAACAAATGGTTCTGGGAAACGGAATATCCATGTGCAGAAGAGTGAAGTTAGACCCCTACCTGATAACATTTACAAAAGTTAAGAGTTAAAACTATACATTCTTAGAAGAAAACAGAATTAAATATTTGTGACATTAGGTTAGGCAATAGATATTAGGATGCTAAAATACAAGCAACAGATATATTGGCCATAATAAAAAATATAACAATTTTGTGTTTCCAAGGGCATCAATAAGTAAATGAAAGGAACCCACAGAATGGGAGGAAATATTTACAAATCATATATCTGGTAAAGGACTTGTGTCCAGGATAGAGAAAGAACTATTATAACTCAGTAATAAAAAGATAAATAACCCAGTTTAAAAATGGGCAAAAGATATGCATAGACATTTCTCCAAAGAAGATATACAAATGTCCAGCAAGCACATGAAAAGATGCTCAACATCATTCATTCTTTTTTTTTTTTTTTTAAAGATTTTATTTATTTATTTGAGACAGAGAGAATGAGAGACAGAGAGCACGAGAGGGAGGAGGGTCAGAGGGAGAAGCAGACTCCCTGCCAAGCAGGGAGCCCGATGCGGGACTTGATCCCGGGACTCCAGGATCATGACCTGAGCCGAAGGCAGTCGCTTAACCAACTGAGCCACCCAGGTGCCCTGACATCATTCATTCTTAAGGAGAAGCAAATGAAAACCGTGAGACACCACTTCACACCCACTAGAATGACTGTAATAAAAAAGACAATAACAAGTGTCTCAAGGATCTGGAGAAATAGGAACCTTCATACGTTGCTGGTGGGATTGTAAAATGGCACCCAGCTGCTTTGGAAAACAGTTGTACACTTTCTCAAAAAATATTACACATGGAGTTACCATGTGACCAAGAAATTCTACTCTTAGGCATATATCCAAGAGTACATCCTCTTGAAAGTTCATAGTGGCAGAATTATTTGTAATAACCAAAAGATGGAAGCATCCCAAATGTCCATCATTGAACAGAAGTGGTATATCCATACAATGGCATGTTATTTGGCAGTTAAAAGGAATGAAGTATGGATGCATGCTACCACATGGATGAATCTTGAAAACATTATGCTAAATGGAAGAAGTCTGTTACTAAAGATCACAAATTGTATGATGTCATTTATGTTAAATATGCAAATAGACAAATCCATAGAGACAGAAAGTAGATTAGTGGTTGTCAAGGGCTAGGTGGAGGGGAGAATGGGGAACGACTGATAATAGGTAAAGGGTTTCTTTTGGGGCAGTGATGAAAATGTTTTAAAATTAGACAGTGGTGGGGCAGCTGGCTGGCTGAATTGGTAGAGCATGTGACTCTTCATCTCAAGGTCATGAGTTCAAGCCCCACGTTGGGTGTAGAGCTTACTTAAAAAAATAAAATAAAATTACATTAAAAATATAATTGGATAGTGGTGATATTATAGAACTATGTGAATATACTAAAACCCACTGATTGTACACTTTGAAAGGTTGAATGTTATGGTAGGTCAATAAAGCTGTTAGACATTTGAAATTATTTAAAACTAAATAAAATTAACAGTGTAGTTACTCAGTCACACGAACCACATTGTAAGGGCTCATAGCCGTATGTGGCTAATGGCTATCATACTGTACAGTGCGGGTCATCACAGAAAGTTCTGTTGGACAGCCCTGCAATTGCCGGATGGCAGCTACAGAGCCCGGCGGGCACTGCACACCCTCCTAGACATCTTCCAGTGAGGACTGTAAGTGATGTATCAGTGCACTGGTTACTTCTTGGGATGAAGCTGATGAAAATCTGTGTCTGTATTGCTCCCTTATAGGATGCAGTACTTGGCTTGGTTGAAAATATGCATGTGAGCAGGGTAAAAGAGATGAAACAAATATACCAAAGCATCAGGTGTGATTATTTTGAGTAAGGGGAATATGGGCCATCATCTTGCTTCTGGCTATTTGTAGTGGATGATTCAGCTAGAGTTCTTGTCTCTCCTCCTACCCCCTTCGTGGTCCAGGTGACATTGTTTGAATTCCTAGAAATCGCCATGCCTCTGAAGCTATGGCACTCTGTTTGGATTTCCTCATCCCATGAACCAGTTAAGATGACTTGAGCTGGGTTTGTATAAGTCAATAATGGTGAACACTGGGGGCTGGGATTAGGGGCTTCGTTATACTAGAGTCACTACTCAAAAAAAAAAAAAAAATCCCATTGACACAGTGAATGGTGGTCAGCAGTATTATCTGATGCAGATGTTCAGAAATATGCCAGTTAACTTGGCAATGTCCGGGGTGGGGGCGCTTTTTAGGAGAATGTTGTGGAGAAAACCCAGAAAGTGAGGGGTGTTAGGAGTGAGGAAGGTGGAGGCATCAGTACAGATGTCTTTTCTCGAAGATTTTGGGGGCTTAGGAAATAATAGTAATTGAAAGGAGTTTTGATTAAGTAAATTGTCTATAGCCTCTCTCTCTATATATTTGAAATATTTTTTCACTTAAAAGTAGTATAAGTTGGGGCACCTGGGTGGCTCAGTCAGTTGGGCGACTGCCTTCGGCTCAGGTCATGATCCTGGAGTCCCGGGATCGAGTCCCGCATCGGGCTCCCTGCTCGGCGGGGAGTCTGCTTCTCCCTCTGACCCTCCTCCCTCTCATGCTCTCTCTCTCAAATAAATAAATAAAATCTTAAAAAAAAGTAATATAAGTTGAAAATTGGAAAAATAAAGAAGAGTAGAATGACAAAAACAAACCATTACCCATTGTTCTGCTGAGAAAGGACACCATCATTCGTATTTTTGTGGGTTTTCTGTCAGTCTTTATTCTTTACCTGTTTATCTCTACATATTAGAGTCTACTTCATGCACAACTTTGTTGTCTGCTTTTGACACTGCGTATTATTTCCTTGTGTTGATAGCATCATATAATAATGATAGCATCATATAATTAGAGTATCTCATTGTATCTATCTCATTCTATCTCATTGTATAGTAAGTCATTTTTCCATTTGGGATAATTAAGCTGAGGGAATGAGATCCCACGGAAGGGGACGGTATATGGACACGGACGCCCATCCAGGTTGGCGCTGGAAGGGAGGAGTAAGGCCAGGCCTCACCTGAGGAGTTGTGTGGGAGGACAAGTGAAGGATGACTGAAGACAAATTTTGAGTTTGAGAAGGTTGCTGTTGAAGAAAATCATGTCAAAGGGCCTCTGTAAAGTAAGAGAGAAAATCTAGAACAGCTGAGGTGGGGAATTTGGTTGGGAGTTGACAAGAACTGGGTTGAAAGGGTTTTCGGAGGAGCAATGAGGGAATTCAGCTGAGCCTGGGATTACTTGAGGCCAACTTTTCCTGAATTACTCAGCCACTGAACTCCCTCCTGATTAAGGATAAGATTGGGTGCGGTGTTTGGGCTGAGTCTGCTACACTGGTTAGAATCCTTAATGATGGAGGTGGATGGCTTTGTGGTTAAGAAGGTGGGCTCAGGGGCAACCACCTGGATCTGAATCCTGGGTCTGCCATTTTACTGGTTGTGTGGACTTTGGCAAATTACTTAACTTCTTTGTGTCTTGATTTCTTCACCTGTAGTATACACAGTGATATTAATATCTATTTCTTAATATTTGTTAGGATTAAGTGAGAAAATCTATGTTAAGCATTTACATCAGTGTATGGAACATAATAAATATTAAATAAATATTAGCTATTATTATGATTGAGTTGGTTGCAGGTAACAGAAACTCAGTATAACTAGATTAGGGAAAAGGAAGGATTTATTGACTCTTATAAGTGAAAAGTATAAGAAACCAGGCGTTGCTGGATCCATTTTATTCTCTGGAATATCTTGAGACTTCACTTTCTTCTGTGTAGGTTTACTTTTCAGGCAGGCTGTCTGGAAGATGACCACCAGCTTCTCTGTGTTTACATCCTATTAGCTGGGCGATGCCTGCAGAAGACAGAGCACCTTTTTCCTGAAAGCTCCAGCAGAGGGCTTTGGAGCTGGTTCTTACTGGCCTGACTGGTGTTCCCAGCCCATCAGTGATCTGACTACTGTGGCCAGGGGAATTCAGTGCTGTCATTGGCCAGGCCTGAGTCACACTTAACCTTTAGAGCTGAATCACATGCTCTGAGGGTAGGATGGTACCAAAAGATAATGAGGTGTTTTTATTAGAGGAAGGATAAAGGATACCGGGCAAGCAGAAAATCATTTCCACTATACCAGGAGAATGGACAAAGTGGAGAAGGACTGTGGAGAAGGCAGGCAAACAGAAAGAGAATTTGTGCCAGGTGGTGAGGCTACTAAGTGAGTGAGAGAGTGTCATGGAGGGTGGTAGAACAGTTTCCCAAAGTGTGTTCCACTGATTGCCAATTCAAGCAAATGTTAATGTTAACAGGGGTTTTTGTGACAAGGGTTCCATGGAGGAGGAAGTCTGGGAAATGCCAGTATCTATACTACGAGGTTTTTCTCACTTTTAACACACTTTTATACCTGGTGATTCTCAGGACAGAGGTATAGGACCTGCGATTCCCAAATAGATGGGACTGTGGTGCCCTTATTCAGTGGAGCATTTTGTGGGATTAGTATCTGTGGACCACATTTTGGGAAACATGGTAGAAGAGGATGGTGATGAGGTTGGGGAGTGGCAGAAGAGACTTCCGGAGTGTTCGCAGGGGGACAGTGGTCTCCAGGTGGCTGTGGGCACTGAGGAATGGAGTCAGAGGTGTAAGGGGAGGTGAGGAGGGTGGGGATGTTGAGGAGTACAGGAACTGGCAAAGCGGTCTATTGAGCAGAATGGTGGTGCTTGGATGGGGGGCAGCCCAGAATTGGGGGGAGGACAAGATCTCAGGGGGGGAGACCCCCCCGACCCCGTCTCTTAGGATGCTTGGAGCTCTTTTAGCCAGCTTGTTTAGATCTAGCATTTTAATCAGAACCTGGTCAGTGAGCTGAATTTGGGAAAATTGGCTTCTCGAGAAATGGATAAGTCATTTAACTGACTGTGGGTAAAGCTGAATCCGGAGGACTTTGAGGCCAGGAGAGCCTGAGGAGTTGATGGCACAGTGTTTGTGAAATTACCAACAGAGCTCAGCCATAGAAAGGACTGACTCCTCCCATCACGCAGCAGGGACTCTGGACGCACAGACTTCCTCCACCTTTCCCTCCTCTCCCTCTGCCTTCTGATTTTTGTTCGTTCTGTTCAGATCTTGGCATTGTCATGGCCTATACTAGTTAAGTTCTCTTGTAACCCCAGTTTGTCACATTTCCTAGATTTTGCTCTGTAGTTAACTGCATTCATTTTTTTTTTTTTTTCCTGCCAAGTCTTGTAGAGCATAGCCCTTGTACTCACAAGTTCTTCTTTTTACCTCTTTTGGATTCATTTATGGGTTGGCTAGATTTTATCACTAGGAAGGGTTTGATGGGTACTACCTTTCTGAGAACTTCTCTGTTGTCTTTATACACGATGACACCTCGGCTGGGTTAATAAGAATTTGGAGTCACATTCTGCTTGCCCCCACCCCCTTGAATTCTGTAAGGGGTGGTTTTCCATCTCTTGACATTGATTGTTACAAAGAGGAGCATGGAGGCAGCCAGACTGTGTCCCCGGGTAGCTGACCCGATTACTCTGCCCCCTGGGATCTTGACTTCTAATTGAATTAATCTGGGAGGACAAACTACTCTTTCAGCTGCAATTTCGGGTCTGTCTTTATTTTAGAAGATTGTCTTCTCTTATGTCTTTGACTACTTTTCTGTTTTCTGACTAGTTCTGTTGCTGTTGTTCTTAAAGAGATGGGGTATGCTCTGGGGCTTGGTTCCTGAGGGTCTCATTGTATTCTTTGGGTAGATTTCCTCTGGGCACCAGGAGCCATGGGCTTGAAGCTGCTCCTGCCACCCCAGCTCTTACTTGCCAGAAGGGTCAGGTGTAAAATGGCAGAGTGCTCTGTGCATTGATACATGGGCTCTAAGCCAAGCTGGCCACCCCATCACCTGCCATGTTTGATGGGGTACCTAATAATTGGTACCGTTTGTTGAATACTCCTGTATGTGCCTTTTTCAGGGATTTTTGTTGTAAAAAGAAGGAGAGAAGTGGGGTGGTCTCTGGAGGGAAAAATAGGGTTAGGGAAGGCTATGTTTTTTCTTTCAAGAGCTTGTTTATATGCTGACAGGGGTGATCTCATAGAGAGGAGGAGCGTGATTCTGTGGGAGAGAGAGGAAAGAAAGCTAAAGCCGTGTCGTCAACTAGGCAAATGGATTTAAAGCATAACTAGGAAGATAGGCTGTAATTAGACATTTTGATGAAATCTGGATATCCTGTACTTACAAGACCCTCCGGGCCCCACCCCCTAGGAGGGCAGCAGTGGGTCTGGGGGAAGGCCTGAGGCTTTGCCAGCGAGAGACTAGATCCCCCAGGGCCCTGTGCTTCAGCAGAGGGGCCCAGGACAGACTGGGTGACCTCTCTGAGACTCGGTTTCTGTCTCTTGTAAAATGCCAATGATCCTGTGCTTGCTTTGACAGCACATTTACTCAAATTGGAACGATACAGAGAAGATTAGCATGACCCCTGCACAAGGATGACATGCAGATTTTTGAAGCATTCCATATTTAAAAAAAATTAAATAAAATGCCAATGATCCCAAGTATTAAACAAGATGATGCAAGCAGAACATTCTGCAAGGAAAATAAAAGTGATTTCAGTTCCATCATTGAGAGATAACCATGTTTAACATTTTGATATATTTGTGTACCAGTCTTTTCTACTTATGTAAATATATACTTGAAAATAGTATTCTTTATATACTGTTATGTTACATGCATTTAGCACTTAAATACATTAAGGACAATGTTCCGTGTCATTAAATGTTTTTCTATAACACCATTTGAAAAAAGAAATGAATGTAGGTCATTCCAGCAGAAGGACTCATCAGACTCTGTTTTAAACAGTTCCTGATTGTAGACAGCGTGTCAATGGCTCCTTACTATTTTCTATTCTAGATGTGGCCTGTCCCCTTTAACAATTATTTGCTGCCCCCGTCGAAGACACGAGGGCAAGCTTATCAAAGAGGAGGAAGCTGTGAAGTTGAGAGAGAGATGTTGAATGATGGAGTCGAGATGCAGGGGAGACCTGACTGGCAGGAAGAATGGGCTGAAACAAGCAGGAGAAACTGATGAGGGCAAACTCTACTGTCTGAACAACGGTAACAGCTCACAAATCTAGACCACACATGTGGACATTAGGGGAGAGCTAATGAATATCAGGTGACAAAAAGACAATGGGGTTGATATGAGGTGGTTGCTCCTCAAGCTCATGCAAAACAACCCAATAACCTCAGGATGTGTCAGTTTGAGTACAGCGTCCAGACCATGGGTCAGTGGAATGTTGATAAGCTGGAGCTCAGACAAACAGAAGGTGTTCAGGCTGGTGAATGATCTAGACCACGGCTGTTCGATAGAAATATAACGTAAGCTCACTCACTCTACTACCTATCATCTACCAAAATTTAAAAACTTCTAGTAGCCAATAAGAGATTTTAGGTAACCCAGTGTCTTCCAAACATGTTCATTTCAGTGTTAATCAATATAAATAAATTATTAATGAGATATTGCAAACTTTTTCCCCCTAAGTGTTGAGTCTTTGAAATCCGGTGTATATTTCACACTTCCAGCCCATCTCAATTCACATGCTAAATTTTCAGTGGTTAAAATAAAATAGAGTCCTACCAAAACAATAAATTGTGTTTAATGGGAAACTATGTAATACTTCAATTTTAATTAAGTTTAATTAAATTTAATTATAATGCTTTAGTTTTTTTTAAATTTACATTTCAAATAATTACAATTAAATGAATAAAAACTGAGCTCCTCACTTGCACTAGCATCGCCTCCAATACTCGGTAGCCACATGTGGCCGGCAGACAGCGCAGGTCCGTGCCCTGCGCTTACTGCTCCAAGTGTGGTCTCTGTATCGGCAGCATCCGCACACCCCGGGGGAATTGGTTAGAGATACAAGTCTCAGGCCCCATCCAGACCTCCTGAGCTGAGGTTTTTGCATTTAAGCAAGTTCTCTGGATGACTTCTGTGCTCATTACAATGGTTTGAGAAGCAGTGGTTAGATGTTGGGCCATGATTTGGGGAATGTCTGAAGCAATTGGGTATCATTTTGCATGGAAAAGAAGCCTCTAGGAAGCTGTATAATGACCTTCACATGTTTAAAGGCCTGTGTGTGGAAGGTGAGGGAGGTGTAGTCCCAAGTAGAAGAGCGTGGACTACAGGTGGAGGTGGGGCTGGGGTGGGAAAAAGGAAGCCGAACTTATTTCTTTATTTATTTATTTTTAAAGATTTTATTTATTTATTTGACAGAGAGAGACACAGCGAGAGAGGGAACACAAGCAGGGGGAGTGGGAGAGGGAGAAGCAGGCTTCCCGCTGAGCAGGGAGCCCGATGCGGGGCTCGATCCCAGGACCCTGGGATCATGACCTGAGCCGAAGGCAGACGCTTAATGACTGAGCCACCCAGGTGCCCCAGGAACCAAACTTTTTAAAGCTTCCATAGTTAACTATTTCACTGAATCCTTGTTTTTTTTTTTTTTTTTTTTAATTTATTTATTTGAGAGAGAGAGAGTAGGGGATGGAGGGGCAGGGGGAGAGAATCTCAAGAGGACTCCACACTGAGCATGGAGCCCAATGTGGGGCTCAATCTCATGACCCTGAGATCATGACCTGAACTGAAAGCAAGAGTTGGATGCTTAGCCAACTGAGCCATCCAGGTGCCCCTCTCACTGAATCCCTGTAACAACAGAACTGGACCGGGAGGTAAATCAGATGGATCTCAGTCTGCTAAGTCACTCCTCCCCTAATCACTGTGCATCCTGGAGGAAGAATTATTTGGCCACTCTGAGCCTCAGCTTACTGTCTGTATGATAGGGAAGATAAAACCCCCCATCCAGGGCTCATGTGAAGACCATGGAGGCAAGGGCCATATTTGCTGTATTCACTACACCATCTCTGGGCTTGGCACAGACCTGGCACAGACTCAGCCCGCAATAACGATTTCTTTGTACATTGGGCAAAGCTCTGACTTGTGAACGATGACCATGACTACTACTAGCAGGCTTGTGGTTTGAGGTGACAGGTTGTGTTTTTCAGTAGACACAAATGAACCCAGCCCCTGCTCTCCTTCATCTAACTGAAAGCCCGTTTTTTATTTACAGTCTCAATTGATCTGGATTGATCTATCCTCAAACCTTTTCATCAGGAGAGTGAAAACAGAAAAGCAAGGAGGGGGGTTCTGAGTTCCTCCACCTTCCCTTGCTCAGTGGACAGTGATGGGCCTCTGGCCACTTTTCTACAACTGGGGCAAAATACCTCCAGACATGGTACCGAGTCACTCCAAAGAGGGAGGGTAACCTAGCCCATCAAAGCATTTATCTGCAAAAGACCTCATCACAGATTCACTAAGTCACATCTGTGCTTCTGTCAAGTAAACAAAGAATATCTACTGCTCTCAGGCAGGCACTAACATTAGCCGAGTGAGGGCTCTTTGGGGACCCGGGGAAGGAAGTTCGCATTTGAAAATGAACCACTGTACGTGGATTTATAGCTCTGCTTTTCCGTTGGAGAGGGGGAAATATTTTTCTCTGGGAGATTAGAATTTACTAGTGGATTCAAGTGTAACTTTGGAGAGGGGCAGAGGTATTAGATGTGGCAGTATCACAGTATTGTTTTATTGGCAATTAGATTTCAAACTGGCACAAACGTATGAAAATAAGTCTCAATTATGGGCCTGTGAAGTTTCTCCACCATCTGTCAACAGTTTGCTCCTTATGCCGCAACATGTGTACCTTTGGAGGGGAAATGATTTAATAGCCCAAGTGAAGAGGTACAGCTCACCAAATTATACTGGAGTTTATAGCCAATGCCTGCATTTGTGATTTCTGATGCAGTGAAAGCAAATTTAAACTTGCATGCATGCGTGTGCGTGCGTGTACACACACACACACACACACACACCTCTTTCAGGTTGCAGCAGAGTTAGGGGCAGTGGTGTGCTGGTAAATGCACAACAATTGGTTCTCTGGGGAAATTACAGCCCTGATGTGCAGTGCCTGCCTCTTCCTTTGGTGTAAACACCCCCACAGTGGCTGATCTCATACGGCCAACATGATGTCCCTGAATGTGGAGTTTGGAAGAGATGCGTACCGTCGTCTCATGAGCCAGTGGGAGCTGGCTTCAGTAAGGGCATTGCTGGTTTGCCTGTCTAGAATCTGCTTTCCCTTCTGGTAAGCGTGGCCTGATTTTTTCCTGAAGGTATCCACCCCCTACCGTCTTCTCGGCCCGTGTGGTTTGGGTAGGGTGACCTCCTCACCAGCTCCAGGGGTGGTATGTGACCCAGGCCTGGACCAATCAGTGTGTCCCATCTCCCTGGACATTGATTGGCTCAGGGATGGGCTTGTGCACCAATCTGGCTCTGGGAGTCAGGCCAGGACTTTGTTTGAATTGGTGATCTTAGAGCTAAGGAGGTGTAGCCTGGATCGACTGGTGTCTGGGCATGGGGACAAACACAGGAAAACAACAGAGAGAGAAAGAATGAGAGAGAGAGAGAGCATGGGCCCCAATAATATTGTTTGCTCCTGGATCCATCCCTGCTTCAAGCTTCATGCCTGGACTTTCTGTTTATAAGAATCCACAAATTTCCATGTTTCTTTATCAAGTGCATCACTTCTGACAGAAGGAGTCTTAACTGATGAGTTTGTTCCTGGGAGCTATACTTGAAAATCTTGGGGGCCTTTGGGACCTGCTGCTTGTGTAGAGTGTGAACCCCAGGAAGCCATGACCTTGTTTATCTTGGCCATCATTGCTTTCACAGAACCCAGCACCGTGCCTGGCATGTGGGAGATGCTCAGTAAATTTTTGTTGAATATCTTGTGTCAGGCAGGTTTTGCTGTATTATGATGCAGTAACAAACAGCCCCCCAATTCATTGGCTTATAACAATGGTTTATTTCTCTCTCATAATTTTTGTCACTTAGGATGGCTACAGCTCTGCTCCATGGATCTTCATCCAAGGATCCAGAGTGGTGGAACAGCCTCCAGGAAGGACGTGATAATCTCATGGCAGAGGGGAAAAAGAACAAAGGCAGCACCTTGTGGGGGCTCTTAAAGTTTCTGCTTAGATAAGGTACTCCTCATTTCTTGTCATGTTCTGTTGGTCCATGCAAGTCACATGGCAGGGAGGTATACTCCATCCACAGCAAGACACTGCATGCCACAGGCAGGGGTAGAGATTTATTATCAATCCTCTTACAGGTTGGGGAATGAATACATGGGGTACAATAATACTGGCAACCACATGAAGAGAGGCTGTGGGAACACAGTTAGACATTGTCTTGTGAAATTGAACATTTGAATATCCACTGACCCAGCCATGCCCCTCCCAGGTGTAGACTCCAGAGAGCCTCTTGCATATGAACATTGCATATGAACATTACACGTATGCAGACATGTGCAGAAATGTTTATAGCAGCATGTTTAGTACAGCACAAAGCCCTCAAAAACTGAGACAACATCAACGTCTGTAGACAGGCAAAGGGACATAGACATCAGGATACACTTTTACACAGAGGTATAACATGCAGCAGTTCAAATGGACAAACCTCAGCTCTTTGGAACAACATGAATGCACCTTAGAAACATAATATTAAGCAAAATATGCAAGTCTGTAGAACACTATGTATAGTATAACTCCAATTGTAGAATTCATTTATATGTGCAAACTGTGCAAAGAATCATAAAGGAATGATAAACACAAAAATTCAAGATGTGGCTATTCTGCAGGGGAAGGCTGTGGATGGGATAGGTGGATACAAGTTACTGGTGACGTTCTAGCTCTTAGTTGGATGGGGAGTTGTGGGGTCATTTTAATATACATTTTAACTTATTTGTTGTATTTATCCTTTTTATTCTCTATCAAATATGCTCAAAATATAATTAGAATGCAGAAATGACAACTAGGAAAGGAAATAATTTAAAAATAGACAAAAGTGATTATGGAAAAGAGTTGTCTTAGGAAAACAGGATTCCTGGAGGCAAATTTGGCAAAATACATTTTGGGACCGAGTTCAGGGGCCTGGAAGAGAAGGCACAGGTAGTGAGCAGGGGCACTTCAGATCACTAGGCACCCCCATGCCCGGGGAGGACCTGAGTCCTCATTGGCCCCAATATCATGCTCATTAGGCCACTTCAGGGACTGAGATACCTGGAGGGATCCTGCATATGGGCATGAACATTCCAAGTCTACAAAGAGAAGGCTACCACTGTGGATGAATGCATTGGCTGTTGGGTTTGTTCAACTGGTGTTCTGATTTAATGGTCTGTCATTGAGAATTTGGTCCTCTGTGGGTATATGGAGAAGGTCCCATTTTGGCCTGGTCAAGTTGAAGAGGCCATATCTAGATGGCTGGTAAAGTTGGCCTCCACTCTTGACCACCCCCAAACTGGCTGCATCCTGCTGCAAGATTCCCTGATTCTGCTTTCTAGTCTTAGGTCAGGAGAAAAGACCTTCAGACTGGAGATTCTGGATCTCTATCGAAACAATCCAAGAGTACCTGCCTCTAGGTGTCTCTCCACCTTCCTGGGCAGACAAGTCATGGTACTGAGGGAGGTGTGCCTTGTCATGGGGATTCCAGGGGATTCGAGTCTATTCCCTCAGAGAGAGGGAGAGAGAACCGGGGGCTGTGGAGAGACTGGAGATGAGTCAGAGCAGAAATCAGAGCACAGGTGAGACCCTACTCAACCTCTGAGGGAGGGGAAGCCTGCCCACACTGGTCCTCCCTGAACTTTCCCACGTGAAAAATCTGCTCTCTGAACTCTACTTGGGGGCATGATTGAGATCTCTACACATTCAGGCTTTAAGTTAGCTCAATTTTGTTTGCAAGTAACAGAAACTGAGAAAAAAAAATGGGATTTTTGTTCAATACATTTAAACAGGAGTAGATTCAGCTTTACGTGAAACTTGGTCCTGAATTAAAAAAAAAAAAACAGTCATGGAGCCCTCTCTCTGTTGCTGTTGACTTCTTCGCTCTGCTTCCTAGTGTTGGCTTTATCCTGGCGGTGGTGGTGGTGCTTCCAGCAGGCCCCAGCATTCTCCCAGAAGCTCCCGGGGCTCTACTAAGGTCCATGGAAAGAAAGAGCTTCTTTGTCCCTGGTCTCAGAAACTCTGAGATTGATTCGCTGGGGCTGGCTTGGTCACATGCCTCTTCTTCAGTCAATCAAAAAGGCTGGGGAATGGGATGCAGTGATTGGGGTAGCCAAGTCACATGATCCCCTTGGGGTGGGGGATGGAGTCAGCCTCCCAGAACCTTGTGGGTCTTTCAGCGGAAATCCAAGGCCATGAGGAAGTGGAAGGAGGATTGGATGTGAAGGGTAATGGTCACTTCTTATATACTGATGCTTTAGTGAATGTTAGTCATTTGGAGGAGCTCTTTATACCTCAAAGATAATAATGGTTCATATGCTATATTGGTGGTTGTTTGCCTTTTAAATTTATGTTAATTTTTAAAACTTTCAAATACTTTAATTTGTAACCATGGACTTTTTAAAAATTGAAGTATAGCTGACACACAACATTCCATTAGTTTCTGGTGTGCAATATAGTGATTTGACAACTCTATACATTTTGCTATGCTCACCAAAAGTATAGACATCTGTCACCATACAGTGTTATTGTAATACCATTGACTATATTCTGTATGCTGTACCTTTCATCCCTGTGACTTATTCATTCCATAACTGGAAGCCTGTACCTCCCACTCCCCTTCACCCATCTTGCCCATCCCCCTACACACCTCCCCTCTATCAATCATCTGTTTGTTCTCTGTATTTATGGATCTGTTTCTGCTTTTTTGTGTTTGTTCATTTGTCTTATTTTTTATGTTCAACATATAAGTGAAATCATATGGTATTTGCCTTTCTCTGTCTGACTTGTTTCACTTCGCATAATACCCTCTAGGTCCATCCATGTTGATGCAAACGGCAAGGTCCCATTCTTTTTTTTATGGCTATATAATATTCCATTACATGTAAGTATACAATGTATATATTCCATTATATATAAATATAAATATATATATGACACATCTTCTTTATAACCATGGACTTTTTAAAAAAGATTTTTATTTATTTATTTGTCAAAGAGAGAGAGAGAGAGAGAGCACAAGCAGGGGGAGCAGCAGGCAGAGGGAGAAGCAGGCTCCCCGCTGAGCAGGGAGCCCAATGTGGGACTCGATCCCAGGACCCTGGGATCATGACCTGAGCCAAAGGCAGACGCTTAACCCACTGAGCCACCTAGGCGTCCCCTTTACTTTCTTTAAATATTTTTATTTATTTGGACGTTTTTAAGCATACACAAAAGCAGAGCAGATAGCATAATTTAAACCCACCACCCCCGTACCCACCGCCCAGCTTCAACCATTGTCATATATTGATTTTTGACTTCCAGAAGTTTTGAATTTGTACATAGTTGAATCTTGATGTTTTCCATTGTAGTTCATCCTAATGTTTACGTTTGTACTTAGAGAGATGCCAGATATTCAACTGCATTCTCTTCTAGTGTTTTTTTTTTAAAGATATAATGCCGTGAGATGAGGCTCTAACAGGATTTTTTCCCAGATAGCCAATTTTTTCAACTCCGCGTATTGAACAGCCTATCCTGTTCTCACTGGTTCGTGAAGTGTCCTTGACTTGATATTAGGTTCTTGCATTTGCCAGCATGTTTCTGGTTGCATATTCTGTTGTGTTGACCTGTGTGTTGTTGCACCAATACCCACGTTGAACTTTGTACATGTATGAATAAGTTTTCGTATCCAGTGTACCTAGCCGTCCCGGTGTTCCTTTTTTTCAATATTTTCATTCCCAACTCTATCTATTCATTCTTCCAGATGAAACTTGGAATCATTTTTACAAGTTCTAAAGAAAACTCCCTTAGGATTTTGGTTAGAATCAGTTAAAGCCATGCACTAAATTGGAAAAATGAACATTTTCTCAATAGGCCTTCTTCAAACGTAGAAATACGATGTGTTTGTTTGTTCAGCTCTTGGAGACCTCTCCGAAAATGCCATGTTATCTCCTGTGAGGGTCACTCCTGGATGGATTATGTATTTTGCTGTGTTTATGGATGGGAGTTTCGAAACTTCCCATTTGATCTTCGTTAGTCATTCTCAAAGACTTCTGGTTTCCGTCAAGTTTGAGTCACTCAAGGGTTTAGACCACTCTTTCTATCAGAACCCACCACCCAGTCTGCGAGAGTTTCTATTTGCTCTAAAAATCGAGTCCCCTGAGCTCATATGTTTGGTGCAAAGAGCATTAGATTTGGCATCAGGACACGCCTGAGTTGCAGGCCCTGCCCTTTATTGGTGGCGTGTCCTTGGGCAAATTATTTTGCTTCTCCGAATCTCATTTGCCTTATTTGCATGTGGGCATGGATCATTTTATTCATTTTTCACCTAGCTCCTTATATTGTGTTTCTTCCCAACTTGTCTTTCTTCTCTAGGAGCCTCTAAACTCCTTGGGAACAGGGCTGTCCCGCCTCCATGGTTACATGTGGGGAACAATGAGATAACCCTGGGAGTTCGGTACCAGCAACAGAGTCCAGCCAGTGTTCCCTCAGAATAGAATATATTTTGAAATTATCTGGAGTCCTCACTTGGACCGTGGTTCTTTAATAAAACTTTGAAATATGGATAATAGTTAATAAGATTGAAATAGCCAAGGTTTCTTGAGTTCTTCGGGTATTCCAGCACCAGATGATCATATTCTAGGTATGACCTCATCAGACCCCTCTGTACCCTTCAAAGAAGGTACGACAGTAAGATCACATAGCTAGGACATGGTGCAGCTGGAACGTAAGCCAACTTGGTGCTCTGAACCTGCATTTTCTTCTATCTTCCCTACAATATCAAGTCGTGTCTTCACAGTGCCTCAGGCCTACGAGGTAGTCAGAAATACTGGTCTTGTCCGCTTCTTCCCTCTTGTCTAGTTCCTGCTTTTAGTAAAGTAGTGAAATCGGAGGTCCATTGACCAGTGTTGGTTGCCTTCTCTTTCTCCCTCCATTTTAAGCATTTCCAGAATAGGACTGTAATCAACTACTTCTCACTATGGTGTTAAATGCTTACCCATCAAGTCTGTGACACCCCTTGTTCTCCTGATGAGAGTGGCAGGCCACCCTGGCTGTGAAGGACCTCCGAGTGGAGGGGAGGGGAGTACAGAGTATGAAGGGGGCACAGAGAATGGCGGTGGAGGATTCACAGCCTGGCAGGATGTCAGTGGAGAAAACTCTGGAGGTGGAACCAGACACATCTGCTGCTTGAGAACTGTGTGACTTGGGGCACATTGCTAAGCTCTCTATGGCTCTGCTTTCTCATCACAAAAGTGGGGACTGGACACCTCTGACACATCAGAGGGATGGCAGCCCTGGATGGTGGGAGCCCATTCTAGATTGTGCATCCTTAGGCATGTGTAGGAGGATGTCTTTGTCATTATTGTACTAAAGAAAATAAGAGGAGAAGAAAACAACAAGCAGGGAGAGGGTGATGCTCAATCCCTCAGGCTGACTTCTGGGTGGTGCAAGCACCAGTGCACTGTTGGTCCTGCAGGGGAAAGGGGTCAGAAGGAGGTTGACCAGATGGCCCCAGATGGTTTCTGGGTCATACAGATTTCAGGGGTTACTTTCAGTTTTTTTTTAAATTTTGGACTCAACATTTTCCAGGAAAATACTGTGGTAGAATAAAACCAGTAATAGTAACAATAGCTAACATTTATGCACTCTGACTAGGGGCTAGGTAGTGTGTGATTTGGATGGATTATCTGATTTAATCCATAGAACAACCTATAAAATAGGCATTATTGTTTCTCCCATTTTAGAGATGGAGAAAGTAATTTCTGCTTAAGTTCTCTGAAGTTATGGAGCTGGGATGGGATTTATGCCAGAGAGGCTGTAGAACTTAAAAATCCCAACTCAATACCCAGGTCCCACCTCAGATCAATTGAATTAGGGTCCCAGGGTCAGTGTTGGTGGACAGTGCCCGAGTGATTCTGCTATGTGGCCAGGCTTGGGAACACTGGACCAGGTGTCCCCCTGGGGGACAGCAGATGGCGCCGAGGTGGTAAAGGCAGGGGAGGGTAAATGTGGGTTCATGTTGGGGATAGGGGGAATGATGGCAGCTGTTCTCACTCCTGCAGATTTACTGCTGTAACCTCCCCCCGCCCCGCCGGAGCCTCCTGCATATTGGCAGTGAATGTGATTTTTCTTAATGGGAAGAAAAGATGGCCAGCAGGCTGTCTGTGTCTGTGTATATGTATGAGAGAGAGAGAGAGAGAATGGGCATATATATGTGTGTGCATGTGATTGAGTATTTGTATGCTCATATATGCACTTATGTAATTGTAGAAGTGTGTGCATGTGAGGAAGTGTATGTGTGCATCAGTGTCTTTCAGTGTGTGGGATTGTATGGATATGTTTGCATGAGTAGACGTGTCTGTGTCTGTGTACTTGTGAGCACGTGTACGTGTATGGGTGTGTCTGAGTGTGGGTGTGTATGTGTGGGTAGGGGATTGTGTGGATGTGCATGTGTTTTGACTGTATACCTGAGTCTTTGTGTTGATATAAGTATGTGCACGTGTGATTGCATCCACAAGTGTGCAGGGGTCTGTGCATACGTGTGACTGCGTGTGGGTGTGCATGTCTGTTTGTGTGTGTGCTATGGACTGAATGTATGCCCAGCCTCCCAAATTCATATACTGTAACCCTAGCCCCAGTGTAATGGTGTTTGGAGGTGGGATCTTTGTGAGTTAAATAGGGTTAAATGAGGTCGTGAGAGTGGGGCGCTCATGATGGCATGAACGCCCTTATAAAAAAAGCAAGAGACCCGGGAGCGCTCCCTCTCTGCCACGCGGGGATGTAGCTAGAAGGCGGCTGTTCACAAGCCAGGAAGACAGTCCTACCAGACACCCAGTCGGCCAGCATCTTGATCTTGGACTTCCCAGCCTCCAGAACTGTGAGAAACAAATGCTTATTGTTGAAGCACCCGGTCTATGGTATTTGATTAAAGCAGCCTGAGTGCATTAGAACAACGTAGTTGTGTATTTACGTCCATGTGTACGCAAGCATTTGTGTACATGTATGAACGTGTGCAGGGGCGTGCATGTGAGAGAGCATCCAGGGATATGGGTGCCTCTGTATTGTGTGGGAGCGGGAGAGCATGGGCAGGAGTATATACGTGTGTGCACGTGCATTTGTGCATGTGTGCTGTGTATCTGCAGGCGTGTGTATGTACACACACTTATTTATGTATTTATGCATGGTGTGTACGGGTGCGTGTGAGAGAATGGATGAGTGTGGGAGTATGTGATCATGTGTGTAAGTATGTTCACCTATGTTTGACTACATATGGGTATTAGTTTAATATGCATGCGTGTGGTTGTGTCTATCTGTACGCATGGGCGTATGCATGAGTGTGAGTATGTGAATGACTCTATGGGTGGGTATGCATATTTGTGCATATGCTTGTGTATGTGTGTGCAGGTGCCCATTTGTGTACATTTATGTGTGCACACGTCGAAGAGGATGTGTGTTTGAGCGTGTCTTTATGTGTGTGGGATTCTCTGGGATTCTGTGCGCGTGTGTGGATATCCATATGTGTGTGCATGTGGTTGTATATGCATGTGTGTGTGGGCATGTGCACATGTGAGTGTATGTGAGTGTGTGTGCAGGAGTGTCCTGGGCTGTGGAGCTGGGTGCCTTTCCTTTGCTTCTGCCAGATGGTCCAGCAAATGAAGCCCTCCCTGCCACCTGCCCACTTAACCCCCCAGGGCCTTTCTCCGCCCACCCCAGTCTAGCTGCTTCCTCCCTCACCCTCTCTCTGACATTTGGATCCCCTTGGCTGGTGTGTGGGGAAGGTGGGGTCAGGACAGAGGTGGTAGGCCTGGCCTGAGCACACTGTGCAGGGCCAGGAAGCAGCAGGGCTGAGAGTGTTTGTGTTAGAGCGTGTGTGTGTGTGTGTGTGTGTGTGTGTGTACCTAGCAGGGAGGCAAAGCCCAGGCAGTCCCCGCCAGCGCCTGGCCTCCATCCGCAAGTGGGCAGGCAGCCCAGGGTAGAAGGGCCTGTGCTTTGCAGACAAAAATGCCAGATGGTGGGGATTTGGGGAGGCTCTCCATGGCCTGGCTGCCAAGGGCAAGGAGGTTTCTGGGGCTCTGGAGAATGAGCTGGGGAGTTGCATGTGTGCTGCTGTGTTGTTTTTTTTAATGGAGAGTGGGGAGCCTTGTTTTGCATATTTCACAATATATTTTCCCTTTGGATTTCTATCCGTTCGCTAAAAAATTTGATCATAAAGCTTTAGTGTTTTTTTTTTAAATATAAGAGAGTACATATTCCTGCAAGGAAGTCAAAACATTTTTTTTTTAAACTGAAAATATTTATTGACAAACTATGAAAGAAGCACCAAATAAAACATACTTAGATTGGGTGTTTCAGCTGTGAGTGAGCTGTAGAGACACAGTGAATGGCTGGGTTCTATTTATTTTAGGAATGGGTTTCACCTCCTGCTGATGGGGTTTCTAAGCTTTGTTTTTGTACAGGGAGTCTTTCTGAGCTGACCCACTCCCGGGGAGGTGCTTTGCCATGTCTGTTGGGAAATGCCAAGCTTGCCCAGGCGTGAGCCCAGACAGGTGTCCGGATGGTTCTGTCCTTCCACTGCTGGCCAACACAGCCTCTCCGTGGAGACTACCTCCGTGTGCCTTTTGTGCCAGGCTGGATATCACAACTGGTACAGCTGTGGGCAGAGACCAAAGGCATTTTTTTTTCCTTATTGGAAAAGGGAAACAATGAGGAGAAGGATGATCTTATGTGAGTCAAGTGTTTCCTGGCCCTCACACAGCCCAAATGCTGACGTCTGCACAGGAGAGCGGGGGGCTCACTGGGGGGCCCTGGGAACAATGAGTGGAACAGGGAGCTGTCTTGGGAGACAGGTGGCCATCTTCACAGCCTTCCCTGCCTCTGCCTTCCATTTCTTTGTCACCGGGCTCGGAACCTTCAATTTCATATTGAATAAAGTCCACAGTCCTTAATAGGACCCTGGGTGGGCCATAGGCACAGCCCAAAAGTACTTCCTTTTTTGTGGTTCATCTGTCCCTAGCACTTTTTCTAACTTGCTCTGGGCTCTAAATGCCATTTTTTTAAAGGAGACAAATATTTATTAACAAGTTACAAAAGCAGTACTAAGTAAGACAGAAAGTCAGATGGGCTATCATTCACGCCAGTGCTCTGCCCAGGATGCCCTTCTTCTCTTCCTGCCCAAATCCCATCTCTCCTGTGCTCAGCTAAAATGCCATTGTCTCCTTTCCTTCTCTCTGCTCCTATGACATGTCATAGACCAAGAACATCTCATGGGATTCCTGACTCAAACGACTGCTTTCTTTTTTTTCTTTTTAATATATATATATTTTTAAGATTTTTTATTTATTTATTTGACAGAGAGAGAGAGACAGCGAGAGAGGGAACACAAGCAGGGGGAGTGGGAGAGGGAGAAGCAGGCTTCCTGCTGAGCAGGGAGCCCGATGTGGGGCTCGATCCCAGGACCCTGGGACCATGACCCGAGCTGAAGACAGACGCTTAACGACTGAGCCACCCAGGCGCCCCCGACTGCTTTCTTTCCTTGAGGTCAGAGGGAGTGTGTTTAAACTCCCGGCACACAGCTCGGTTTGTTGAATGAATAAATGAAAACTCAAGTGCTGGCTTCCTTTTGGAACTTATACCACTGGGCACAATAGTATGATTCTTACCTTGGGAATGAGGACAGACCTACTCCTGTCATCATCATTGTTTTCATTAGTATTGTCATTAAGTATGAGTGAGTGTGTGTTTGTGGGCACATGTGACTGCATGTGGGGTGACACTGACTTGGGCATGGGGTCTACGTGTAAACAGAGCATGTACAGGTTTTGCTCATGAAATAAGAGATAATGAACCAGAAGATGTTAGCCACATAATCAACCTCCATGGTTTTATCTTTCGCCACTTTCTGTCTTGAACGTCACCTTCATCCTTCATCAATACCATCTTGCATGTGTCCTCTCCCGCATCTTGTTTTATTATTAGCCTTTTTCAACTACTGTGGTTGAATACATTTATATCCTACTGGGAAAGACAGTTAGGCCAATGATTCTGGGCTCAGCATATGCTGGGTGCTGAGGATCCAGTGATGAAAGACGCAAGGTCCCTCTAGCAAGGAACTCTACCCTTAGAAGGAGAGATGGGCATAAATAGATACAAACAAGGCTTTGCTAATGATTCAGTGGAAGTAGGAACAGACTTGCTATTGAAGCACAGAGAAGGGAGACCTTCACACCAGAAAACTGCTCATCCTTTAAAGTCCAACTCAAATGGCATTTACTTTTTTTTTTAATTTTTATTTATTTATTTGACAGAGACAGAGAGAGACACAGTGAGAGAGGGAACACAAGCAGGGGGAGTGGGAGAGGGAGAAGCAGGCCCCCAGCTGAGCAGGGAGCCCGATGCGGGACTCGATCCCAGGACCCCGAGATCATGACCCGAGCCGAAGGCAGACGCTTAACGGCTGAGCCACCCAGGCGCCCATCAAATGGCCTTTACTTTATAAAGCCTTTCTTGTTTTCCCCAAGAGCAAAAGTGGGGGAAGGGCTCTGGACAGAGTGACCAGCACATGCCAGGGCGTAGAAGCCTGAGGGAGCCTGCTCTGTCTGGGTTAGGAGGAGTGAGTTAATGTGGCTGGTGCATGTATTTGAGGGTGTTTGTGCAGTGGGAGGGAATAATGGGAGATAATGCTCGAAGGCAGGTGGGGGAATGTCATAAAGAACCTTGAATTTAATCTTCTCTTAAAGCAATGAGAGCTGGGCTTCACGTTGATCTATGTTTTAGGAAGACTCCTTTGGTGTTCCCATAAAGGACTTGGGCTGAGCAGAGGTGGAGACCAGGTGCTTGGAGGGAGATGTGCTCAGGAGGTGGAGGGAATAGAACTTGGTGACAATTTGGATATGTGAGAAGGGGAGTGGATCACTTAAGATGTGTTCAGGTGCAAGACACAGAACACTTGACTACTTTTAACTTACATAAATAGAGTTCATTTTCTCATGTCAGAATATCTCTGAGTCTTGGTGGTTGTGGGCTGGGGTTCAGCTGTTGAGTACTGTCAGAGCCTACATTTGTGATGCTCTTTTGGCTTTCTCATTGTGGTCACGAGATGGCTACTAGAACTCCAGACATCTCATCTACATCCCTCCCCAGAAGAAGAGGAAGGCAGTGCCCCATCAGTTCCTTGTATCAGAAGATCCAACTAAATGCTCAGAATCATCCTCAGCAGACTTCTGCTTAGGCTATGTTGGCTGGGCCTGACTAACATGGCCACTCTTAGATGCAAGGGAGGCAAGGAATATGAGGAATGGGATTGTCCCGGTTGGCTCAGACCAATACAGTCCATTTTCTGGGGCTGGGCACATTGCCCCCAAACCAAATTATAGCTCTGTTAGTTGGGAAGAAGTGGGGAATGGATATTGGGAAGGCATCTAACAGCATTGGCCACCAGCAGTGAGGGCACAGGTCAAAAAGTGTGACTCCAGGGTTTGGCCCCTCCTGGCTTGGGTGGCATTCAGCCACATAATGGGGGTATGGGTAGATGCTGGTAGTAGAGAGGGTGACTTCAATCTTGCAGTGTAACTCAGATGTCACTTTGGATTACTCTGCTTGTTCAGATCTGAATAAGACTTTCTTGGACCAAGGTTCCTTGAACCTTGAATGGATTTGTTAGAAGCAAATGTGACCCCAAGAGTTTTAAAAATGCCTGGGTTGCTCATGGTCATCTCTTTGAGCTTCTGCTTCTGCTGAATTAGTTTAGTCTAGTGATGACTTAGGGACCCTAATGCGCTGTTCTTGTCCAGAAATGTGGGGGGTCAGATGTAGACTTCAGCCCTTTCCCCATTACTCCCCACCCCTGCTCCATCACACACAGATACATATGCATAC
The DNA here is from genome assembly GCF_002201575.2 of Neomonachus schauinslandi. NCBI lineage: Eukaryota > Metazoa > Chordata > Mammalia > Carnivora > Phocidae > Neomonachus > Neomonachus schauinslandi. Next base: position 105,910,915 of record NC_058408.1, read on the forward strand.
CCCATTATCTCAGGCACTTGTGTGTGTAGAAGCATCCACTGAACGCTTGTGAAGGAGTGATTTATATTGCAAAAACATAAACAACTTAAAATTTAAGACTAGACATTTTTATTTTTTTAATGCCCCTTGACTGTTTCTATGACTCGAATTCTAGGCTTCTGCCATGTTACTTGGTCTTCCTCTCTCTTTGCATGCTCTATTTCTGGATCAACACCCCAACCCTTCCTATTTCTTGGGAAGAGCAAATGCTCTGTTTGCAGCTGATAGCCCCTGGGATGTGCCTGGGTAGCATTATGGTGGTGTATGGCAAGCGTCTGCTCTCATAGGTTGGTGTGCATGCCATACTTTGTTGTTAGCTGTTTCAAATATTGCTCTGGCTTAGCCTCAGACTCAGTTCTGGTTCCCCTGCTGCATGTCAAGGACTGGGCTTGGCAAGAGCTGCCTTTTGGGGCCCCTCCTCAGGTTCTGTCTGCCTGTTGAGAGAGGAAGGTCTCTTGTGTTTTGTTAGGTGTGGGTGTGTTGAGTTTGAGGAGCCCCCAGAAATGACATCCACCTATTTTCCCCTCACCCAGCCACTTGAAGGAGTAATCTGACTGCAGTGCTGGGACACAATACCCTCCTTCTGGGCCCACACTTGAGGCTGCTGAATGCAAGTGGCTGGGAGCATGCTTGCTCTTCAGATGGGGTGAGGGTGGAGGGCAGCGCCACAAATCTTCCCATGGAAAATAAAAAGGTCAAATGGTGTTAATTCATCTGCACAACTCACTGGGCTTAAAAGCACAGCCTGAAATGGCTTCTTGATTGAGAGAAGATGCTTCATTAATCTTGGTTCTCTCATTTGAGAGTGCAGAGAATGGAGACTAATGGCTGACATTCCAGTGTCTCAGGGGTGGGTGGGACATAAACCTTCAGACACTGGGCTTGCAGAGAAGCCACAAGGAGAGGAGGAGCGAGCGGGCCAGGGAGATGAGAGGGGGATTTGGTGTCCCCTCTCTGATGGGTGATGATGGTAGGTAGGCAGGGGGAGCAAGTTCCTTGCTAGAAATATTACTGATCATAAATCATGCTGGAAACAGTCCTCTGCATCCTCAGAGTGAGAGCTGTGGCCTGGGAGTCAGGAATCCTGGGTTTGAGTCTGGTTCTTCCATTGCCTGGCTGGGTGACCGGCGCAGATTGTTGCCCCTCTCTGTAAAATGCAGGGAGGGGATGGGAGTGCTTGGTAATTTCTCAGATCTCATTCAGATGCTTGACTCTTTGTTGAGTACCAGATACACTTGGACTTGGGACTGTAGCCTGGGGTTTAAGACAATGCCTCTGCTTCTGTGGGCAGCCATGCCTGCTCATAAGATCAACTGTGCAGAGACCTACACGAAGATAACAGGAGGTCAACATGTCAAAGGGATGTCATGTGTGGGTAGTATTCTACCTGGGGAGAGGGAGACCTCCTTGTGGTTGGGTATGGGAAGGATCATGGAAGACTTCCTGGGAGAAAGGGACCTCATGAATGGGACAGGCTTTGATAGGCAGAGAAAACATAGGTGGAAAGCTTCTACTTCCAAAGATCAGTTATTTATCTTGGGGCCCAAGGAGAACCATTCATTTTCTATAGCTTTCTGGGATGAGGGAAGAGAAAGATCCCGGTCAGATCATCTAGAAGGCACCCCCAGTAGTCTTTGAGCAGCACCAAACCTCCTGATTGCTTACTTACATAGTGACTTTGGGCCAGTGGCATGACTGCTCTGAGCCTCATTTCTACATAGATAGAAGGAGAATAATAACATAGGTAGGCAGGTAGGTGGATAGTTGGGATTCAGTGATTTAATGCATACAAAGTGCTCGGCATTGTATCTGGCACGTGATAGCGTTCAATACACACTAGTTGCTATCGTATTGTGATTCTTGATGACATCATTCCTGAGTACTTACTGTCCTCGGGCACTGTGCATTGCATTCTAATAATAACTAACAAGTCGTAATAACTCTCTGATGGAAGTATTGTTATTATTCCTATTTTATAGAAACCTGAGGAACAGGAAGGTTGAGTAACTTGCTCAAGGCCATGTGGGTAGTGAGTAGTGGAGGTACAATTTGATTTCAGGCACCTAAGCTCTTAACCATCCTGCTATCGCCTCTCTTGGGATTAGTATTGTTATTTATTTTCAAAAGCAAGGCTGCGGGTCCGGCTGACCAGTGGAAGGAGAGGGGTGAGTGGAGGAGGCACTCTAAGATAGTTTCCCTGTTTTTGGCTAACTTAAGAAACCCAGAAGGAGGTAGTGACCCTGGGGGGTAAGAATATGATAGACCTGCTGTAGCAGGAGTTTACTATATGGGTGCGAGGTCATGCTGGGATGGTCAGATCGGAACCTAGGTCGGGGGCAGGGTCTCAGAAATGGGGCAGAATGTTATGAAAGATGAACTGGGAGCAGATCAGAGGCAAACTTGCCTCATGTGTGTGAGAATTTATCTGTCCAGCTTTTGGGAGGTGGTAAGCAAATGTGACTCTGGCCATTATGAGAGTATTGCTTCAGACTCATTGAGCTGCCCAGCGCTTGGAGAGCTTCTAGCTTGATGTTTCCATGGACTCTTCCATGGACCACGAGTCCTGGGAGCTGTTCTCTAAAGAGTCTTGTGGTCAGTAAGCCTTGGAAAGGGCAGCTCTCTCCCCCTTCCATAGCAGACGCTGTCCGGGTCTCTCCTGTCTCTCCCAGGCCCTGCCAGGCTAGTGCACTGGGCTGGACTTCCAACTGCCAGTTCTGCCTGAGGTCTTTCTGCTCATGCCTGGGAAGCAACAGGAAGTGACAGACAATTGATGAGGATTACTGACACCCTTCCCCCGCCCGGCAAGAGCAGGCCTTGACTGATGACTGGCCACAGTTGTTGTATGAATACCCTAGCTCCCTTGCTTCCAGGCGGGATAACTCTGAGACATGCATCCCATGCCATCTCCCAGAGAGCCCCCCCGGGGACAAAGCTCCCGTTGCCCACAGAGGTGACTTGCTTGCTAACTCCTCCATCATGGCCACCTTCTTTTCCCTGCCTTCTCTTCTTTATTTCCCTACTAGGGTTCCCTGGGATCACCTTCCAAATCAACTACTTGTGCTCAAACCCTTGTATCATAGCCTGCTTCTGGCGGGACCCAAGCCAAGATAGCTGCTCAGAGATTCCTATAGCACATTAAAGCATGAAAGGCTCTGAGAAATCTTGTAGTGGGGAGGTCAAACTTGTTTGACCAGAGAATACTTTTTTGGCAAGCACCTAGTAACTTACCGTGAAACACTGTTTTTCTGTGGTACACACTGTGGGAAGTCATGGTTCAACCCTACTTTGCAGCAGATGGCTGAGTTGTGTGAGCCCAAAGAGGGAAGTGAGTGGCTGAAGAGGCTCATGCCCCTTCTTCACTCCTGGCACAGGTGTATTTTCCAACGGCCATATTCTTCCCCTCCTCATCTATGACATGTGGGAAATTATATTTACTGCATAAGAGCTAATGTAACCTGTGTGGAAATCCTAAACCAAAGAGGATTAGGCAAATCTGTAGAATGATTATCCTGACAGTGGAAGTAGGGGTGAGGGGCACTGGACTCAAGAACCAGGGAGCTCACTGTCTTAGGGCACTGAGTCACGTCTGGAGGGGAAAAGGTGACTGGAATCGTCTCAAACCCACCAAGTTTCTGGCAAGGCCCCCCACCCCCGTCCCCCTCCCCCCACCCCACCACTGATGTAGAATATTAGCTCAGAGGAAAGTTAGCAAGCGGCCTGAAGAGGGTCGGCAGGCATCTCGGAAGGTACTTATCTCATTTTCGTAGTCACCGGAGACAGCCAGGAAAGATAACCAGATGTTCGAGCATCTCTTTCTTGCTCTCGCTCACTTACTCGCTCTCTCTATCTTTTTTGTAAATTGAATTTAAAGGGCCTGTTTCTTAGCAACAGCAGCAGTCAGTGGTTACAAAATCCTCCTTGGCCCTTTTAATGCCCAGGGTTTCAGTAGGCAAATGAACCTCTCAGCCCGGGCTGGGGCTGGGGGACAGATAGCAGGGCTGCAGTGGAAGCCAGCACATCAGGGGCTATATTGCTGGGGGTGGGGGGCTTCCCAGAGGACCCAGGGTGTGGGCAGGAGGGCCGGCAGAACCGTCTGGGGCTCCCAGGCATACACAGCAGACGTTGCTGGCTGGAAGGCTCCATGTGTCTGTTCCAGCTCTATACAGGGGCATCTGTTGTCTTGGATGGTGTGGCTGTGTGAAAAGAGCCCTAGAAAAGAATCTCAGGAAACTCAAGTCTGGCCCCAGCAACGTTGTTGTGTCACCTTGGGTAAACTGTTGAATTTTCCTGAGCCTTGGCTCCTGTACCCGTCAGATAGGTAGTAACACCCACCTTGCCAAGCTGAGGGACAAAAGAGACCAGAGCGTGTGGAAGTTTGAAAGGCATCAGGAACAATGACAGGGTCAGGGGTTAGGAATCTTTCCTCCTTGGGGCTGGAATGCTCTGCCCCCTCCCTTCCCTGGAAAAAGCAGAACTAGATCCTTGAAGCTCTGAGATAACCTGCCCACCCCGGAGGCTAGAGGGTGTCTCCAGGCAGGAGGACACAGAAATTATGGGGTTGGGGGAGGTCCTGCCTGGGGCAGGGGAGGAGAAGGCCTCTCCCCACAGACCTGGTGATCAGAGCAGTGAAGGGCCTTTGGAGCCACAGGATGGCAGAATATTGGGTATGAAGGACCCTTAGGGGTTTTATTCTAATATCTCCTGATGCTTGAATCCTTGACTGCTGAGGTTGAAAACTGATGGCCCATGGGCCGTGTAAGGCCCAGACATGCATTTGGGTTGACCCTCAGAGGGTTTTGTAATTTGTTGAATTGATTTGTTAGCAGTCACCAATGAGGAGACTTCCCCCCAAAGTTGTGATTTCTAGCTCCTTTTGAACAGTCAGCAGGAGGAATTTTCACCTCATTTGTTGGTTGGGACTGAGCAGGGCTGCTTCATTGTGACAGGACATACACTCTCCAGTTTGTCACCGTCCCCACGTCTCCCAGCTGTGACTGCGGCCCCTTTGCTCATTTTATACCTATCAGTCCTTGTAGGCAGCTGAGTCTGAGATCCCTGCTTACTGGCAACCTCTTAAACATCTATACAGTGGGGATGTTAGTAAAATCTACCCAAGAGAATTATTAAGATGAAATAATGTGATGCACATAGTGCCTAGCACATGACAGGGGTTCAAAAATATTGCTTTCTGTTTCCCTTTAAAAGCTTTCGAGACTTAGGGGCGCCTGGGTGGCTCAGTCGTTAAGCGTCTGCCTTCGGCTCAGGTCATGACCCCAGAGTCGTGGGATTGAGTTCCGCATCCGGCTCCCCGCTCAGCGGGAAGCCTGCTTCTCCCTCTCCCACTCCCCCTGCTTGTGTTCCTGCTCTGGCTGTCTCTCTCTCTGTCAAATAAATAAATAAAAAATCTTTAAAAAAAATAAAAAAATAAAAGCTTTTGAGACTTAGAGTTATTTGTATGAGTTAGTCAGTCATAGGAACTGAGGAACCTGGAATGATTCTTTTTAGAGAATGACCTTTGTTTAAGCATGAATTGCTTCTCCTATTTATTCATTTATTCAGACATGACTGTGCCAGAGTTTGGCCTCAAAAGATGCAAGTTCAAGGCTTGGCTGCTTATGATGTGGTTGACGTTGGCCAAGGCTTTGACTTCTGGGCTGCTTCAGTTCCGTTCGTTCATGCATGCATTTATTATTGTGGTAGGCGTCACGGTACTGGGTGCTGAGACTTTGGTGATACAGATGAAACAACCAAGAGAAAGTTTCAGTCCCAAGATGCAAGATACAATAACTTGCTATTTATTTTGAAAGGGATGTCCCAACGTCCCCCAAGACCATGAAATCTCTAAAAACAATGATGCTGGCAGGCTTCTGAATCTTCGTAGGTTTTATGTTCTACCCTCTAGATCTTTCCATGTTGTCATACTTGTTACTGTTTACTCATAAAGGTCTGATTTACATGATGTCGTCAATACAGTGAACCAATATGTTCTGTGGAATGTGTAGATGGTCCAGTCCCCTTTGGATATATTGGACAGAATGAAGGAGAATGAACAGGGTCCTGTGACAGATTGAACAGAGAGCTGTGAATGAACACTGCTGTTTGTCCCACTGCTTTGGGTCCTCCTCTCTGCTACTTATGGAAAAGAAAGCATTTGCCAGATCAATAGCCACATACCACTTACTTGCAACTATGTTAATTTATTCTAGGTAAGATACCACATCCAGGCGCACCTGGGTGGCTCAGTCGGTTAAGTGATTTTGGCCATGATTTTGGCTCAGGTCATGATCTCAGGCTCGTGAGATTGGGCCCCATGTCGGGCTGTGCTCTCAGCACAGTCTCCTTGAGATTCTCCATCTCTCCCTCTGCCCCTCCCCCTGCTCACATGCATGCATGCTCTCTCTCTCAAATAAGGAAATAAAATCTTAAAAAAGAAAGATACCAAACCCAGCTCAAGCTGCAACTGGGGCTTCTACTTGGTAAAGTTTGTCATCATTCACTGTTATCTGCTGTGACAGAGGCCAGACTAGTGTGTTAAATGAGAGACAGGGCAGAGGGACCAACTCCCCCGCATTTTTTATATCTTTGGGGATGACGATAATCTCTGCCATTCCCCAGGAAATGATAATATTTTTGGTTTACCATCTTGGTCCAGGGACGGGGGCAGCTTCAGCTCCACTTGGCCTTTTGTACTAGAAGAGCTCATTCTATTAGACAAAGAATCATTGCGAAGTTCTGCCCCATTGCTAAGCAAATGTATTCCAATTATGTATTTGGGAACTGAGAAATGACCACTGATCCTGGGCCATGGCTCCATTGTTTATCTGACCCCCGTATGCCTCTACTCTAATGAAGGAGCCATGATGGGACTTCGGGTCTTGGGATATCCACATTAGCTTATATCCTCTAACGTCCCTTAAAAGGTCTGCATGTTCCATTTCCACATTGTAATTCTCTTTTCTCTTGAGTAAATGAAAGTAGTTGCAGTTGGGAATGACTACTGCCCATATTTACTATATTGTTGCGAGGTACTATCTTATGGGGACCAGTCCTCTTTTTCAGCTGGGGTTCTGGATCTGAGAACTGGCTCAAGTCTAGAAATTGGGCAAAGGACTGATTTTCCATTGGCATATCTAATCTTAGCCTTCTGTTCATGCTTCATCTTATTTGATTCTATACATAGATCATACCCTTGTTGGTTCTTGAGGACATTATGTTATTTTTAAAAAAGTTTTTATTTATTTTTTTAGTAATCTCTACACCCAGTGCGGGTCTCGAACTCACAATCCCGAGATCAAGAGTCACATGCTCTTCTGACTGAGGCAGCCAGGCGCCCCTGAGGACATTATGTTATTATGTTATTATTAGCCATGTGCATCCATCAGAGGTCAGCAGAGTTTTTCTGTAAAGGGCCAGACAGTAAATATTTTAGGCTTTAAGGGCCATATGGTCCTTCAGCATTAGTTGAATTGAAGTTTTCAATTTGAGTCTTTGGACCCCTTTCCTCGTAGTCTTTGACAGCAGCTTCCAGCAGCTATACCAGCCGTGTAGAGGGCCACCCCCCAGGGTTCTTCACCAGGGTGTTGAATCCTGCAGTATGGAGGGTGCCTCCATATTGATAGATGTTTCTTGATCCAGCTTTATATTTTGCTTCCCTCCTTCAGCATCCACTTCCATATATGCTCTCCTGGTTTCTATGAGCTGGATCTTAACAGCTCCTTGGGCACACAACATCTCTCTCCCTTAGCAGGCTGAGCACTGGCTAGTGAATCCGTGCTGCACTTTGGTCCTGGTCATGGCTCTCTGGTGGAGCCAGGAAAGGAGGTGGGGTGCATCACGAAGAGGGCCAGCATTGTCCTCTGAGGCACCTGCCTCAGCTGAGGCTTCTATTCAGACTTAAAGCAAGGGGGCGAGGGTTGGACCTTTTCAGCAGGCCCAGGGCTTCAGGGAAATTGGGGGTTCAAGTGCATCTACTTGGATATCTCTGTCCCAAATCACGGGGCCCTACTTCTTCCTCTCAGGGCCTTGACCTGGCATATGCGAATTGCTAGGGCTGAGAAGGCTTCTCTTACAGTTCCGTCCTGGGTTTAGTCTCCACTCTGTCCGCTAACTGCCGGAGGTGAGGCACCCTTTAAATGCTGTTGAAGAAGTTCCCTGCCTCTCACAGTTGCTTTAAATGAATGCTTCATTGTCCCAAGCTTGTCATTCTCTCTCCTCAGAGCACTGGTGCTCAGCAGCAGCCACCAGTTGGCTAGTCCTTATACCTTTTCTCCTGTATCTCTCAAACCCCAGGGATACTGCATGAGTAGACGTGCCCCCCCCCCCCCCCCCCCCCCCCCCAGCCACTGCGGGGGGAAGGCTTAGCAATTGCCCTGCGACCACTTACTCTGGATGCCACCAGGCCCACGGGTGACCCCTCCAGATCCCGTGCTCAGATCTGCCACCCGGGTCCACCCCGGCACTGATGGTCTTAGGCTGGGTTCTCAGAACCTGAGAAAGGATTCTGGTTTCTGTGATTTATTGAGGGAATGCCCTTCAGGAAAAAACCTATGGTGGTGGTGGTGGGGCTGAGTCAGCTAAGCATCCGACTCTTGATCTCAGCTCACGTGTTGATGTCAGGGTTGTGAGGCTTGTGAGCTCAAGCCCTGCTCCACACTGAGCATGGAGCCTACTTAAAACACCACCACCACCACCACCAAACCTACAGGGGAAGGGAATAAATTAGGATAGGGAAGGGGAAGGAGCCGAGCAAGGATGTGGTTGCAGATAAAGTCTCGCTTTGGTCTGACCCACGATGGTGGGACTCTGGAGTATAAATCACACTGCAAAGCCATCTGCTTTTGAAGGAAGGGGACTGGACTTTTGTACCCTACATCAGTTAGCTAGCTCCTGGCTGTCGGTGTCCCTGAGATGGGGGTGTAACCTCCCTGGCAAGGTGACTTCTGTCAGCCAAGAGCAATGCTCTGGAGGAGGGGCAGCTGTGAATTGCTATCGGCCAACTAGCAGAGCAGCTGGGGGTGGGGTGTGGACCTGGTGAGCAGGAACTGCAGCATCTACCGCAGAGAGGATGGAATATTCTGGCACAGGAGAAATCTCAGCAGGGCTGGGTCGTACAGAGTGAGACATCCAGATGGTGGTAGCCCTCAGACCAGGGTGGTTAGCAATGGAGGTGGTGAGAACTGGTTGGATTTTGGTTATTTATTTATTTTTTATAAGAAAAACAAACAGCTTACTGAGATATAATTGATGCGCAGAAAACTGCATGTACAGTGTACAATTTGATGTGTCTTAACAGATGTATACCTCCCTGAAACCATCTAATAATCAAGATAAGGAACATATCCCTGATGCCTAAAAGCTTCATCGTGGCCCTTGACGACCCTCCCTCTTGCTCCTTCTCGCCACCCCTGGCCCACCACCCCTCACATCCCAGACAACCTCTGATCCTTCTGCCACGACAGGTTGATTTACACTTTCTAGAATTTTGTATAGATGAAATCATACGAAAAATATATACTCTTTTCTCTGTTTTTACTGTTCTCACTCATCATAATTATGTTGAGACTCATTCACGTTGTTGCATGTTCATTCCCTCTCCTTGCAGAGTTGAACTCCATGATACGTTTGTGGGCCCATTCACCTGCCCATGGACATTTGCACTGTTTCTAGTTTTTGGCTGTCACAAATCAAGCTGTGATGAACATGTGTGTACAGATCTTTGTATGGACAAATGCTTCCTTGTCTCTTGGGTAAATGGCTAGCTGTGGACTGCCTGGATCCTACACTAGGTGTATGTTTAATTTTGTAAGAAACGGCTGAACTGTTTTCCATTTTTACCTTCCCTGTAGTAGTGTATGAGAGTTTCAATTCCTCATGTCTTTACCAAAGCTTGGTATGGTCAGTCTTTTTCATTTGAGCCATTCAAATAAATATTCTGGATATGCTCTGGAAATGTGGAGCCTATGGAATTTTAATGGATTGGATCTGGGCTATGGGAGAAAGAAAAGAAGCTGTTTATTCCACAAATATGACTCGAGTGCCTTCTCTATCCTGCATTATTCTAGAGGCTGAAGGAATGGTAAAGCATAAAATAGATATGATCCCATCCCTCATGGATCCTACACTCCACACTCTTCTTTGCCTGTTTCAGGAGGACTGGGGTGGCACCTGGGGCTCTGGTGGGGGTGGAATGAGAAGGTGAAGGAGGGGCAGGTGCAATTGATGGAGGCAGTGAAGAGAGAGGGGGGCTGAGGGTGAAGCCAGCCCCACGTTAGTAGGTCTGATGTAGAAATATGCCATGATATCCTGAGTCTACTGTTTACTATTAGTGTGACTGTGGCCCCATCATGTTCCCTCTCTGAGTAGCCTTGGTTTCTTCATCTGGAAAGTGGGAATAATGAATACTTTGGATGAACTGAGATATCTTGCCAGCACTTAGCCAAATCACGATGCTCAGTAAACTTCCTGAAGTCAGTGACATTGATTCATTCACCAGTTCTGCTCTTTAGAGAGGATCACATGTCCAAGTGTGGGTTCCAGAAAGGTCTCAAGGGCTGTGAAGCCAGCCCCTGGCCCACTGCCTCATTTCTACCCTCTTTATCAGTGCTTCAGGTGTAGACACCTGCCCTGTGGGCCCAGAGCAGCCAAGGGGAGCGGAGGCTTGTTTGCAGCTTTATTTTTAGAGCGATCCCTGGAAGAAAGCTCAGGCTCCTGGCTCCATGGGGGGCTGAAGTCAGGCTATATTTAGGAGACACAGCTGTGTCCCACTGTCCCTCCCATGTCACTGGTAGTCATCATGGTGTTGGGAGGGAACACACCACTTTTGCCTCAGCTGTGTTTGTTGTCTGTGGGTCCCCCAGGAACAGCAGGCCCTCCTTACTCAACCTTTGTCTCAAGCACTCTGAGAGGAGGGGGCAGGAGGGGGCATTCTGCCTTCCTTGGAGCCACAGTGGTTTCTGCCTCATTGTGACGCTCATGGCTGGGAGTGTGGCTTCCCTGGGTGCCCTGTGTGTAGCCATAGCAACCACGATGCTCCATTTTTGTTCAGCATTTCCCCATTTACCCAGTGCTTTTACAACTGTCACCTACGGCATCCTCTGGATGGGTTTGGGGTGTGGCATCATCGTCAGTATCCCAATGTACTAGCTAAGGAAACGGAGGCTCCAAGGACACTGGGAGTTGCTTAGAGTTACTCTGTGAGTGAGGACATGAACCCAGGCTGTGGGCTTCCACGATCGGGATTCCTTGTTAAGCCATCGTTGTTGTCCTGATTTTGCAATCTCATGGCCCCTGCCTCTGTTCTGCCCCATTTTCTGCCTGCACAAATTCTATTTCTCCTTTGAGGCCCAGCACTTGACTCAAATGCCTCCTTCTCTGGGAAACCCTCTCTTATTCCTCTGGGTGAATGTGAACCCATGGACATTTCACGATGCTGTGCAGAATGCAATGGGGATGGGACGTGGTTTGGCACAGTTCTTAAGGGCCACATCTTTCCTCCTCTGCTGGATCACAGCTCCTTTGGGACAGGAATCACGACTCATCATTTCCATATTCCCCACATCACATAGTATAGACTGCAGGAGCTCATCCATAGTAGGTGTGCAAGAAGTTCTGATTGAATTGAATTCCAGTCAAATTCTATAGCTGGACATTTCTCAGAGCCTGAGTGATGTTTGACATCAAACAGATCTTTGAGCTCATAGTTTGGCTCTGCCCTTTGCAAGCTGGATGAACTAGGCTGTTCTCATAACCATCTCTAGGCCTCAGTTTGCTCAATATGTAATGTAGGAATAATCATAGGAATAACATATCATAGGAATAAGGTATCATAGGAATGATAACCATAAGAGTAATCCTAATGTAAGAACAGTCTATTTCGTAAGGTTTTTGTAAGGATCAAAAGAGCTAATGAAAATAAAGACCATGTGTATTATATATTATGGTGCATAAGGAATGTTAAAAAAAATTAGGGGAGGAGATTCTTGTTCTTTACTCAGCAGTCTTGCCTAATTCTCTTGGAAAGACCAAGGATCTGTTGCCATGTGACATCAGCTAACATTATGAAGAATACATGAATGGACATTCATTAAGTGCTTGTCATGTGACATTCTTTCATTCATTCACTCGTTCTCTTATTCATTCAGAGTTGACATGACTCACCTGGGGGCATCAGAAAAGGGTGGGAGCTACCCCATTTCTTCCCTGTCTCATGATCAAAGCTGTCTTCTGGCTGGAGAAGGTGGTGGTGGTGGGGGTGGAGATCCTCTATTTATTGATGAAGTCAGTCATTTCCCTTCAGCCTTTCTTCTTTATTGTGAACTTGATGAATGTGGCCTCCAGATGGACCAGCAAAGTAGGAGGAATAAAAATATATTTCAAAAACCCCTCCAAAGGACTGATGGGCTCTGAATGTGTCCCTCTTTCTGGCTGTTCCCTGCCCCACCAGCATGGTGGGTTGAAGACTGGGGACTACACAAGAGGGAGGGTCTTGGTGGTTTGTGAGGAGGATCTGTCCTAGGAAGCTGCCATCTGGGGCAGGGGGGAGGCCAGTGTGGGCTGGGAGGCACAGAGCCCCACAGTGGGCTGAGGCTGGCAGCTGTCAGAGATAGCAGGGGCTGGAGGAGTGGTCTGGCTGGGGTAGCTTTTTGTAATAGGGTGACTTGGTCAACCCAGAAGTAGGGAATGCTCAGCTGGGCCTAACCATGTCAGTCCTACGGCAGTGGAGGTTGGGGCTGCCCTGGAGCCTGGGGATGGCTGGGTTGGCTTACTTTTGAATTGGCACCAACCAGGCTCTTTTTGTCACAGAGAGAGGGCTTCTTTGGCTTATGGTGAGGGCTGGCAACACTGGCCCTATGCGTGGGAACACTGATGTCCTGTTGGCTTTCTTATGGAGGATAATTTTATGGAGAAGAGTCTGGATTTATCCTAAGTAGATGGAAGAGTGGGAGTGAGGAGTGTCTTAGAGGGTGGCAGAGACAGTGGTGGTCATCTCACTGAGGGTCCATCTGCTCCCCCAGGACCATGTGCTACTCTGGCCGATGGCTGTGAACAGGAGTGAGGGGGTCACTTCTGGGATGAAGCGTAGGAGATCTGGTGTGCAACCCTACAGCTGTCTCCTTATTACAGTGATGGAGGAGCCCAGCAGTTTTAGGTGGTGCTGATTTAAGGTGGAGGAAACTGTCAGCCAGGGTCCCTGAGTGACTGTGTGGAGCAGAGCCCACCTCAGACTCATGGTGGCTCTGTGAACAAGCAGTAAACCTGGAGTTCAGTGTCTCTTATGGTTTGCCTCCCTCTCAATATTCATCTTATTTTTCCTTCCCTTCCCCTATGTTCATCTGTTTCATTTCTTAAATTCCACATGTGACTGAAATCATATGATAATTGTCTTTCTCTGACTGACTTATTTTGCTTGGCATAATACCCTCTAGTTCCATCCACATAATTGCAAATGGCAAGATTTCATTCTTTTTAATTGCTGAGTAATATTCCATTATATATATATATATATAACATATATACATACACACACACACCCCACATCTTCTTTATCTGTTCCTCTGATTCATTGAACTTTTAAATAATTTTTAGTCCTTTTATGAGACAAAGAAAATAAGGAAATCAGGAATTTGTTTTTTTAAAACTATAAAATTTTCAGTATTCCAGAGGTCTTGAATTTTGATTCATCCCAGTCTCCTAAACCTTTGGGTTACATTAATTAGTTTATTTAACAAACAGCCATATGCACCTGCTGTATCCTATGTCCTATGCTTTTGGCACTGGGGTTTCTGAGGCAAGTCCCTAACAGTGACCTGCTGGAGTTTGGAGATTCCTAGAGGAAAAGATAGGAAGTGTAAGTATTTTGTAAGGGGGTGCCCCAGCGGGCTAGGAAAATTCAGGAGGGAAATTTTCTCCCAGGCTGGGAATCAGAGAAAGCCTCGTGGAGGAGGCAGTGTTTCAGTTGTCATGGGGCAGAAAGCACGGGTAGGATTTTGATTGACAGGGAATGGGGGGGCAGGTAGGGCATTCCTTACACAGACAATGGCTAGAGCTCAGGCACGAGGGTAGGGGTGAAATTAGACTAATGAACTTCAACAAGGAGGTTGAAATAAAAAAGTGATTGCAGGTTAACCTCTAATTAACCGGAAAATGCTAGTAACTGGAACCACTTATGGAAGATTGTTCCATTAATGAAGCTTTTCCTGTGTGTGTGCGTGGTATGTGTGAGACTACGCAGTCCCAGATACACTCACATACCTGTTCAGCCCCAACTCCCCTAAGGACCCTCCCTCCACACCCAGTGGGTGCTGGTCTTTGCACCCCTCCGTGGCAGGGAGGGGAGCTGCCTATCAGCCTGGAAGACACATTTTCGGCATGCCGTGCTGCGGCCCCACGGAGACCCTGTTCCAAGAGGATTGGAAATGTAATCACAACAGTTTTTATTAGCAAAAGAACAGCAGGAGCCCTTCTGCTGTCCATATGGACAGATCCCGATGGGTATTCATGAAGCAGTTTGCCACGGGAACAGCGGTGCTTAAAATTCCTCGTCCAATTACCTTTGAACTTGCCTTTTTTGCTGCAGTGGCTGTTGCTGCTGCATTGTGAAACATCTTGCACCCCAGTACCTCCCTAGAAAAGCGGGGTCTACCTTACCCTGTTTGGGGCCGGACATTGGTGGGCCAGAGGAGACCCAGGAGCTTGGGGCCAAGTCGTGTATCCTGGATGTTCTGATGGGCAACTCGATCTCATCCGTCCTGTGTTAAATTGTCCAGTTAATTGGAGCCAACAATAGCTTTTGGAGTAGCCCCTCCATCCTACTGGGACCTGAGACAAGGTGTCATTCTGCAAGGGCACCCAGTGAGAGGGTAGAGTTGCCAACCCAAGCGTTGTTTTCCTGGCCTCGTCCACATGCTGCTTGGTAGAGGACAGTGGGTACGGTGACCATACCACCCAGGTGCTTGGGGACATTTCCACTTCCACATGCCCTTTTCATTGTCCCTCGTGGTGCATATCCAGTTACAGACCCAGATTCTGGGGAAGAACACACAGGAACATATGAATCTGAAGGAGGGTCGCCAGTAGAACAGAAAGCAGCCTAGGCCTTCTGCAAGCATGTAGGTGCCAGGCCTTGAGATTCACTGGCTAGCAGAGGACAGAGAGGGAGGAGCCAGCCGTTGGAAGCAGGCACATGGCTCTGAGTTTGTGAGGATCAACACCAGAAGAGTGTGATGAGAAGACAGCTGTTCCGAGTTGCTTCCTAGGCATTTGGCGGTATGACAACCCTGCTCACACCCCAAGTCTAGACACTTAGGTAAGGACCAGGGCTGAGGATTCTCGCCCCAAGTGCCTGCCTTGCTTTTTCTCAGGGCACCTTTTAAAACAACAGCTTAGAGTTGAGCCCATGAGAAGTTCTCGCTCTTGCCCTGGGACGGAGGACCGCCCCTCCCCCCACCTTTTTCACCTCCTCGTTTCTGGGATTTGTAAGTAATAAATCTTATGACTTTACTTCCTTTGTGAGTGTACTGAGACCTTGCAGTTTTCACTTCTCTGCAGTGGGAGCTCGGATGCCAAGGGAGCTACCTGCCGACCCCACGTGAGTGGCTTGTGTCTTCTCCTTCAGCAGGCCATAATCTGCATATTTGTAACTTCATACACCAGCTACGGGCCCCTAACACAGAGCCCCACAAAGCAGACAGCGTATCAGTTAACGCTTTGTGGACTGGGCGGGTCTGCCCTGCATATCTGTGTTAGAGAGAAATCAGAGTTCATCTGTAGTCTGCCTCTGGAGCTCTCCGTTTTCTTCTGGGGATCTACCACTCTCCTGCTCTCTGGCAGGGGAGTTTCACCAGGCAGGCTGCCATCCTCTGACTCCAGGAGTGACACGGAACTCGGGTCTGGCCCAGGAGTCTCATGGATGGGTTCTGGAATGGCCTACTTGAGACAATAAGAGTCTGGCTTGGGATTTTTGCAGGAACTCTCTTTAAGAGAAATTTTAAGTAGGAGAAATGTAACTCTGGAAGTGTGGGTGAGTCATAAAGTTGCCACCTGGAGAGAACCTGCTGAGAATGACTCCCATCCGCTCAACGCTCCTCCATCTCTGGCCGCTTGGTACCAGAGCCCATAAATTCTCTTTTGTGCTTAGGCCAGTTCAAACACCCTCTAGGACTTAAGATTCTGCCAGGTGACCTCTTCCCACAGAAACTGGCTCCCCTAGATCTTTCCTTTCTGTTATCAAATCCATCACTGAAGGCCTCCTCCCTCTTGTCAGGATGTGGCTTCCCAAGCTGGTGAGAAGAGAGTTGGGCATCTTCCCTGAGTGTTATATCACATATGGCTATGTCAGATGGGTCCTGGGGTTGATCCTGGCTCATAACAGCAGCTTATTAAGTTGTGTTGATAATCTGACTGCCCACATTTATGGGGGTTTTTCCACTTCCCATCCCTAAAGGCAGAATCATCCTGGGTTCAGCCTAGAGTGTGGGCTTTGGAATCAGACACACCTGGATTCTTGTTCTGGTTCTGCCACTTGCTGGCAATGACCTGGGCAGGTCATTCAACCTCTGTAGGCTTCAGTTAATCTGGAAAATGGGTATAATTATGCTCCTTGCTCACTGGATGCTTTTGAGGACTGAATGTGAAAATTCACGCAGAGCAAAGCTTAGCACATGGCCTAGCATGTCAGCTATTATTATTTCTAGAAGCCCACCAAACAGCTTTTAAAGCTACAAAAGCAATGCCCAGCAATTGCCATTCCATTGGATTTCCCAGTGTGCATGCCTACTTCCTTTTCCTTTTATCTACGCACCCCCTCCCCGCCCTTATCTACTGAGGGCTGGATTTTTTCTGTTCTGGACTCTGTGGTTACCCAGATATAGAAGATGCAGATACAGCAGGGGAGCTCCTTATGGGCAGGAACTATACCCAATGGCTAATAAAGAGCAGAGCGGAAGAGAGAGTGTTCTAATGGAGAATCAAGAGGCAATACTCCATGCCCAGAGTTAGGGGACAGGCTTGCTGAGGGCTTATGTATTCATCACCTTTGACCCTGGAATGCTCTGTTAGAAGCACAAAACCACCCTTGTTCGATCTTGGAGGTGGAGATGAATTCCTTCAATTCAGTTCAGTCTTCCTGAGTACTTACTTTATTCAGAGTTGCGGTACCAACGCCAGCTCAGATTTTCCCTATTTGTTTTCTTGTCAAATGCTCTGAGTAGAAAGAGGGGGTGTGCTGCAGCATGGAAATTGTAGAAATTGGCAAGCTGATTCTACAATTCATATGGAAATGAAAGGGACCTAGAATAACCAAAACAATTTCGAAAACGAACAAAGTTGGAGGACTGATACTGCCTGATTTTAAGGCTTACTGTTAAGCTACAGTAATCAAGACAGTGTGGCATTCATCACGACAGGCAAAGAGCCAAAGGAATGGATTTGGGGGTGTGGAAGTAGATCCATGCATACATGGGCAGCTGATTTTTGACAAAGGTGCAGAGACAATTCAGTGCAGAGAGGATAGTCTTTTTTAAACAAATGGCATGAGACAGTGGGATAGTCCTATGCCAAAAAAATAAACTTGGATCCAAAACTTGTGCCATATACAAAAATTAGCTCAAAATGGATGAAAACCCTAAATATAAAATGTAAAAGTATAAGACTTCTAGAAGGAAACAGAAGAAAATTTTTGTGACCTGTGTTTAGGCAGAGTTCTTAAATATGACACCAAAAGCATAATCCATAAAAGAAGAAAAAATATAAATTGTACTTCACAAAAATGTAAAACTTCTGCTTTTTGAATGATACAGTCAAGGGAATTAAAAAGGCAAGCCTCCAACGGGGAAAAGAGTGCACAGTGTATATCTGATGAAGGACTTGTGTCCCAATATAGCAGGAACTTGCAATAATAATAAGACAAACCAATTAGAAGTGGACAAAAGATTTAAATAGACATTTCACTAAAGAAGATACACAAATAGCTAATAAGCACATGAAAAGGTGCTCGACATATTAATCACGAGGGAAATACAAATTAAAATTACAATGAGATCCTGTTACACATCCTCTCAGAGAAGCTAAAATTAAAGACTGACCACACCACACTTGGTGAGGATGTGGAGGACCTGGAACTCTCTGTGGGTGGGAAGTAAATTGGTACAACACCGTCGAAAACAGTTGGGCGGTTTCTTAGAAAGTTAATCAAACACCTACCATATGATCCAGCCAGCCCACAGCCATGTCTTTCCCCAAGAGGAAAGAAAACATATGTCCATACAAAGCCAAGTACACAAATGTTCATAGCAGCTTTATTTGTAATAACCCCAAGCTGGAAACGGCCGCAATGTTTTTCAGCAGATGAATGGATACACAAACTGTAGGCTATCCATATAATGGAATATTACTCAGTAATAGAAATTACTGATACATGCTCTAACATGGATGAATCTCAAAATAATTATTTTGAATAAAAGAAGCCAGAAAAAAAAGAGTAATACTATATGATTGCATTTACATAAATTTTTTTTTAAAGTTTATTTATTTATTTGTCAGACAGAGAGAGCACAAACGGAGTGGCAGGCAGAGGGAGAAGGAGGCCTCCTGCCGAGCAGGGAGCCTGATGTGGGACTTGATTCCAGGACCTTGTGGTCATGACCTGAGCCAAAGGCAGATGCCTAACTGACTGAGCCACCCAGGCATCCCACATTTACATAAAATTCTGGAAAATGCAAACTAATGGATGGTGACAGGAAACAGATTAGTGGTTGTTGGGGGATGAGAGCAGGGGGCTTTCAGGGAGGGGCAGGAGGAAATTTCTGGAGGTGATGGATATGTTTTTTTTCTTTTCTTTTCTTTTTTTAAAGATTTTATTTATTTATTTGACAGAGAGAGAGATAGCGAGAGCAGGAACACAAGCAGGGGGAGTGGGAGAGCGAGAAGCAGGCTTCCCGCCGAGCAGGGAGCCCGATGTGGGACTCGATCCCAGGACCCTGGGATCATGACCTGAGCTGAAGGCAGATGCTTAGCGACTGAGCCACCCAGGCGCCGGATGGATATGTTTATTACCTTACTTGCAGTGATGGTTTCATGGGTGTCTCTATATGTCAAAACTTGCTAAAGTGTAGACTTTAATTATGTGCAGTTTATTGTATGTCAATTATGTCTTAATAATGCTGTTTTAAAAAGAAAAGCAACCCCCAGACCAGATGAGGTACCCCAAGAAAGCTGCTGCCCTGTCCAGGGGAGGGGAGAGACGGAATAGGCAGCTGGCTCTAATGTCTCCCTATATTTGTATGTGTCCACCTTTGCCCCACTGCCCCCTCTGCCAGGGCATACCTTCTCAATTCTCCTCACCTGTTTAGATGCTACTTTGTCTTTCTTGATCTAGAGGAGAAATTGCCTCCTCCGTGAAGCCTTCCAGGACCACACCTGATTTGTGTTTTCTTCATCTCACATACTTGTGCAGCATTTATTTTGTATGTTGCTACTCAGATCATCGACTGTGTGTCTTGCTGATTCGGGGACAAATAAGAAGGGTTCAGTCCAGCATCAGAACTTGCTCTCTCAGGCTCTCTTGAGGCTTCAATAAGTGGTGACGCTGGTCCTGGCACTTTTCCATCTCTCCTTGGGTTAGACAGGGGTGTGCACATACTAGTGTGTCTTTGTTAACAGTGCCTCCACCTACTCAAGTGCATTGCCCATGAAAGCGCCCCTCTCCCCCATCCGCAATCAGTCAAACATACTCTTGGCTCTGTCCAAATCGTGAATCTGTCTACTCTCTCCTCTATGGCCACGACCCTAGTCCAGCTGATACCACTGCATGCCTGGATCACTGCAATAGCCCTGTCGCTGGTTTCCCTATGTCTCTCTCTCTCTCTCTTTTTTTTTAAAGATTTTATTTATTTATTTGACAGAAAGAGACACAGCGAGAGAGGGAACATAAGCAGGGGGAGTGGGAGAGGGAGAAGCAGGCTTCCCGCTGAGCAGAGAGCCTGATGCGGGGCTCGATCCCAGGACCCTGGGATCATGACCTGAGCTGAAGGCAGACGCTTAATGACTGAGCCACCCAGGCGCCCCCCCATGTCTCTCTTCCCACCACCCCAGATTAGTCTATTCTCAACCCAGCATCAGAGGGATCCTTCTAAGACCTACATCAGCATATGTCACACCCTGCATTAAAGTTTTATCCATGTTCTCCCAGTTGAGCTCTGATTAGAGCCAGACCCGTTGCCATGGCCTACATGGCTGTGCCTGGTCTGACTTCTGCTGACCTGTCTGACCTGGTTCTATACTACCCTCCCTTTGTACCCTCTGCGCCTGCTGGACTGGCCGCCTTACCCTCTCCCTGGAGCCCCCTCCCTACCCCCACCCTCCTCTGTAGAGGGGCTTCTTCAGAGAGGACTTCCCTGACCACCTGTTTAAAGAGTCCCTCTTCTCTAACATTCTTGCAACATCCAGCAGTGCCATAGCAGATGCTCCTATTTGTAAGTGCGTATGTATTTGTTTTATTAAAGGTAATGACCACCTTCTCCACTCAGCTGGGAGCTCTAGGAGAGCAGGGAGCAAGTCTGCATTTACTGCTCTGTGCTGTGTCCCCAGCACTGGTTTCTTAAAGCCTGTTGGTTGAATGACTGAATGACAGACTGACTCTCAAGGGAAGCTTTGAGGGGACTGGCTCTTTGCCATATCCCTTGTCCTAGTGACCTTGGAACATGAGGATATATTTTTCTGTCTTGCAATGCACATTTCTGAAATCAGGATGGCTCTTATAATTTTGCATATTTTATGCGGCAAGGCAGTATTTTTCCTCCAGAAAACTGCTAACTTCATGATTCAGTCTTACCATGGCACACACTGTGTCTGGGAATTGTAGTGATAGGAAAATCTTGTGTTGTCCAATAGATGGCATGTCTTACAGAGGAGGGCATCTGTCTTGGTTTTGGAAGCTTTCTCTCAGCCATGACACCTGCTTTGTGACCTCACCTGTGTTACGTTAACCAAATATTTAGTATTTATATTATTCATACGTACCTGCAGCTTCTCCTTAGCACAGATTGTAAGCTTCCTGAGGAGAGACATAGGGTTTTATACTTCACTGTTCAAGGACTCAGACCGGGCACCGAAAGGAAGGGGAGGAGAGGGGAGGGCCCCCATAATGTCTAGTGGCTCAGCTGTGAGGACTCTTGGACCACCTGAACCTCATGGGCCAGTCTCGTTTTGAGACCTCAGGGGTTCTAGGCTGGATCTCAGTGCTTCTGCCTCCAGGACATCTTTGCTGTCGGGCCATCTCTGGTGTGCTGTCTGGCTCTAGTGACCAGGGCGTGCCTTGTTCATGAGACAAGCCCAGCTGTTTTACCAAGTGGGCCCTTCTCATGCCCCCTCCCCTCAAGCCCAGGGCCCTACTCGGCTAACCTGAGCAGATACCTCATTCTATTCATCTCCCAGGGCTTGGAGCCCAGTCCCTGCCACTAGCCCTTAGACCTCCAGGCCAGTGAGAAATGGTGTGGCCCCATGTCTGGGAACACTGGCTGGGTTCAGGCCAACTTTGGGGTCATCCCAGCTCTCTTTTTTTGTTAGTTGTGTGACTCTGGTGGGGTTTTTTTTTCCCCCTCAGATCCTCAGTTTCCTCCTCTGTAGGATGGGGATGATAATAATACCTAATTTGTAGGATAGTTGTAAACAGAGGTTATGGTGCAGATTTTGACAAGTGCATGAATGCTGATGCTAGAAAACAGGCTCAGGGACTATCCTTCCGTGGCATTGTGGGAGGGGCTGTGTGGCTGGAGGGAAGATGCCCTTTTCACAGGGTGTTTGGGATAGCAGCTATTTACCAACCAAACTGAAAGTCAGTCAGTATTTTGTAATAACTGGTATGTCATACACGCCCAGGTTGTACTGTAATAAGCATGAGGTGCATAGGTGGTGCCGGAGAGAGAGGAAGTGTTTGATTTAGGGTAGCAATTACCAGTAATGTGCTGGTAAATCCTGCTAAACACTGGTTTTCCAGGGGGGTGGGAATGAAGCCCAAATGTTTAGCGTTTGCCAATTTCCATGGTGTAAATACTACCAACACGGTTAACTTTAGGAGATGCATGACAGCCATTAGGATAAAGAATCACCATCATACAGATACAATAGATGTAAATAAACTCAACAATATCGATGATAGTAAGATGTAGTAAAAGAATTAGGAAGTAATAAATTTTGAGTACTTTTTTTTTTACCTCTGTTAATATAAATCGCTGAATTTTAAGTTTATATAATTTAGTTTTTTTTTTTAAAGATTTTATTTATTTATTTGACAGAGAGATAGAGAGAGAGAACAAGTAGGCAGAGAGGCAGGCAGAGGGAGAGGGAGAAGCAGGCTCCCCGCCGAGCAGGGAGCCCGATGCGGGGCTCGATCCCAGGACCCTGGGATCATGACCTGAGCCGAAGGCAGCTGCTTAACCAACTGAGCCACCCAGGCGCCCCTATAATTTAGTTTTTAATAATGGCTGTGTTTAACAACTACTTGTAGACTTTCTGGAAATATAACAATTGCATTTTGAGAGCTGTATAAGCCATTTCCAGCACACCTTTAAAGATTTATTTATTTATTTGAGAGAGAGAGAGAGAGAGAGAGTGAGCACGAGTGGGAGGGGCAGAGGGAGAGGGAATCTCAGGCAGACTCCGCGCTCAGTGCGGAGCCCATCACAGGGCTCGATCTCACAACCCTGAGCTGAAACTAAGAGCCGGACGCTTAACCGACTGTGCCACCCAGGTGCCCCTCCTTTGAAAGAGAATCAACATTATGACTGCCAATCTACCTGCCAGATCTCTGCCTATTTCCCTTTCCGAGACTTCTGGTCACTCTCTTGCTTATTGCCTGTAGCTGGTCCTACTGATGCTCGTGGCTGGCCATCCTCACTTACTGCTGCACCTGCTTACCTGCGAGTTTTCCGGGCCTGGTGGCTGGGCTAAGTATGTGCCCCACTGTCGGGGACATGCCTGGTCCCGGGGCCTTTCCCTTTTCCGTCTGGCCACCTCACCACCTCCTTGGCCCTCAGCTTCCCTCCTGAGCTGGACTCTGAAGGGACAGTGCTCATTGGAGGAGGAGACAGAGCCTTCTGGGATGTGAAAGCAGGGACACGTTGCATTTCGTCTTGAGGTTGGAGAGAGCCGCCTACGGAAGACGGTTTGGCTTGTGATTGCCAGGCTGCCTGCACCCCTCTACACTTGGCTCCTGTCCTTCGAATTTCTGCTGGGGAAGGTGCTTGGCAAATTAATCCCCCAAATGCACAGAAATCTCTCCTGCCAAATTCAGTTCTCCAACCAGCGATAAGTGCTTACCACTGGCTTATGCAAGCAAAAACAAAGCACAAACCCAGCAGCAGGAGCGGTGGCATCGGGATGGAGAATTTACAGCTCTTTGAAACCCTGCAGATCTGCACTTCACAAAGTTATCAGATGAATTAAAGGGCCAAGTAAAAAAAAAAAATGGGACTTGCGAATGGAGGAATAGATCATGCGGAGGGAGGGTTGCTCGCTTGGTTCCAGACCTTGTCAACAGATAGACCTGTCTTGAAGCCTTTAGCCCAGGGAAGCCTGCTCGAGAGTCCGGTGTCTGAGAGACCGATTCGGGGGGGGAGCCGATGCCATTAGCAGACAGCCTGTCCCTTGTTTTGTGGGTCTAGGACGAGGAGAAAGGCGGGAGGAGAGGAGAAGCTGGGCCTGGAAGACAGTGGGACACAGTGGAAAGAACCCAGGCTTTGGAGGCAAAGGGACTTGGGTCACGGGCTCCACTGCTTCCCACTTGTGTGAGCTTGGCCACATAGGTCCCACCTCGGAGCCTCGGGAACTTCCTCTCTGAAAACAGGGAATGGTGGTATTATGCCCGATGCTGCTGGTGCTTTGTCCGTGTCTCTGGGCACTGACGGTTCCCGGGCTCTCCGTTCCTGGCGGTGTCTGCGGCAAGCGCCTGCGGGTATTCGTTGAAGGGCTTTCTGGTGGATCTGGATGCACAGGTGGTGTGGGCAGGTGGAGGGAGTGAACGCTCCGCTTGCAAGCCTCAACCTATGGCTGGTGGGGGCTCCCTGAAGTGTGCTCTGTGAATCTCCAGGGCCCCAGCGGGGTGGGACCTGCCTGCGCACCACAACACATCCTGCGTGGGCTTCTGTCCCTTCATTATCTCTCTTCCCGCTCCCCAACTGGTGCTTCCTGGGATCGCATTCCCAAAACACTGCTTGACCTTGAATCCTTGTCTCAGGGGCTCCTCCTGGGGGAATCCAGCGTAAGGAAAGGATCATTTTGACGGCGAAATGCGTAGTCACTAAAAATGATCAGTGAAACGTAAAGTGCGCAGTGGGGCAGCGCCTGGTTCGGCTGAGCGCATGTCAGTCTCCTGGCCCTCGCCCCACCTTGCCGTCTCTTTCCCTGGAAACACCCGCACAGTGAAGGCCTCTTCTCTCAGGCTCCCTTGCCAGTTGCCTGTAGCCTAGGGGTCCATCTAGGGAGGGAGCGGGCGAGTGGCTATCTCCAAGGCTGTCACCCCGACGCTCGGTATCCTGAGCCTCAGGAGGGTGTGCGACTCCTGCCCATGGGGTACAAGTGCAGCCTCTGGGAGTTCTTTTGGGGGCTAAACAGACTCAAGGATTAATTAGCTAATGCCTGTGGAGTGCCTCGGAAATGTCAAGTACCGAGTGTGAAGTGCCATCACTTGAGACGGTTTCCCTCCTTAAGCCCGCCATGAAAGATGTGTCAATTACCACAGTGGAGAAGCTGTTGCTGAGTCTCCAGTTAGGGCTCTTAACCAGGCAAATATTTATGGTCCCCATAAGGCACTAGGGCCTCCCAGGACCTAGAAGCTGGAGCTTACGGACCAGCCTCTGGCCCAGTGGACGGGGGCTTGGGGAGTGTTGGTGGGCTGGTGCCTCCTCTGCAGTGCCTCCTTGGGAATTCGGCTGCCCAGTATCCCCCAGCTCCAGACCCCCTCGCCTGTGCCAGGGCCCTCCAACGCACACAGCCAAGCCCAGAGGTTGCTCATCGACCTTCAACTGGTCGTCCCTTCAGAGCATGGGTCTGAGACCATCTTTTTCTCTCCCCAACCTGTTCCTCCTCCTTCTGAGGGTGGCGCCATAATCCTCCCTACACTGCAGGAAGCTTCCATCGTTACCCCTGGTATCCAATCACTTGCCAAGCTGTTTGGACTCTATGCTGATTATGATGTCCGTCTCCTCTCTGCCACCCCATCGCGCCTGCCCTGGTTCAGGCCGTCATCCCCCCGACTCCCTTGTTCCTGTCTCCTGGTCACTCTCCTAGTCTCCAGACTGCTCTCCCATGTAGCCAGTGGAGGCTCATTCTGAAACTCAGTTTTAATGGAATCCCTCTCTCCGTGAACATCCAGTGGCTCCCTATTGCTTACAAAATAAAGCATAAACTCTTCCGTCTGCCTGGGGCTCATCATGATTGGCCTCTAATCACCTTCTCTTACCTTCTTCCAACTGTCTCCTCCCATGTCCCCTTGGCTGCAGCCAGCCTGAACTTCCCTGGAGTTGGGGACCACTCACACAGCAGACTGTCCACTCGCTCAGCAGGCTATCTCCCACTTTCTGCACACTCCCCCATCTTTGCTCTCACTGATGCCCGTGCCCTTTATTTGGAGGGGAGGGACAGACACCCTTCCTGCACCTCCGCATGTATGTTTAGAGGACAGATCAAATATCACCTCTTTCTCCTCTGGCCTGCCATGGCAATCTGATCTACGTCCTACAGAGGATCTTGATTTAGTATTACAATGATGAGTAGGGAGATGGCCTCATGCCTCTTATATTAATGCTGTGTCTGTGAAGATATTTTTGACAGCAAGTCTGGTGCTGTAATATAGTGATTTCTCAATCTGTACAAAAGATGGTTGCTTTTAGCCCCAGACTGCCTACTCCCGCGTTTTCATCTAATGGAACATGTAGATGAGTATGTCCTTTCCCCTGGCCCTCAAGGAGCTCCTTGTACCTAATATTTTCCCTCCCTGCTGGCAAATATTAATTGTTCAGTACTTGTTGAAATAATATGAACTCGTGGCCTCAGAGACTTGCAGGTATGTTATTAAAATGTGGCATCTCTTCTTTAGGATATATTTTTATAAGCTGGGCTGATGGGACATTGCCGCTGGTTTGGGATTCCATGGGCAGAGGTCTGCTCTCCTGCTTGTCCTGGGATCTTTATATGACAGTGCCCGCAAATGCTGTCTGCTGGGAGGGCAGGATTTGGAGACTGAGGCCCGAAGTGTAGGGAGCCAGGGTCTGGGTGGGCAGGTGGTAACTTAAGTGGTAGAATCACTTTCCCAGGCACACGGGGGTGGGGGAGCCGGGAGTCTAGGCATGTCGTCTGGCCCTACTTGGTCAGGTAGCAGGGGCAGTGAGGAGGTGAGAGCCAGCAGGCTCCACAGGAATATTTCCCTTACTTCTGGAAAGGGGGCCATCCAGTTAGCCCAGACATTGGGCCCGGTTTTGGTTTCTCTCTCCTCTGCTCTCCCCTCCCCTCCCTTCCTCTTCTCTTCTCAAAGCATAATGGGGCACCCTTGCCCTGTAGAATTTGTCTGGTCCCAGGAACACCCATTACCTGACTTTGGCTTCTATAGGATGGTGCCCCTGGAGTCCAGACAGCTGGTATCCTTGTCAGGTCCTGACTTTATAAACTGAAAGCCTGTTGAGCGGATAAAGTCGCTGATAGATTTTGTTTGACTTGACAGTGTTTACAAGAAATTGAGTGAACATTTTAAAATTGTGACACTTGGCATAAAATTTCACATTTCTGTTTTTTTTTTTTAAGAATTGGAGGACCTCGCAAAACTGGACTTCCTAGTCCTACAGGGCAAATGCAAGCTGCATCTGGGTAGCGGCCGCTGCCGTAGACAGGCCAGGCGGGCACCAGCGTGCCACGGGCATCACCTGGCATTTACTGTCCTGACCAGTGGCCTGGCCTTAGGTCACAGTCAAGGTGAATATCATCGATACACCGTAGGACCTACACGATCAGTAAGTGAACAATGGCTTTGAGCTGTGTCTACCCAGATTATAGAATGTCAGAGTTGCAAAAGCCCTCCTGGGACTTGGTTCTCATCTTTCATCTGCAGACAGGACCTGGAACTCTGAGCTGGGAAGGGACTGGCTAAGGCCACCCGGTGAGTTGATGGCCAGGTCTCCTTACCCAGAGCCAGAGTCTTTCCCAGTTACAGAGCGCTCTTGTCTCCCCTTGCCTTTGTGTCCCTCATTTCATGGCTATCAGCTCCATTGCAGACCTGTGTAGGGAGGCTTGTGATGGGGAGGGATGGGGAATAAAGGGTAGGGGAGGCCCGGGGCCGCTTGGGATAAAGGCTGAATGCAGGGGCGTTCAAAAGCCACTGGGCACTGAGCGAATTAAGCCATGCCTATGTCCGTTGCCTGGGTACTCTTTATGCATTGCATAATGCCGTTGTTCAGTCAGAGCCAGGGGCCAGCATGAGCACTGTCTTTGCAGGTAGGCAGCCAACGCCGGCTCTGCAGAAAGCGAGGGGGCAGGAGAGGATGGAATATTCCAGCTTGAGAACAGCAGCTGTATAATAAAGCCAGGCTGGTTCATCTCCGGGCCCCACTGTCCCTTCTCCCTGCCTCAAAGTAGCAGCATGAATCAGTTCGCTGCGGCAGTGGTCCAGGCGATGTGACTTGCATCCCCATCAGCTACCTGATTGCGGTGCCTGGATGCTCGAGGCGCTGGATGTGCCTGGCATACCAAACCACCCGCCCCTGCGCCGCAGCTGCCACGAGCGAAGACCGCGCGCCCCGCCCGGCCCCGCAAACCAAGCCGGGCACCCTGCAAGGCCACCACTGGCCTTTCCTCTTGTCCGGGGCTCTGGGACGGTCACCGAGATTCTGGGGCTGCTTTTGACGGGGGCCGCCAGCCTGTGTCAAAGATGCCCTGACAAGCCCCTCCGGTCCCGGGCAGACAAAAGCTTGAAAGGAGAGGGATTGCACATGGTCCAATGCTGCTGTTACAGATATGTTATTTTGACACACAATTAATTGTGATTTTGCTCTAAGCAAAGAGCTTGGGCCCTCGCAGGGGCTGAGTGGCCCCGTTCAGGCAGAATTGGGTCCTGTGCACACCTCGTCCTTCCCCAAGGGCCAGGGGTCACCTGCTACCCACGACGATGCCACCTCTCGAGGGGCCGGGTGTGGGTTCCGAATCAGAAAGCATGCGTCAGGCTGCCCGGGGCCCAGCACGGGGCCAGGGAAACCACGGCACAAACGGCAGAGAGAGCTGGTACAAAACCTTCCAACAGAGCACACTGAACAACGAGCCTTCCTAAAATGGTGGCGCTTATCCTCCACTGACAAAAGACTGATTTGAGCTCTCCCCGGAGGTGGGATGAAGCGAACACATTGCCTTTTATCTCCTCGTCGCTTTGAGAGGGGAGACAACTGGTGCAGAGCGTGGTGGGGAGCCCCGGAGAAGGCGCTCTTGAATGAAAGGCATAATCTCCGGCTCCCCAAACCAAGAGGGGAGGCAGCTTTTATCCCCCATGGTGACTGGCTCCCCCCATCCCAGAGGCATCTGAATGGGAGCCAGAGCTGCAAGGAGAGGCCCCGTCGCACAATGCCACACTATATTGCTTCTCCCCGGGAGCCCAGAGGAGGCCCTGGGCATACGGCCCCTTACTTTGAAACCAATCCTCCAATCAGCTATTTAAATAAGAAATATAATCTCATTGAACACTGAGAGCTGTCGGTCTGAGATGCTTCCATTTACAAGGCACTTGAAGAAAGTCCCCAAAGCCCCAGTTTATCAGGACAGCCAGCTCAGGGCTATTTGCTGGGGGAGAGAGCGGTGGTGCCCGAGAGGGAGGGGAGAGAATTGAAGTTGGCTGTTAGAAATCCAGGCTGTCAGCAGCTCGAGGGGTGAACCCCCATCCCACGTGCTGGTGTTCTGCATGGAGGAGGCGGGACAACCCCTGGGTTCTCAGAGAACCGCCTCCAGCCAGGGCGATGCTCTGTGGCCTGGGGTGTGCCTGCCTGTGCCCAAGAGGGCTTCCCGGCAGCCCAAGGCTTGCCCGTCATCCATTTGGAAACATCCTTTTGAGTGCCTACTGAGTTCATCACCGTAGCAGGGTTCGTCAGAGGCCGAGTGTTGTCAAAACCCAGGGGAGGGAATTTCCCTAATAAAACTGGGCCTCGAGAGGAGCAGGGTGGGGTGACTTGACTAAGTCTGCCCTGCAGGAGCTCAGGGCTCTCTCTCCAGGGCCAGCTGTGTTTCTGAGCTCCAGCCTTACCTCCCAGTGGATTCTGGCCACAGCCCTGTCTGGCCAGAGAGCCCGAAAAGCCTGTGACTGGGTTAATGATGTGGCCCCTGGACTTGATGGCCAGGACCCGTGGGAATCCTGGTACTGCCACTCACTGACTTTCTAATCCACGTGTGACTTACTCAGCCGGAGCCTCAGTTTTCCTCATCTGCAAAATGGGTCGTAAGGAGTAGTGCCCAGCAGCTGGGCTGTTCCCCCCACAGGATGACTATTATTATACTGGGGTAATGGGGTTCCCTGCCTCTGCTCGTGGCTTGTCTGGTGTGACACCCTGCTTTGGTTCGGGCATGGCATTTCTGATCAGCTCCGCCCATTTTGCCTCATCTTCTTTGGCCCAGTCTGTTCCACTTG
>NC_058408.1:105940610-106025219 GCF_002201575.2 Neomonachus schauinslandi
GAGGTGATGGAAGCCAGCCCCTCCTGTCTCCTGTTGCTTTCAACTATTTGGGCATCATTGCTCATCTCAGGATGAATTTGGCTTTGAGGTGGCCAGTGTTGAGAAAGCTCTGGGAAAGCCACACTGAACTCAGGTATGCGGGTCCCTCTTGGTCATGGGCAGGTGTGGCCCTGACTAGGTGCAAAGAGGAGCCTTGAAGCCCTGGAGGGGCAGAGTTAGGAAACCCAAGCCCAGACAGGGTAGGGAACTTACTCGGGGCCACACAGTAAGTGGGCAGTAGGGCAGGACGGCAGCCCAGAGGGCCTCATACCAGTCTTTCCCCTGTGGTTACGGCCAACTCAGACTGAGCACCTGCTGTGTGCCAGGCTCTGTTCTAGTTCTTTGTATGTGTAGATTTCCCTGTGTAATCTTACAACAGCCCTACAAAGTAGGGATTATTGTTATGATCCCTATTTTAGGGACGAAGAAGCTGAGGCCTGGAGTAGTTTTGAATCTCACTGAGGTCACACAGCCAGGAAAAGGTGGGCCTCGGCTCCTGGCGCTGGAGCTCTTCTGCCTTGGTGCCTTTGAGGGTGCTTGGCCCACTTTCCTCTCCTTTCCTGAAAGAACGTGTCCTTGTCAGAGACGAGGAAAGGAGGTCTCAGCTTCATTTGGTATTCTTTTCCTTCTCAGCAAAGCACCTAAGTGCCTTCCACGCTCCCAGAACGTCAGGGAACATCAGCAAGGCAGAAGAAGAGGGACCCCAAACCCGCGCCCCGCAGTGTGGGAAGGGCGGGCTCCCTCGCTGACTTCCATTAAACGTTTGACGCATCGTAGAACTGCTGAGAGCCATCCGTCACGGCCACCCCCCTCCGCCTGCCTTCCTGACCTGCTCCCAGAGAGGGGGCCTCTGCCTGTGCTCGCCCACACTCGGCAAGCAGGGGGCAGGAGGGGGGACAAGACGGACCCTGCCGTGGACCTGGGGGCTGCTCCCTTCCCCTGAGCAGGGGTCTGAGGAGGAGCTGCAGGCTTGGCTGAGCCATAATAATAACAGGAGCACCACTTACTGAATGCTTGGCGTGTTCCGGGCAGACCCGGGGGCCTTACGTGTCTCATCTCATTGAAGCCCCTGACCACCGACACGTCCAGTGACTGTTAGGTTTGATAGATATGGAGCCCGACATTCGAGAAAGTTTGCTCACTTGCCCCCAGTCACTCTGAAGGTGCTAGAGCCACACTGAGCTTGGGTGTGTGAAGTCAGGACCTCCTCACCTCTCTGCACTCTGGGATGGGGTAGGGAGGACAGGTGCTCAGCAGGGAGGCAGAGGTGGAGCCCGAGGCTCCCAGTGCACTTGGCGGTCACATTGCCCAGGGGAGGATGGGGACTCCAGCCCTGGATGAGCCACAGGACAGCTGTCCATGGGTGGTGGACCCTGCCCAGTTGCTCCTCGTGCAACTCCGCCCATTTTGCCTCATCTTCTTTGGCCCAGTCTGTTCCACTTGATCATGTTCTTTTCAAGATCTATGATACTGATGGTCTGTTCTGGAGGGGCTGGGAAGGGGAGCTGGAAGGCTGCCTGGAGGAGGCGTGGATTGAACGGGGCTTGAGGGGTGGGAAGGATTTGAGGAACAGAGGAATGAGGGCAGTAAAGAAAAGGCTTGGAGGTAAGGATGAGCAGAAGGGGAGGGTCAAGGAAGCCAGCCTGTGGGGGTTGCTGTGCTGGGGCGAAGAAGGAGAGTAGTGGGGGAGGTGATGGAAGCCAGCCCCTCCTGTCTCCTGTTGCTTTCAACTATCTCTTAGCTCTCCTGTTGTTTTTAAATCCCAATCCCCCCCTTTCCTGCCAAGGCCTGCTCACAGGGGACTGCCCCTGTTCTGTTTCCTCTCTGCACTGTGGTCAAAGGGACGGTTCCAGAGCCCACATCTGCTTGCTCACTCCTCTGCTGAAAAACTAATTCCTCACTTGGGGTAAAGCCCACAGGTCTTCTGTGGCCTGTCTTACAGGGCTCCTCCTCTCTCCTGGTCCCCCTTGCCCCTCACCCCTGCCTAGTGCCTCCCTGCTCGTGCTGTGGTCTCTGCCTCTGCTTTGCTCTCAGCGGGAGCACCATCTCACCTCGCCTGGCTAACTCCTGCTTATCACTCAGACCCCAACTTAGATGTCGGCTCCTCCAGGGAGCCTTCCCTGATATGCCAGGCTGGGCTTAGGGGGCCCTCCTCTGTGCTTCCCTCCATCACGGCACAAACCACACTTTCCCCAGTTGCTTCCCTGCTTGTCACCCTCTACCGACTTGTCAGCCCCAGGGAGGCCATGAGTGTGTCCCCCTGACCCCCGTTCCTTCAGGGTTTAGCACGGGACCTGTTCCGGAGCGAGCACTGCACGGATGAATGACTGATGGGATGAATGATGATGTCTAATGAGGCAAAGATGAAGCCCTGAGGGTGTGACAGGGGTCAGGGGCTCTGATCCAGGTGGCTCCCTGCGGAGGAAGCAGTGTGGCTTTTTGGAGTTTGAACACTTAGATTTAAGACCAGACCCCGCTGCTCACAAGCTGTGTGTCCTTTGGCTTGGCCTCTCCGAGCCTCCGTTTGTTCACGTGCAACATCGTGCTAACAGTACCTCCTTTGCAGAGAACGTGTGGGGACAGGTCCCGGAGATGAGGCATGTGCAGCCCCTAGCCCCGTGCTGGGCCCAGAAGAGGATAAGGTAGGGCACCCCCGGGGACTGAGCAGGGAGCCCAGGTCTCCCCGCTGGGCATGAGGCCGGGGCCAGGCTGAATGCTCTCTGAGAGCAGGAGGAGAGGCTGGTGGGCCTGTGCCCTGCAATCAGGAGGGCCTGGAGGCCTGGACCCAGAGGGAGAGGAAGAGGGAGACCCGAAGCATGCAGCTCCCCACCCTGCCTGAGGCTGGGCTCTCACCATTTGGCCAACGTTAGAACTGGCAGACATGGAGATTTCCCAGTGTGGGGAAGCAGAGGCCCAGGGAGTGAGGAATCTCACCCAGGGGGTCTGGAGTATCAGGATGTGGAGGAAGGGAGGTGGGGCGGGGGGAGGCAAACCGCCATGTATTAATTATCACTATTGTGAGGCAGGCACTTTTTTTAAGGGGGGGGAGGGGCATAGGGAGAAGGAGAGAAAGAGATTCTTTTTCTTTTTAAAAGATTTTATTTATTTGAGAGAGAGAGAGAGACAGTGAGAGCAGGGGGAAGAGCAGAGGGAGAGGGAAAGACTTGGGGCTCCATTTCACGACCCTGAGATCATGACCTGAGCTGAAACCAAGAGTCGGACTCTTAACCGACTGAGACACCCAGGTGTCCCAAGGCAGAGAGAGAGAGAGAGACTCTTAAGCAGGCTCCATGCCCAGTGCAGAGCCCAATGACGGGCTCGACCTCACGACCCTGAGATCATGACCTGAGCCTAAATCAAGAGTTGGACGCTTAACCGACTGAATCACCCAGGCGCCCGGTGAAGCAGGCACTTTTTAATCTTACTTAATACGGTGATTCAGAGGGCACCTGGGTGGCTCAGTCAGTTATCTGGTTGGGTCAGGATCTCAGGATCCTGGGATCGAGTCCTGCGTCCTCCACCCCTCCCCCCGCTCATGCTCTCTTTCTCTCTCTCAAATAAATAAATAAAATCTTTTAAAAAATATGGTAATTCAGAGCTCTGGCTTTAATGTCAGATAGGCACCCCCAGCTCTGGGTGTGTAACTATGCATATGTTGTATAAAATGGGTATGAGATGGTAGTGAGCTCAGGGGACATGTTGTGGAGGAAACTCCCAGCACCCCTAAATGCAAGCCCACTGCGGAAGGTTGGGGCACATCTTATTATCCCCGGCTCCAGATGATGATGTCAGGTCCGGTGTGGTGAAGTGAGGAGCCTTGCCCACATGGCCACTGTGGGCCAGGGGGACAAATGACCTGGTAAGGCCACAAGCCAGGGAGTCGGGCCTCCAGAGCCACCGGTGTATTGCACATGGGTGTAGAGTATTTTTCTCATCACCTTCACATTGCATTTCTTAATTTAAAGTGGGAAATTCCACATTGGGTGCCTCATCAATCATTTCTGTGAGCTCAGCTCTGTGGAAACATGGAAAACATTTATATTTGCGGCTCAGACTGTCAAAAATGTAAAACAATTTAAATAATATTAACATTTTAACAGCCTCCACTCACGGCTCTGTGAAATTAACCATTATCTCTTGGAGTGTTTGTTAAAATTCAGCAGCGGGTAAGTTGTGAGGCCCCGTGTGCAGCCGTGTGGTTCCCAGGGCATGGGCGCAAAGACCTCTCAACTGGGCTGGGTGCCCGAGGCAGAGAGATGAATGTGACAAACCCTCTACCCTCCTGTGGTGGAGGAGGTGATCGGGAAAACGTACACTAGAGTGGGGGTATGTGCTCTACATGAGAAGGGAGTGCTGGTGGCCTGGGAGCATTGAAGAGGGAATCAGGAGCACTTCCTGGAGGAGGCGGCATCTGTGTTGACCCTTTGCACCAGGCAGTCACTGAACAAGGAGACAGGTCATCTCCAAGGTCTAGCCGTGCATAAACCTTTAAGAGCCAAAGAGGGTCTGCAGTCTGTTCCTGGCCAATGAGGAAGAAGGGTCTCTGGCATAGTAGTTGTTCTGTCTGGTTCTGTCCAAGCCCTGCACACTGATCTGGGAGAGGGATGAGAGGATGACTGGAGCAGACACTTGCTGGTCAGTTGGGTGGCTAGGGGTGAGGAACCTAAAAAAGCCGCGATGAGGGGAAGAATGATGTTATTTTCAAATAATGGGAATGAGGGATGGATTCTTTTGATTATTTCAGTAGGAACAACTGGGCTTTGTAGAGCGGTGTTAGGACTTCTAACTTGTTATGTCCTTATCTAAGAATGAATAGCGAGCTCCCTGTTCTTGGGGTGTCAAGCAGTTGGTGGGTGACATGCCTGGGACTTGTAAAAGGGATTCCTGCATGGGACATTTGTCTAGCCCTGCTGTGGAGCAGGCTTGGCTAGATACTGTCTCCTTGAAAGAGAGCCAGACCTGCTTGTTGTCCTTGAGAGGTGTGGTGTAATGGACTGAATTGTGTCTCCCCAAATTCATATGTTAACCCCCAAAGTGACTGTGTTTGGAGACGGGGCCTTTAAGATGGTAATTAAGGTTCAGTGAGGTTATAAGCATGGGGCCCTACTCCAGTAGGACTGGCGTCCTTATAAAAAAAGGCGTAGACACCAGAGATCTCTACCTTCCCAAGAACACACAGAGAAGAGGCCATGTGAGAAGCAGAAGGTGGTCACCTACAAGCCAGGAAGAGAGCCCTTACCAGAAACCAGCCCTGACTGCAACTTGATTTCAGACTTCTAGCCTCCAGAGCTGTGAGCAAATAAATTTCTCTTGTTTAAGCCGCTCAGTCTGTGGTACTTTGTGAAGTCAGCGGGTAGACTGATACGAGGGCTTATGGTTTGGTGCCAGGGATGCTAAGGTTGCTAATTATACTGCAGCACAATACGGGACAGAGTGGGGGTATGCACAGGAGGAAGCACCTGGTTTTGCCAGATGGGCATCAGGGGAGGCTCCCTGGAGGAGGCGGGGGTGCTGGAGGATGAGAAGGAGCTAGTCCTAAGGACGGGGGAGAGGGATGTGCCAGGTGGAGGGGACAGAGTGTGCACAGTCGCCGAAGTGTTAAAAGGATGGTGGGTTTGGAGGCGCAGAGAGGAATCCTGTGTAACTAGAGTGCAGGTGGGGAGGGAATGTGAGGGAGAGAGGAGGTGGGGGCAGGCGGGGCCCATTTGCCAGCCAGCGAAGGCCCTTCTGTGTCTTTCAGGGAAGGCCATTAGAATTTGGTGCTCTCCAGACTCCCTGCCTGCCTGAGGACTGAGCGCTGAGCCACTCACTTGCTGTATGACCGTAGGCAAGTCACTTAACCCCTCCACATAGCGATTTTCTTATTTGTAACCCGAGGAGAAGGATCCCTGCCCTGCCCATCTCCCGGATACTTTGTGGGCTCGAAAGCTAGTGCCCGTGAAAGCACTTTTGGCAAAAGGCCTGTAAGAGCGCCGGAGAGATGGAAGGTGTTATTATGTAACCACACTGACTCCCATCTGAGAAGCGCAGAGTCAATTGGAGTCTTGAGGGATGTCAGGGAATTGGCTGCTCTCTGAAGCTTGTCATAGAGACCCGTCTTTTCTTTGTACTCCTTTCATATCACTGTTGTCTCGATGAAAGAAGGGGAAGGAATCTTTGATATGTCTAAATATTCCGCTCCCACCAAGACGGGAGGGATTCCGAGGAAGAGCTATTATTAGAGGCTGAGCTGCAAGCAGGCGCCTTTGGTGGATCAGAGCTGTCAGCCCGCATAAACAGCCTCGTGCGCTTTGGAGCCGGCCCGGCTGCTTCGGGCCCTGGCACAGAGCAGGTGCTCCTGCCCCGCCGGCGGAAGCGCGCTGGGCCGGCCTGGGAGAAAGGAGGACCGGCTCCCGGTCCCAATTCTGCGTCTACTCTGCTGGACAGGTGGCTCATGCTCTCTGAGCCAAGTGAAGACAGCACAGTCCTTGCTGACAGAGAGGGCTTCTCTGTGCAGGGAAAAGAAGATGCTGTGCTACACAGAGGTCTGTGCAGGCTGAGCGGGGCTCGAGCGCAGGCTGCCAGCACCCTGGGGATGGTGAGGACAACAACCTTGGGAAGGGTGTATTAGGGTTGGGTTCTTCCTAAACCCCGTATTAGAAGCTCCCGAGAGTTTGAAAAATCAGATTCCTGGGCCTCACTCCAGGCCTATAGAATTAGAATTTCTGGGGGTGAGGCCAGGGACTCTCTTTAGCAAGCTCCTGATGCAGGTGGCTCAGCATCTGGTGCTCCATCCCAGTCACCTGCCTGGCTCCGAGATGCTGTGAGTCCATGAGAACAAGGGCACAACCCCTTCCTTCATTTGCCTCTGGGCTACACTTAGCCCTCCGGGAAGCTGTGGTCCATGTGCTGGGCAGGTACTGGCCAAACCCTGGTTTCTGGCCAGCTCTGGCTGGGGACATTGTCCTCCATACCATTCTCACCTACATTGCTGTGTCACCTGCCCGTGAGCCTTGTAGAGACCAAATGGGGACGGCTTCTAGCAGCTGAAAAGTGGGCCACACCGAACTCATTTCAGTGACTAGTCGAAGTGTCTTCACTTACTAAGAGCCGCAGAAGGACAAGCCCAGAAAGACGTGGGATGTCACCTAAATCTTGTTTGGCCTCTTGTTTCAAAGGTGAAGAAATGATCTCAGCAGGGCCAAGTTGGTTACTTTAACCAGAACCCCCATGTTGTTGGGTTAACTCTGGTTCATCTGGGAAATGAGTTAACTGAAAGAAAGCAGAGCTCAGTCATCATACAGAACCTTAGAATACTTCGTGTTCTAACAGACGCTGACGTCCTGGGGGCAGATAATAGCCTGTCCCTGGCCTGGCTCTCATGGGTCCATTGCATCACCAGCTTACAGAACTGACCCTCTTTTCTAGCACAGCACATCACAGCTCCCCAGTTTCTGCCTTCTCTCCCATCCCCACAACCCCTGGCATCCCCAGTGAGAGTCAGAGTGTGGTTCTCCACCCTGGCTGCCCGGTAGAACCCGTTCAGGAGGGTTTACAAACCCCCATGCTCAGGCTGCACCCTTGACCAATTAAGTCAGTGTCTTGGGGGGAGTCCCAGGCATAAGTGTATAGTTTTTAAAGTTCCCTAAGTGATTTCATTGTGCAGCCAAGGGGGAGTACTGCTACACCCGAGCAGTGGGGCTTGACCTTGGGGCAACTCGGTCCCCCAGGGACATGTGGCAATGTCTGGAGATGGACCTGATTGCTACTGGCATTCATTGGATGGCAGCCAGGGATGCTGCTGACCCTCCTACGATGCACAGGACAGCCCCCACAGCAAGGAGTAATCACCCCGAATGACAAGCGCCGAGAGGGAGACGCCCTGCATGGATGAAATGGGGGGAGGGGACTCTGCCCACGGTGCAGCCACGTGGCCCCCAGCATTGCTCTCAGCCCCCTCCGAGGACCAAAAGTTTCCCTGTGGTTGTGAGCTGTACTCAGCATATTGGTCACCTAGGTTTTCCACCACGTCCAATCCCCGTCATGGAGATAACCCTCAAAGTCACAATAATCTTAGACGTTACTAGACGGAAGGTAAAGGCAGACCGCCAGATGAGGTGGGCGAGGGCAGATGGTTCTAGCAATACTACAGCTGGAGGGATACACTGCAGAGGCATAAAACACCCCCCCCCCCGAGATAAAAACACCCCCCACCCTTCACACCAAGGAGTATGTTTTTGGGCAGCCCAGGGCTGGAGTGATGGCCCCAGTCCGCAGACGAGAAAGCTGAGGCACAGAGCTTACGGGACACTTGACTCTAGGGGTGACATGTGCCGGCGAGGCTGCGTGGAGCACTTTCCTTGTGTCTGACTGCGGGCCATGTTCTGTCCCTGCAGCGCTGCCCCGGGACAGCAAGCAGAGGCGGCTGCGTGGGCCTCGTCGTGCCTGCTCCTCGGGCCTGCCAGGGCTCACGCGGGAGCTGGGCTCGTCAGGTGGGGCAGAACTGAGTTAGGAGAGAGCCTTCTTCCCCTTCACCTGCTCCGCGGGAAGCCTGCTTCTCCCTCTCCCACTCCCCCTGCTTGTGTTCCCTCTCTCACTGTGTCTCTCTCTGTCAAATAAATAAATTAATTTAAAAAAAAAAAAGAAAGAGTATAATGCTATTAAAAACTTACTATTAACTTCCTACCATAATATTTTAATCCTCATGAAGTACTATGTGATCAGTCTTTCTGAGTCAGGGTAGGGTAACTGCATGCGAAGAACCTCAACCTTTCCTGTACTGAGTGTTTAATGCATGATCCAGGGTAGGGTCTCCTGGCAGTCCATCAGGGACTCAGGTTCTTTCCATCTGGTGGCTCTGTCACCTCCCTGGGCCCCACCACTGTCTGCTGACAGAGTGGGAGGGGAGCGAGTGTGGAGGACCGCAGGAGAAGTTTCTGGGTCGACGGGGGCATGTCACTCCCACCCACAGTCCACAGGCCAGAACTGGGAATGTAGGCTGGAGGTGTGAAGACGGGAGATGGAAGGGGGTTTGCAGTCGATTGGTTGTTCCCATTCTAAAGAGGAAGACGCTGAGACTCAGACTTAACTGGCTGACCTGAGGCCCACCAGCCAGGGAGAGGCGGAGTCAGAATGTGCTATAGGGTTGCCCTAACGAAGTACCACACACTGGGTGGCTTCCACAGCAGGATTGATTGTTTCATAATCTGGAGGCAGGAAGTCCGAAATCAAAGCTGGTGTCGAGAGCCGTGAGATGGTACACTTTTGTCATTGGGTCCAGCCCAATGTTCATCTTAACTGGATCATCTGCAGGACCCTCTTTCCAAATAAGGTCAGACTCACAGGTCCTGGGGACTAGGACTTCAGCATCTTTTTGGGGGATGCAGTTCACCCACAACAGTTCAAGCCCAGGTGTATCAGAGGGTCATGAGAAGGGCATGAAGAGTCTGCCTTGAGACTTCCAGAGAGGGTAACGTGTAAGCTGGGCATTGAGGATTGATGGGGATTCTCTCGGTGGAAGAGCAGAAAGGGCATTTGTCCAGAGGCCCGATGTTCATGCTCTACCACATGCGGTACACTAAAGACATGACCTGCATTTTCTTTCTATCCTGGAGTCCAGTTGGGGCCCTAATTCGATCTTCCTCCTTTGAGTCTAAATGACCAAGAGCTGACTGCTCAATTAGAGGCAAATGACAAATATGGATTGAGAACTACTTTGTGATGGGTAATAGGCTAGCCCCTTGGGGACTCAGAGACTAATAAGAGAGCCCCTACTTCCTGGGAGCTCATAGCTCAGGTAATCACACAATGGACCTACATGAAAATATAACCAATGAAGTTTATAAGAAACTTATAAATGTGAAGTGAGTGGAAGAGAATGGAACCTTACAGCCGTTTATGAGAGTTGGCTTGGGGGGCTGAGGAAATCTTGGCAGGCTTCCTGGTAGAGGGGGACTCTGGGTGTTGGGATTTGACAGAGGGCTTGGTTATGCAGAGAAAGGAGAGGGGAATGGGATTTTAGACATGGGGAACAGCCTAGCCGGGATTGCTGGAAGCCAGGCTGCTGTTGGAGAATAGTAGAGCCTTGAGCGCCAGCCTGGGAGGTTGGATCTCATGCCATCCGAGGGCCTGGATGCTTATGTTCTTCTGCAGGGCAGACTGCGTGTGAGGCCCTACAACTGGAGATGCCCTGGGCTTGGCTAGCATGGCAGCATGCCCTAATCATGCACAGCCTGGGGCCTGCAGAGACCAGTGGGGGTTGGTGCAAATGCCCCCCACCTTCCAAAGTCCCAGGTGGATACCATGAGATGAATGCTAGGGTCAAGGCTTGAGCAACTAGATAAGAAAGGACATCAAAAGCAGGCAACTGTTGTTCTTGACACAAAGGGCAGGGAGGGGTGTGGCCCTGCTAAGATCTCGGCCCAGCGGTCTTCCTTCGGGGGCCCAGGGATGCTGATGGCACTAGCCACAGTCCCCAGTTCACAGTTATTAAGTTAAATGACCACTTCTGCAGGTGCAGGGAGGCACCAACCTGCCCTCACTTCTTAGACCTCTCTGGGAGCTCAGCTTGAAGGCTTGGCTCCACTAGCCTTCCTCCCTGGCCTTCTGAGGGTGGAAGGGGTGTTTCCCCCCATCTGCTGGGACGGGATGAGGCTCTCCTGTAGGGGAGGGAGGGGAGAGGTTGTTTAGGACTCCTGCCCACAGCAAGGATAACCCCTCTCAGGGGCCCAGGAGTGAGGCCCAGAGACCATAGGCAGGATCGTGGCCTGGGCGTGGGAACTGGGGTTCTAGTCCCGGCCCAGCACTGATTCACCAAGGGAGCTTGGGCCCAGCGTTGTTCTCTGGGCCTCAGTTCTCCTCTCTAACAAACAGGGAAAGTAACATTTATTGCGGTAATCAAATATTTTGATATTGAATAAGAAAGAGCTTTCAAGACAACTATTCTGTGTTTTGAGTGTTTTGGAAAATTTATAAGCAATAAAATTCTAGTCTGTCAAAACAAACTTAGTATGGAAGGGATGACTGAGGCCAGGCATCCTCCTCCCCACATCAAGGAGTCCCTGAAATAGGAGGCCTCTGATCTCACCCCATTTGTGTGTTGGTTCACAGATCTTATTAATTATATGATCAAGAACCGGGAACAGAGCAACCGGAAGTCAGCCACTGCCAGTTAAAGGAGTTGTCATAAATCAGGACTTAGGCCTGGCTGATGGACATAGATGCCAGGGGGGATGCCGATCCCCGTGAACCTTTCCAGGAACACACTCATCAAGCAAAGGTTCCCACTCAGGCAAGAAGGGCAGTCCCTTGAAGGCCCACCTCCTCCAGGAAGGCCCCCGAATTCTCCACGTACCACCCTCTTATGCCTCTGCATGGGAGGTGTTTGCTCGTGTATCTGTGTTCTTCCCAGACTGGATGCCTCCGGCCTGGGAACTATGTCATTCCTGTGCCCCCAGAACCTGGTACAGGGCCAGGTGGGAGTAGGTGCCCCTCGAATAGGCAGTAACTGGGACTCTTGGCCAAGCCCATGTTGTGGGGCCTGCCGTGTCAGGCACTGCAAGGATCCTGAGGATGGGTCTGGTCATTGCCCCAAGCGTGCGCCCAGGAGGAAAACCAGGAGAGGCCAACAGAGAGGAGTGGTGTGGACAGAGGGTGGGTGCACGAGGGACTCGGGGCACTTGGCCTGCGCTGTGGGCACAGACAGGAGTTAGGCAGGCAGCTGGGAAGAACGGGGACATTCCAGGGGGAATGACAGACATCCCTCAGCACCTGGGGAGTACAGGGTCTCGAGGAAGCATGTCCTATTCTGTCCTCTCACCAGTAGTTTGTACACATTAGCATCACCATTTTACAGGTGGGGAAATTCCGGCTTCTCCAGGTTAGGTGATTTTCTGTGGTCACGCGCAGGGCTGAGTTGGAGCTCAGGTGTGTCTAAGGCCCAGGGCCGTGCTCCTGGGCAGGCCAGGGGGACTGCAGGTCACGGGCAGAGGAGGGAATGGGCATGGTTGGTGAGCAGCGGGGAGACCAGAGGGAGAAGGGACAGACCAGGGACACTGTGGGCCACACCCCACAACCAAAGACTGTTTCCCCGTCCTCGCTCACCCCAGGACTTTCAGTCCAGTGGGCCAGATCTTGCTCCCCATTGGGCAGATGAGAAGACTGAGACTCAGAAAGAGTGTGTTTTGCTGCTCTGCTGCAGATCGCTTCAGATAGGCACTGATAGAATGGGGGTGCGTCCACCAGAATGTCAGCTCAGAGAGCGTGGAGAGGGGCCAGCTTGCTTTCCATCACACCTCTAGGGCCACAGCGTTGCCTGGCTCACAGCAAGGGCTCAGTAAACGTTTGTAGAATGCAGAATGAAGGGATGAATGAATGAGCAAAAAAAACAAATGAATGAGTGTGGGAGCTGTCCAAGCATTGCACACGTGTGTGTGCGTGAGTGCGTGTGTGTGTGAAATTGGCAGTGCTGCCCTTAGATCAAGACCTAGAAGACCTTCGGAGTTCTAGGAAGGGTACGTTCTTCCCCCACAACACAGAGACCTCGAGGGAGTGAATTTGCTAAGGCCTTGTTCTGTGTTGGGCACTGTGCCAGGCTCTGGGACACTCGTTTATCCAACAAGCGGTGGGAACCAGGCAGCAGTGTCCTAGGCCTTGGGGATGCGTCAGTGGATGAGACAGTCAAGGTCCCTGTCCTCAGGGAGAGCTTCCTTCCTAGCTGGGAAACACAGAGAATAAGTCAGAAAGCAAAACAACCCAAAAACAGGAAGGGAGAGGACTTTTGCTAATAATTGCTATGAAAACAACGAAGGAGGGTAAGAGCAGTCTGTCTGGGGGATGTTTTGGAAAGCGGGGTTAAGGAAGGCCTCTCTTGACCAGTGCCACTTGTCTCTTTTTTCTTTTATTCACAGCGGGGGAAGGGTGGCATCAGCCCTGCAGGGAGATGGAAGTAGGGCACGCTGGGGACCAGGCTGGGGTCATCGTGGTTACGTTGGGAGGGCCCTGTCACTGCGTGTGGGGGAGGAGGGCCAAAGTCAGGGTGCTGGGCACCCCCCCCAGGGGTGGGTGCTCATTGATCCTGGGAAGAGGCATGAGGTGGCCTGGGGGATGGTGAGGGTGTCCCATCTGAGCAGGGAAGTCCCGCTGAGGGGAGTCAAAGTGGTGAGGCTAGGGTGGCCGCTCCAAAGGGTGCTGGGGGGAGATCTTCCTGCGTGAAGCGGGGTGGGGCACGGTTGAAGCTGTGGGGTGTGACGGCGGGCTGGGCTGTGGGTGCTGCTGGGGGGGTGGGCCGGGCGCGTGGAAGGGCGGCTCGCGCTGGCCTCTGCCTCACGGAGGCTGCTTGGGCCGGCTGTTCCGCCTGGGGTCGGGCTGGCTCTTCCAGGGTGCATCACGCT
Organism: Neomonachus schauinslandi; assembly: GCF_002201575.2. Taxonomy (NCBI): domain Eukaryota; kingdom Metazoa; phylum Chordata; class Mammalia; order Carnivora; family Phocidae; genus Neomonachus; species Neomonachus schauinslandi. Next base: position 105,954,020 of record NC_058408.1, read on the forward strand.
GACCGTCCTGGCCAGGGCCCTCGCGCTGCTCGCCCCATGGGTACCTCGTGGCTATTGTTCCCGGGTGGGCAGTGGGGTGGCCTGCCCCGATGGTATGGGTAGGGGCCCTGCTCGGGAGGCTGCTGTTGGCACCAGGGAGCAACGGGGTGAGGCTGGTCACAGCATGGGGGCTTGTTAGGTGGCATCTGATTGTGGGGGCCAGGGTCCCGGGTGGCCGGCAGTGGCGGGATCCTGGTCTGGTCCAGAGATGCCATACTCAGAGGAGCCAGGCATTTGGATGGGTAGTTGGTGGGATGATGCGTGGGTGTGGGGGTTGGAGGCAGGGCTGCTGGTGGTGGGATGGCCTTGACTTTGGCTTCCATTTGCGGCATGTGGATTTGTGCCCCCGCTCCCCGCCAACTGCTGCTGCTGCTGGGCCCGGCTATCGACAGACTCCTTGTGCTGCGTCTTGAGGGTCCGGATCTGCTGCTGGAAGGCCAGCGGCACTGGCTGGACCACCGAGGAGGACTCGCTGATGAGCGTCCCCTGGTGCTGGCCGAGCCCCAGGGCTGAGCTCTGGAGCTGCTGGATGATGGAGCCGTCAATGTTCCAGAGCTGTAGGAGCTGTGCCATCTTTAGCTGCTTGTTCTCCTCCACAGCCAAGAAGCTGGTGCAGTAGATGGGCACCAGGCCTTTTTGCAGGGTGCCCAGCAGCTCCCTGGCCTGTTTGCACTGGCCGGGAGGGAGAAACTTTCACATGTCAGGGGTGCAGCGCGTCATTGATCAGGAAGATGAGGTGTAGTCACAGCTCGAAGTGCACCCCGTCGGCTGAGATGTGGTTCTGGAGGTGGCCCACCATCAGTTCACAGTGTGCAGAGGGACTTGGCGTTTCTACACATCCAGTTCTGCCCGGCCAAGAGGGCATCTCTGGTGTCTGTGATGGGCTGCAGCAGGCGGTCAAACCCATTCACGTGCAGCTGGGTCTCCTCCCGGAGCTTCTGCATCTGCTGCTCCACCACATGGGCCACAGCCATGTGACAGGCACCATTCGAACTGAGTCCTGCTTGGTGCAAATGGACCAGATCAGAAAAATCTGGAGGAAATTTATTTCAGGTAGAACACCTGCAAAGGCCCTGAGGCAAGCAGGGGCTTACGTTCTGGAGGGACAGAAGGAAGCTGCTATGGCTGGAGCCCCAGTGAGCGATCAAGTGGCGGGGAGAGAAGGTGGGACCCATCATGTAGGGCTGTGTGTGGTCGGAGCTTTTGTAAATGCTACAGGAGAGTTTTGGGCCGGCTAGTCACAACATTTGCATGTTGAAGTGTTGAAAAGGTAAGAAGATCCACTCATAAATGATGTAAGTGTGCTGAATGCTAAGAAGGAGAAGTAAAGGATGTCATGGTAGTGATTGGGGGGGACTTGGCTCTGTCAGACGAGGTGACATTGAGTTGAGATCTTCAGGCAACTAGGCAGAGACACAGGGGTGCATCATTCCTGCCGGAAGCGGGACAGTGTGGCCGAAGCCCACCCAGAAGGGATGCATCCTGTGAGTAAGGTGGGCAGGATGGTCAGAGGGCAGATCGGGCAGGGCCACCTGAACACGACGAGGAGACTTATTGGTCCTGGGGGGCCTCTGAGGGCCAAGGGGAGGAGTGACGGGGTCAGCAGGGCTCTTTAGAGGGACTGCTCTGGCTCTGCTGGGACCCCCCGGGAGGGGTGGGTGTGGCAGCAGGGTCCCAGCAGAGGGCCCCGGGAGGGTGGGCGACAGCCAGAGAGCATCACCGTGGACAGATCCAACAGCTTCCTGGGATCCAGTTGGATCTGCAGGTGGGATTGGTCTTGCGACCTTCCTAAGGAGAAAGGGAACACTCTGGAAGAGGGAAGGAGACCTGTAGCAGGTTTAAAGTTGTCCTGTCACAAAAGATAGGTCTACCTGGAACCACAGATGGTGATCATGTTTGGAATAAGGGTCTTTGTAGATGTGGTTAAGGTACGGGTCTCAAGGTGAGATCGTTCTGAATTAGACTGGCCCTGAGTCCAATGACAAGTGTCCTCATAAAAGACAGAATGACCCAGAAACCTGCCATGTGAAGACAGAGGCAGAGATTGGAGGGATGCAGCCACGAGCCAAGGAACGCTGGGAGCTGCCGTTATCTGGAAGAGGTGAGGCCGAGTCACTGTCTAGAGACTTCGGAGGGAGCTTGGCCCTGCTGATATGTTGGTTTCGGATTTCTGGCCTCCAGAACTGTGGGAGAATGCATTTCTGCTGTGTTAAAAGCCACCCAGTTTGTGGTCATTTGCTGCGGCAGCCCCAGGAAACTAATACAGTGCCCCCGAGGAAGCCCAGCTGATGTTGCTGCCGTGGTTACAACCCACGGTGTGGATGCCTTTGAGGAGCTGTGCTCTGTTCCCATTTGGCTGCGCTCCCCCCGGCGCCCCCCCCCACCTATATTAGAATAAGATTGAATTTTCTAGCTTGGGTTACTAAGCTTTCAGATCTGGAAACTGTGGCCATTAATCAGCTGTCACGGGATGTCGTAAACAAGGGGCTTTAAAAAACATGTTTGCTTTTTAGGCTGATAATACTTGGAGGTGAAGCTGGGAGAGTTATACATAATGCATGCATTTTAATGGGCCGCGTACTACAGCCCTCTTTAGTCTGAATGATTCGTTTTAATGTTCAAAATAAATATCAGAGACAATTTGCCAACAAAGCTGATTTTCTCCGCCCGCCATTAACTTAATCTTTATACCTCAGCCTAATGACAGAGGGGCTGGGGGGCGGGAGGGAGCTTTGTATTACAAGTAAGTGGGGAGAAACAGTCAGTGTGGTCACGAGCCACGGGGTGGCTGACTGCATGTCCCAGTTTGCTCAGGACAGTCCTGCTTTGTGCCCACTGTCCCAGAGTCATTATTCTGAATTTGGATCAAGAGGCATTGCCAATATCCATCTATTTTTGACCTACAAGATAGCAATTTCATATGGTTAAATCTAAACATAGATTCCCAGTTTGTATGGTAAATGATGTCGCATGCTAAATATGCCCTTTACTCTATAGGTGGGGAAATTGAGGCCCGTAGAAGTCACACCCCCGGCACCCCGTGCTCCTGTTTCCAGCCCAGGCATTTTCCTTTCAGAATGTGTCTAATGCTACCCACCTCCTCTCAGCCTCAGCTTGTCTAACTCCTGCCTTCCCTTGTGCCTTCAGCCCCAAGAGCTTCTGGGTGCCCCTTAGAAAGGCAAACCTCAGGGGCACACCTTGTTCCTGTCCCCTGCTTCCTGGCATGATGACTCCTGAGGAAGGGTCGGCAAACCCATCCATCGCCCACCCTGGCCATGGCACCACCGTATCCCCCCATCAGTCTTAATCAACCATAGCATGTACATGGAAATTAGGAATACATACTGAGCACTCATCAGTCTTACTGACTGATAATATAATTGGAGTAAGGTATGATCCCTGCCTTCTTGAAGCTTACTGAAGGTAGGATGGGAGATACGGTGACTGTCCCTCAACATACAGTGGCTGATTCTTTCAGTTCACTTATTCATGTCCCTGTGCCGTTGCTGGGGGTGGTGGAGAAATTCAGCAAGGCAGGAAGTCTGAGCACGAGCAAGGCAGGTCAGGGTGTGGGCTTTGCTGAACAAAGCTGATTTTATTATTTTTTTTATTTTATTTTATTTTATTTTTTTTTTGAGCCACAAAGCTGATTTTAAACCCAAAAGTTACCTTGCAAAACAGGGAAGAGTTGCCTCCCTCTGCAGCCCCCAGGGGGGACACATAACTTGATGGGGGGTGTGTGTGCCGTGTTGGGGCAGGCAGGAATGGTTGCCAGAGGGCCCTGCTCTGGGAGCTACTGCAGCTAGGGATGCAGAGGGCAGGAAGCCTAGGCCTTGCCCTGCCCACCTGCTCAGAGTGAGGCCAGGGCCTTGCATGTCTTACTGGAAAGGCAGGTCCCTCTTCAGGCTGAGCTGCAGAAGAAAGAAGACAAACTTCAAACTCATTCATTCTTTTCTTTATTCACTTAAGAAATATGAAATCCTCAAGGGCCAGGTATTCTGCTCAGCATCAGGGCAAATTCACCTAAAAATCCAGGTTTCTGGCTTTCTGGAAAAATCATAAGCCCTGGCTCACAGCCTGGTGTTCTGGCCACCCTCCCTAGCATCACCTTCGCCTAGCCCAAGTCCCTCCTCTGTGCAGCCTGCCTGGCCCCTGCAGGCTCTTGACTTTGAGAATTCTGGTTAGTTTCTGCTCCCTGTACCCAAACAGAGCATACAATAGGTGCCAACGAAATTCTTACTCTTCGTTAAATGGAACAGACTCTAGATGGTTTTGCTTAAAAGATCCTGTTCTTCCATCAACATTTCCACAACTTGGTCCAAGTCTCCTCCCTGCCAAGGGAGCCCACATTGGGGAGGGACCCTGATGGACCAACACCCGCTTCAGGTATGCTAGGAGAAGTGGGTGCAAGGCACTGTGGGCACGACCCCTTTGGTGAAAGTGCAAACTTGCCCGACCCTGTGGAGGGCAATGGGGCCGCATCTATTGACATTTGAAAAGCCCATGCCCTTTGGTGCAGCTGTCCCAGGGCCACATTCCACAGATGTGCTTGCAAAAGCGTACTGAGCTAGAGATAGGACGTGAGCTCGAGTTAACACAGAGATGTTTGTAGCAGCAACTAGGAGCAACCAACATGTCCATCAGGGGGCTGAGGCTAGAAGACATGGTGCTGCCGTGCCCAGTGGCTGCAGGAGAGAATGCGGGAGCTGTTTTTGTGCTGATATGGAGAGATTCAGAGATGCACTTTCAGCAAAATAAAGCAAGGAGCAGAGCAGTGTATATATGAACACATTTGGGTGTAAAAAAAGGACAGTCGAAAGCATGGCCTTTGGCACAGCCCACTGAGTGTGAGTTTCTGCTCTGCTGCTCAGCCGCTGTGTGACTTGGGGAAGTCGCTTAACCTCTCTGGGTTTAGTTACCTCAGCTGTCAAATGGAGCTAATAATAGTACCTGATCATCGGGTTGTTGTGAGGATTCACTGTGTTAACACATAAAGCATGAACAGGACTGGGCCCAGAGTAAGTCCTCATTAGCTATTAGTATTATGCATATATATATATATACACACACACACACACACACACACACACACACATATATATTTTTTTTTCCTGGAAGAACACACAAAATGTTAGCAGAGGCTAGTTTGGGTATTAAGGGGGGGTCTGTGTGGGAGGTAAGACTTCCTTTTTATTTTCTACCTTTATGAAAAGTTCAAAATTTTTATCAGAGGCATTTTTACTTTTATTTAAAAATCAGTTAAATACACACACACACACACACATCCTACAGAGGAGGAAGCTATTTCTGTCTGAAGTAAAGTAGGAGCTGGGAGAGTTAACTGAAGAGGTTTTAAAGGATCATCCAGACAAAGAAGAGAGACAGGGATGATAATTCTGGGTGGAAGAACCAGTGTGTGCAAATGTCCTGAGGCAGGAAAGCTGATAGGGAGGCTGTGGGGTCAGGTTTTAGAGACACAGAGGAGCAGAGGATCCTTAAAAGTGCTTATGGTGGGCCCAGACCTCATGCACTCAGACTCATGCATGTTCTCAGGTGATAAAGAATAGATGATATATTTTGAAGTGAATATGAGATCGCAACATTTCCATTTTCCAGATCCGAGGCACAGAGAAGTGAAGTGACTTGCCCAAGATCACAAGTCCAGTTGGGGGCACGGAGATCTCTTAACTCCTGGCATATTCTTTTTCTGCTACATGGTACAGGGCTTCATCAGTTCCACCAGAGAGCGTCTCAGGATAAGCTTTGGGAAACCGAGGCTTAGAGGACAGATGACTTGTTAATTTCTTTATCGTCGGCCTTCCCACTGGGCCATTGTGGACTAGGGCACGCCTCAGCGCTCAGTACAATTTCTGGTACATGGTAGGTATGCAGTAAGTGTTAGTTGAATGCATGAATAAATAAGGTCACATGGGAAGCTAGGGAACCCAGGTCTCTGGACCACCAAGCTGGGCTCCACCCATCCCACCAGGAAACCGAGACTCTTGGGGCCAGGATGGAGCCCGAGTGTTGTTGGTTGAATTGTTTCCCTTCACCTCCTCCAAAAAGGGAGGTATGTTGCAATCCTGACCCCCTGGTACCTGGCAATGTGGAAATCAGGGTCTATGGAGATGTATACAGATTAAGATGAAGTCCTCCTGGATCGGGGGAGGCCATAGTGGGCCAGGAGGGGCCTGGTGTGGTTATAAGGAGAGAGAGAGTTGAAGACACGGGGGGTGCACAGGGATGAATCCCATACGGAGGCAGAGGCAGATGTTGTGGTTATGCTGCCGGAAGCCCAGGGAGCCCTGGGGACTGGTGGACCCGACCAGATGCCAGCAGAAGCCAAGGTTCTTCCTTAGAGCCTTGGAGGGAACAAAGCCCCACTGACACCTTAATTTCAGACGTCTGGCCCCAGAACTCTACGAGAGAATACATTTCTGTTGTTTTAACCCACCCGGCTTGTGATCGTCCCGCATGCTGGGACTACTATCGGTGTCGCGCGGGTACAGAATAAAGTCCGAGAGCAGGGCCTGGGTCCTGTGGTCTGGGCTGCCCTCCATGAGTGACTGAATGAGGTGATCTGGCCCAGCCCTTTCACGAAGACCAGAGGACACAGGCGCTTGGACTAGGCTGCACAGCTGCTGGGCCCGGGGCCAGCAAGGAGCAGAGCCTCAGAAGATGTTAGCTGCATGAATGATCTAGTTGCCCCGCCCGACACAGGGCTCTGGGCCAGCCTGCCTCTGTGGGACCCCTTCCTCCCCGACCAGACCAAGTGGTGCTGATAGGGGTGGAGCGTCTGGAGAGAGATGCAGCAGCTCGCTTTTGCAGGGATGGGTCATCTTTGCAAACCTCTGGCGGAGCTGGTTGCAGGCTCCTCCCCGGTCAGATGGGGCAAGTCATCCAGGCTCCCTCCCGTCCAGGTGAAGACTAAATGACATCGTGCATGGCAAGTACCTGGCACGGTACCTAGCATGTACATGTTCCAGAAGTGCGGCCATTCCTTTTTCACCTTTCCAGTGTCATTGCCCTCACCCTGGGGCCAGGAGCTCCAAAAGTAAAGTGTTCCGTACAGCTGCAGCATCTCATCCCCCAGTGCGTGCACATGCTGTCTCTGGCCCATGCTGCCCACCTGCAGCCCCTGTGGGTTGGACCCACCTGCCTGCCCTTCAAGGCTCGGCCTCCTGGCCTGCCCTGCTTCTCAGAATCCCCGCGGATAGAGTGCTCTTTCCTCTGGGTGTCCCTGCGGGCCTGCTGCCCCGTGGTGCCGGGCCACCCTCCCGTGGATTCCATCTGCTCTTCGCCCCCGCTCTGTCGGGGCCTTACCCTCTCTCTCTGTGCGCCCTGTCCAGCACAGTGCTCCTGTCTCTCCCCGGCTTGGGTCCCCAACAGCACTGAGTGCCTGGACCAGACCCTTTACCTCCCCAGCCCCCGGAGGTGATCGGCCCCATTCTTCAGGGCCAGGGAACTGAGATCAAGAGGGTGAAAATGCTGGGTTCAATGCCCAGCTCTGGCACTCCCCACCTCTGGGGCCTGGGGCAAGTGACCTCCCATCTCCGAGCCTCAGTGTCCTCTTCTGTGCAATGGGGATGGTGCCAGGGGCACCTGCCTGGCAGGGCTGTGGGCGTCAGGTGCATTGCTGTCTGAAGGCAGCTTCTCAGGCCTTTGAGTCAGCTGCTGCTATTGTTAGACTCTGGGTGCTGTGATTACTGACTCCCCCAGGGCCACACAGCCCAGAGAAGTGGGGCCTCCTGGCTGGAAGGGGTTGCCTGATGCCCGTGTCCAACCAGTTTGCCTCCGAGGGTCTCCCCCCACATCTGAGGCAGGCCCAATAGGCAGTTTACAAATGGGTCATGTGCTGGGATTTCCCCAAGGGGAAAGGAGAGCCTAGTGGGAGTCGGCAGTGCCCTTCCGGCCCCTGGGGGTGGCTGTGGAGAAGGGGGGGCAGGCGAGTGGGGGGCGATGTTGGGACGCCAGAGCCTCCTGTTTCCCTGAGGGACCTTAAGATCGTGCCTTGCTTCTGCCCTGCTTCCCTGTGTCTCACTAGGCAGATGTGGTCCCAGGGGATCTTGAGGGACTAGCCGGCCCCCTTGAATTGCCTTCCCTCAGGGGAGCTCCTGGGAGCAAGTCCAATGGGTGGAGGGTGGAGTGGTCCCTCTGCTCTCTCCACAGCCCTCTCTCTACTTTCTGCAAGGTGATGCCTGGCTGGGGAAGAGCATAGCTCAAGTCACAGGATGTGGGGCCGCTGGGAGAGCCTCTGACCCACCCAACCCCACCCCCAACAGCTTGCTGTGTGACCTCAGGCGTAGCACCTCACCCCTCTGAACTTCAGTCTCCTTTTTCAGAAATAAGGGGCTTCGGACTCCAGCTCCAAGAAACTATGAAAATTCTCTTCCTCTTGATCAGGAAAGCAAAATGGAGTCTTTCATTCAAAGTTGTTGTTACTGTTACGTATGTGTTTGCCACCCTCCCTCCTTTGCTCAGGGAGGGCTCGCTTCAGGTATGCCTTCTTCCTCCAGGAAGCCTTCCTTGACCACCCTTCCTGGCTGGGTCGAGGCCTCTTCTCTGGGTACCCATAACCTTGGGCTTCCCTCTATCAAAACATTCATCTCTCTGTGGTGCAACCCTGTTTTGCCCCGATTGGGAGCATCCTGGGGACCAGCGTTGGATGTCCTACATCTTGGAATTTCCATCCCTAGCCCAGACCCTGGTCCGAGAAGACCTCACTCAATATTAGTTGAACTGCCTTGCCATTAGAGAACGGGAGGAGGTTCTGGAGTTTTGGATCAGGGCATTTGCCTGGGGGGCGTGGGGGCGTGGAAGACCCTTCTTTCTGGGTGTGTGAGGCCCCTCCTTGAAGAACCTTTAAATGACAGAGCTGGATGGGTGTCCAGGAGCAGAGGGACGAGCTGCTCCCCCTCTGAGAGAGGAGATACTGAACTTGCATTTCCAGCCTGACCGTGTCTGTGCGTCTTGCCGGAGGCCTCGGGAGGCCCTGCTGCGTCCTGCTGTGTGCTCGGGGCCTGCGGGAGCACGGCTGGCGCGGCGGGGTCAGCCGGCACATCCTCCCTGGTCCTCCCTTTCATTCCCGCCTCTGTGAACACGCTGCCCTGCGCCCTTGGCCCTCCGCGCTCGCTCCGCGCTCGAAGCTTCACAGAAGCAGCTCAGCAGGAGCAGAAGCTGCTCTGACCCCTCTAGTCTCTTAAACTCTTGTAAAGGAGAAATGCTAGGGCGGGAGTGTCTTCTGTCAGATTTACATTTTTTTTTTAATGCCAACTACTGCTCCATGGGTTTCAAAATGGGAAACCCGGGCTCCACAGCGAGGGTCAGGCACAGGGAGCAACTCCAGTGCCCACTTCTTTCCCCACTCCCTGCTCTGGGCCGAGGGCCACTGTCTGCCCAGCTGCCCAGGGATACGAGCCACCAGGCCCGCCTGAGGGGAGGCTCCCGTCCCCTCTCCCCACCTTCTCTGGGTCCCCCATGGTCCTTGTCCTACACCATGCACACTCCTGCCTTTGGATCCTGGCGGTCCTGCCTCCTGCCTAGCATCTCTCTCCTCTCCTAACTCCTGACAGTGTCCCTACCCACATCCTAGCTGGGGGTGTTTCTTTGCCCCACTCTTAGAGGCCATCTGTGGAGCCCTAAGTCGGGCAAATACAAAGGCTTGGAACCTAATGGATCCGAGTATAAAGTTTAGCTTTCTAGCTGTTAGCTTTTGGAAATTGGTAACTCACTAACCCTCCCTGGGCCACAGGTTCCCCATCTGGAATGTAGGGATAGAAGCATCCACCTCAGAGAGTGGCTGGAGGAAGGGGGCGATTAGCATGTGTGACTTGCTCCGTGGTGAGCCCAAGGGCAGTTCTGCTCCAAGCCTGGCTTGGGACAAGCACCATCCTCACGCTATTGATTACAGAAATTGAGAGGAAGAGTTAGAAACTTGTTCAGCAACATAGCATTACCATGACATTTTAGCTTGTTTTATAAAAGTATCTTTAACAAAAAGTATCTTTAACAGATTAGAAAATGAATTGATTGGAAATGAAAAATGTGGTGTTTTCACACTGAGTTTGAGAAGCTTTGTCTCAGCATGGAAGAAATCTCAAGAAACAGTGTCTATTTTCATTTATTTGTCCATCCATCTGTCCATCCATTCATCCTTCGATCCATCCATCCAACCATCCATCCAACCATCCAATCATCGATCCATCCATCCATCCATCCATCCATCCATCCATCCATCCATCATGAATTAAGCCCTCACTATGATGATCAGAAGAGGTAATTTGGCTCCTGGCTATGACTCCTCATTTACTGAGTTGCTTTAGGGCAAGAGAGAGAGGTGGATATGTCCCCTGAATTCCCTCAGGGGGTAGGCAGAAGCAAGTTTGCTTAACAAAGCTCAGGTAATTAGACCCACATTACATTTTATTTGGGGGTGGGCTAAGAGAAGCTCCCACCCCCATTCCCATCACTTGGGCCTGGCTTGGCATTTGCCTTCTTTCCTGATAGGAAAACCTGGGCAGGACTTACTTTAAGTCTGCCCTTCATCTTCTCAAAAGTCAAAGTCAGGAGTTTACACCCCCCCCCCCCAACCCCCCCCCCCCCCAGCCTAATTTCCTTTTATTATGGAAACTGGGAAAATGACAAGTAATTGCTTGAAGATGCTAGAAAGATTGCATTTTGTTTTGCAACTATCAGCTTGAAAATAATGTTTAAGAGATTATGAATGGGTGATTAACTATTTTTTCTATTACTTCCCTCTCAAAATCAAAAGCACAACAATTGTGATATGCACAGTAAAATGGAGGCCCTGGTCTCTAAAACCAGGCAAGAAAACAAGGAGCCAGGGTCCCTTCTGGGGAGAAATCCCATCTCTCAGGCCTTGGAGAAGACTGGGCCCATCGAGGTGCTGCACGTTGCTGAGACAGACCTGGTCTTCCCGTGCTAGCTTCTCTGCATTGCCCCCTCCCTCCTCCCTCCTTAGATCAACAGCAGTGATGGGGTCTGCAGTCAAATATGCTATTTACGGCCTTCCCTAAGTCAGTTTGTTTTGGGTGAAAACAGTCTCTGATGTGGCTCTATTGCGCCATTTCAGTGGGTGTTTATCATTTAAAAGGAACAATTTTAATACCTACATTTGCCTTACAGTATGAGCCATAAATGTGATTTAGACTTCCCTTTATAATAGACTCTTACAAGCGGTTGCCTAGACTTCAGAAAACCATTCCTCCAAGTGGTGGCCATGAAAATGAACAGGCTTTTCCTTCTTTTACGGAAGTTTCCCTTTTTAATACCTCTTGAAATTATTGAACGAAAGCTGGGTAAATGGGCTGATTTGTGTGTCTTCCTTGCTGGGAATCCGGAGCTCCAGGAATGCTTTGGGAGACAACGAGTCTGTGGGGGAGCTGCTGCTTTGGTGTCCAGGGAGGGTGTTTGTGCTCCCCTCTGGGTCTCACTTCTCTGGGCCCCAGCTTCCTCGTCTGTAGTGGGTTGGTGGTGTTGACGATAATACGATCCCTTACATCAGTGCCACTTGGATGAGATTTGTGGGCTGGCAGCATCAGTACACCCGAGAGCTTGCTAGAAATGCAGATTCCCTGGCTCTGTCCAGACCTACTGAACTGGAATCTCTCGGGGTGGGGGCCCAGCACTCTGTTTTTACTAGCCCTCCAGATGGTTCTGATGTGTTCAAGTTTGAGAAGCTCGGACTCCTTAAGAGCAGAGCTCAGGGACACGGCTCATGATCAGAGTGAGCCGCTAAAGCAACTCATGGGCTCCCCTTAGCCAAACGGGGAGGTCCTGGGAAGCTGGAGGCCCTCTGTGTGCTTGGGACCCAAATTAGCTTATGACAGAAATAGCAGGTCCGGTCCTGGACACCACAAACCAATGTTGGACGTTGACGGACGGGGGTGTGTATCTTGAGATGACAAGGAGGTTGGTGACAAGTACAGAAGATAAAATTTTTGTCCTGTTCATTCAGAAGGACCCACTAGCTACCCATCGGTGTCCAAGACCCTCTGGCACAGCACGCTGCCTCGGGGGTGGGCCGGGCAGGTACGACCCAGGGAAGGAAAAGAAGCCACACAGGAGGGGCGGACACCTGGGGACTGTTGTCTTCCAGTTACTGGTGGGCTGGACCGTGGAAACTGGAGTTGCCATCTCCGCAGTTTCAGAGATGCCCCCGGGAGAAAGGAGTCATGAGTGAGAGTGAGCACTCCATCACCAGAGGCATGCAGGCACAAGCGGAGGACCGAGATACTGCTTGCCATCCAGGGCACTCCGATCCCGGCAAGGGTCCCTTTCCGTCCCAGTATTCTGAGACGTGTGCCTTTTGTTGCAGCTACAGGCTGACCTTTTTGTGGCCCTGCTGCCACAGTGTGGGAAGGCCGTAACCTCGTGAATGAGGAAAGCCCTCCTGCGTGGAGATGCTACTTCCTGCTGAGAAATGCCTCCATTTGGGCGAAAAATGGGATTAATTTTTAGCGGAAGCAGCAGTGGCTGATCACGCAGTTTTCAAATTGTTGACTATGATATTAAGTAACAGGCAGACTCCTGTCCAATGGATGTCATTAAAATTAACTGTTTTAGCACTACATTTAGAATCAAAACCAATCTGTCACTCCTAAATTGGTTTCTTTCAACTGCTATTTGTGGATAAAATGAACAGTTTTAACAATTACATCTCCAGTGCAAATCATAAACTTGATTTACAGGAAAGCACTTAATTTACTGCATTTGACTATGCACCTGAGCTGCCAATTATCTGACTGTAAATTTCCCTGCGTGGTTATTTGCTTCTTAAACGGCAGCCTTGGTCCCCTTTGCCTCACTCACCTGTGGGTGCAAGGCTCTACCTGGGGTTGTACACCCCGATTTGGGGTTTTGTCTGTGATGAGCTGGGTGCTTAACAGTAGACAGGGCTCTCTAGGGAGCGGGGTCTCCGGGGCCCCTCTGTTCTGTGCTGTTTCATGTTATAAAATCCTGAGTGGGATAGCACTGCTATTTAATGCAATCTGGGCTAGCCGTCAAGGAGGGAAAATCAGAGTGTGTTTGGGCGAGGGGCTGTAGGTGTGCACTGGTGGTTGCATCTCCCCTAGTTCCTGCCCTCAGCGAGTTCACAGTCTAATAGGAAAGACATGTGCTAGACAGCACCTCTCTGTCATATCATAAATCATCCCCTTAATTGTTGGCTGTTAATGAGCTCAAGTGCTGGGATCCACTGAGTGGCAATAATTCAGCTCAGCGGCATGGAGGTACGGAGGATGACATGCAGGAGCTTTGCAGAGGTTCCATTTGAAGTGGGTCTTGCGGGTAAAAAGGAGTTTTTCAGGCAGAGGAAAGAGCCTTCCGGGTCCAGGGAACAGCATCAGCCGGGTCCTGTAGGCGTGGGAGAGCAGGGTGTTTTCAGTGAGGGGCTGTGTGCTCTGGCCCAGCAGGAGGGGAAGGGGCAGCTAAAGTGGGTGGGTGCCATGACCCTCTGGAAAGCTAGGCTGGAGCCAGGACTCACCTTTGAAGGAGTTTAGAGTCTCTCTGGTTTCCAGGTGAACCCCTTTTCTAGCTAAGCAAATGGAAGTCCATGGCACTGAAATGATTCCTGCGAAGTCGGGAGGGATTCTGAGCGCCAAGAAGTTACAGGAGCGGGGAGAGTTTCCTGGTATTTTGAGAAGTCAGGAAGCAGAGGCAAACCACATGCAAATTAGATGCCAGTCCCACCTGCCCTGTGTTGTGCTTGGGTGGCTCTCTGCTGCACGGAAGGTCCCGTGCCTTTGAACAAAGGTGAGAGAGATGTCTCCTGGTAGCCTGGGCTGAGCTATGGGACACATAGGAGGCTGCTCAGCAGGAAAATTGCCCCACAACTTTCCCTGCCAGGGGCCTTTCTGTTGGAGGGAGTGTCCCACTGGGAGAGGGAAGACCCAGCCTGGAGGGTCTCAAAGGGCAGGAGGAAGCCTCCAAGATGGCCACCTGCAGGGAGCCCAGGTCTTAGGATTTTGAGGACTTGGTTTTTAAAGATGCCAAGAGATTGGCATGGGAGGCTGGCCTGTCAGGGCTGGGATTCTCATCCCTTCTGCATACCCAGTCCTCTGGGCAGTGTCCCCTCAGAAGGGGACGAGTGGGATTTAGAGCATCTTCCAGAACTAACGTTCTATGGTTTGAGGGTCTGTGGTTTTCTGCTGGTTGTTCAGCTCTGACCCCAATCGAGCCCCAGAGCGGTGATTACTGACTTAGTGGTGGTGAGGCTGATTCTCCTCACAGGGGACTTGGGGCCCAGCCCCTTGCCCCGCTGCTGTGGGTGGGGGCTCCTGGGCCCACTGAGAACGGAGAGTGAAAGCTGGGGACATGACCCAAAGGAGTTTTCTATCCAAACCTCTGTTTTTCCTCAGGGGTTGTCGTGGCCTCATACAATGTGGGGGGTAGAAGTCAGTGCCTGGCCTCTGGAAGCTTCCAGGGCTGCCTCTTCCCACTGTGCTGTGTGACCTTGGACAAGTCCCCTCCACAGTATTCCTTGCACCTCAGAACCAGCCCAGACGTTCCACAGGAGAAGCCTTCCCTGGGGAGAGTCAGCCCATCCCGACCCAGGGACCGGGAGAGCTGAGCTGTTTTGGGGCAGAGGCTGCTGGATAAGCATTTGGAAGGGCTGGGGGTGGCATCAGAGTCCCCACCTCCAGAACAACACTGCAGCCTCGGGTCCCTGCTGTCCTCTAGAGGGAGGCTGGCCAGGGCTCATGGTGAGGCTTGCTGCACTTGTGGGTCCTAGGGGCCCCATGGGGGTGGATGACAGCTTGTTCTGCATGCCCTGCCCTCTCCCCATCTCTCCCTGATCCCCTCCATATCTATTTTCCTGGCATGGCACGCCTGACTCATCCTCTGGGTCTGGTTCTTTCTGTGCTGTCTGTCTCGAATTGTCTGTGTCTTGCTGTCCTCCTCCCTCTGCTCCTGCCTGCCTCTCTGTCTCCCGGCGGGGCCACTCTCCCTCCGTCTTCCTCTCCTTACCTGCGTCTGGAAGTCGGCTTCCCTTTCCCCTTCTCCACGTTTCCCTCTGCCTCAGCACCTCCCCTCTCTCCACCTGCATTCACTCTCCCCTGCCCCTGCTCCCCCACCTAGCTCCTGAGTCCTGAGCACTTTGAGGGAAACCGAGGAAGGGTCTCTTCTGAGGGCAGGAGGGACACAAGGGGAGAGGACGGAGAACAGCCAGCCTTCAGCAGGTGGCACTGTTGGGCGACTTTTGCTTGTGAAACCTTTTAACGCTGAAAAAACACACTGGAATCTATTGGCATTTGAGAGCCTTCTTCTTCTTTTTTTTTTAAATAAAAATAATGACTCTCATTTCCCGGGCATCATTGAACAAGGTGCAGTGTGTGTGTGTGTGTGTGTGTGTGTGTGTGTGTTGTGTGTGTTATGAGGATGTGTGAGTGCAGATATCTGCACGTGAGTCCGTGGGGCTAGAAGTGTAGGGGGGTGTGTGTGTATTTGTGTGTGTGTGTGTGTGTGTGTGAGCACACGCCCAGACCCTGAGCATCTGTGTCTATGTGTAAGAATGCTAGAACATGTGCCTGGGGTAGTGTTTGCGTGCCTCCCTGTGAACGTGGGTTTTCAAGTACGGACCAGTGTGGACCAATGTGCAGCGTGTCTCTACGTGTGCACCTGTCCGTGCTGGAACCCCGGGTCTGTGCCGATGCGTGTGTGTGGCTGCTCGCTGTTGACCGTGTAGAGGTAGGTTGTTGGGGGAGCACAGGGTGACAAATCTGTGTTTTCACACATGCTCTCACGACAGCAGCTTAGTGTATAGTGGGCAAGAGGGAGAGCCAGGGAATCAGGCCTCCAGCTTTAAACTCTGTGTGAATTTACAGCTGTGTGATTTTGACTGAGTCACTTAACATCTCTGAGCCTCGGATTCTTCGTCTGCAAACTGAGCTGACAGCAATCTCTACCTCTCTGGATGCCTGGGAGGATGAAGCTGGATCATCGATGTCAAGGGCCTGACACGGCACTGGGCGAGGTTAGGCCGTGAGGGGCAGAGCCACGACGTGTCAGCCTGAGGGTTGGGAGGGCACGGCCTCCTCTGTCCAGCTCCACTGGCCGGCGGGGCTGGGTCTGCTGGACCCAGGGGCTCGCAGTGGTTCTCTTCCCAGGGGCTGAGAGGCCTGCGGTAGGGTGGGGGCATCCTGAGGGCCTCTGAGGTCTGAGCGGGCACACAGTGTCCTGGCTCTGCCGGACAGACCGGGGCTGGAAGGAGCCCCACGGTGGAGGGACTGGGGCGGTAAGAGCTGGAAGGGACCGCAGAGGTCATCATTTTGGTTTCTCACTTAGCAGAAGGGGAGAGGGCAGATCAGAGGAGCCGCTGCTGAGTCAGGGCCTGGCACGCAGGGCCCCGACTCACAGGCCAGTGTCTGAGGGCGCTAAAGCAGGCTCACCCCTGGCTGGGGCCCAGAGGCAGAGCAGAAGGGAGCTGTGTGCCTTAGCTGCTTGTAACCCTCATGCCCGCCCCCTGTCTCTGTCTTCCCTCTTCTTCGTCTCTTTGTGATGACCTTCTCTCTTAAAACTGAAAGAGGAGGGAGGGAGACACCTGTTCTAGTTATGTACCCATGTGTGATAATCATCCCCCAACTCAGTGGCTTCAACAGTGTGTTCTTATGGTGCCTAATCCTGTGGGTTGATTGGGCTCTGCTGGGCAGTTCTCACTTGGGGGCTCATTTCATGGGCTGGGCTGGAAGTCACCCGAGGGATGGTCACTTGCCTCCCATGCCTGGCCCCTCAGGGTCCTTGGCCTCTCTCTAGGCAGTGCCTCCTCCTACAGGGCCCTCTGCATGACTTGGGCCTCTTCCAGCACAGTGGGCTCAGGGTGGTTGCACTTTTAATATGGCAGCTGGCTCCCAGAACACAGAAAGTGGGGGCAACTGGGCTAGGTAAGGGCTGGGCTATGCCTTGAACCGGGGGTGCCATTTTGCCATGTTCTATTGGACAGAGCCATCATGGGTCCACCCAGATTCAAGAAGGAAGCAAAACAGAACCCACTTCCTCATGGAGGAGAGCAAGGTCATGTTGTCAAAGAGCCTGGCGGATGGGGATGGTGTCATGGGCATCTTCGAAAGTGCAACCTGCCACAGCATCCTGATAACACTGGAAGGTGACTAGCAGATTCCAGTGTCAAGAGCATTTCTTCTCTAACCTTTTCAATCCTCTCAACTCCTTCGGTGGCAGGTCTGTCCTGGCTTCTTCACTTGCTGTGTGACCTTGGGCAGCTTTCTTGACTTCTCTGTGTCAGTTTTCATGCGTGAAATAGGATGATCATGGTAGAGCTCTGCATAAGGAGTTGTCAAGTGTGGCCTGGCACACGATAAAACCTCAGATAGGAAACAGCCTCAGAGAAGTTAAGGAACTTGCCCAGGGCCACACAGTTGGGAAATGCCAGAGCTGGGCCTGGAACACCTGCATTCTCCCTCCCAGTTCCGCAGTCCGTTCCCATGGAGGCTCTGTGTTGTCAGGAGAAGGGTCGGAGGGGCTGGGGAGGCGAAACAATACAAGGATGAGAGGTTGGAGGGACGTCGTCCTGTCTCAAGTTCTCGGTTGCATGTGCTGGGACTCCCAGGCTCATATTGCTGTCCACTGGCTTCATCGTGGGCTCTCTGTCCCCATCTACCACTCTGACTCCAGCTTCCACTCCTGAGAGCTGTGATGGGACCAGCGCCAGACTGCTACCAGCTGCCCCGCCAGGGCTGCCACCCCATTCCACAGGAGGGGGAAACTGAGGCTCGGGGGAAGTTGCCTGGCTCCTCGAGCTCCCAGAGGGCCGTGGCTGCCCAGCAGCCCTTCTGACTCCTCCCGGGCCATGTGCCTGCCACCGTTTCTCCTCTGGGGCCGCCCACTCCCTGCTGGCTTTACACACACCACACACCACACCTTTCCTTTCACAGAATCACTTTTTGACACCCCCTTTTGGAATACTCTTTAAGAAATGTAGCCTAGGGAGTGAAGTTCAAATCTCTGCTCTCGGCGTTCAAAGGTGGGGCTTCATTGTGGGATCTCAATCCCATTTTTCAGTTTTATCTCCTTTGGATCCCAGAGAGTCCTTCTCCTTAGCATTCACTGGTGTCCACAGGACTTGTGGCCTCAGGCCTCCCTGCTTCTGCTCAGAGCTCACAGCTCACAGCTCACTCCTCTGGGGAGACCCCCGTCCAGGTGCCCTGCCGTGGGCATGTTCTGATGGCCACACCTCCCTCTGCCACGGGTTAGATCCAGTGTTAGTTGCCTTTTCGTGCACCTGTCTTGAGCCCTGAACTAAATATAAGCTCTTCAAGGGCACAGGTGTCCTCCAGGTCTCCTGACCGCCTCCTGGGCTGGGCTTGGATGCATGCACCATCTATCCTCATGGCTGCATTGGTGGATGGGGGCACCAGGGAAAGTGGGGGTGGGGTGGGGTAGGCACTTTGATACCTTGCAACCAGCCCTCGTGGCTGGAGTTTCCCCCTAGGTGGGGAGGGACCCAGGCATGGAGGACAGTAGACATCACCACTGCTCTGTGCCTCTGCCCCTTTGTTCAGTTTGATTTGAACCTGGAACCAGCACTTCTCTCTTAACTTCCTTTAAGGGGAGAACGGTAGGAACCGGCCTCTGCTGGAGCAGCAGAGATCCCAGCCAGGCTCGGGAATGACTTTCCACGAAGTGAAGAAGGTGGGCCATTTGAAGGATTAGATTTCAGGGGCCTGCCTTAGATGTACGGGTCTTCTCTGTCGTCCTTAGGGACTTAGGGGTGACTGTGCTCCTCCCAGCTGGTGGAAGAGATGACCTCTTTGGGGATTTTCCATCCCTGTGATTTCTAGGCTGCCACCTCCCAGGGTCCCCGGGGTCCCAAGGCAGGAGATGAAGTTCAGGATGGGAGAGTAGGGTGGGCAAGGAGAGCCGGGTGGAGAGGGCTCTGTGGAACCAGGGCCTGTCCTGCCCAGATGAAGGGAGGCTGCTGTGCCAAACCAGCTCCAAAGGCTGTTGGAGCCACCCCCCCACCCCCAGCCCCCCCGCCCCCCACCACATGCCACAGTTATTTTTAGCACGGGGATGTGCAGAGCATGCTACAGAGAAATAGAGTGGAAAATCTGACACTCAGAGCCCTGCTTTGAGGAAGACCCAGCTCCTCCAGCCCGGCGCTGCTCACGTGCCTGATTTGCATCTTTCACGTTTCTGTGCGCAGCCTGACTCTGAGGAGTCAGGAAAGCCAGCACGTCGGTCCTTGGCGTGTCCAACCCAGAATGTAATGTCCAGGAAGCCTGGGGTGGAAATCTCAGACTGCTCCGGAGGGGTGCGAGGAAAGAAACAGCGGACACAGACCCTGCTTGGAGGAGGGGACAGCTTCCTACAGGGGGCTGGTGTAGCGAGTACTTAATTAAATGTTACTTCAGGTTTTCTTCCTCTTATTATCAAAACGTGCATGCTCTTTGTAGAAAATTTAAAAATACAGATAAGCGAACAGAAGAAAATTAAAAACACCCCTAATCCCAGCACTCAGAGATAAACCCTGTAAATATTTTGGTATTTTGGTGGATATACTGCTAGGCTTTCCCTTTTCCTTCTTGAAAACATTTTCATTTATTTTTAATTACACACGCGGGATAGGAATTCATTCTTGTTAGCACGATACAGACCAGGCTAAGGCCTTCTGTCCCTCTCCCGCTGAGGGAACCACGGCTGTAGTTTTGATGTGTATCATTCCTGATCTTGTTCTAAGTGCACACACACATTTATATCTGCACATACAGAGATACATGATTTTATTTTTAGTGTGTTTGGATGTTTGTTCTTCAACAGAAATGGTATCACACAGTATGTATTGTTCTGTACTTTGATTTTGTCACCTAACTATTAGTCTTGGGGTTTTCTCCATGTCAGTACTTACAGCTGTAAGTCGTTTGTTCTTACTGCTGGGTGGAATTCCTTAGCATAGATACATCAGAGTGTATTTAGCCATTCTCCTCGTGATGGGCTTTTAGATTGCTTCTGCATCTTTTCCCCCCCAGCACTGTTGCAGTGCTGCCTTCGATGCTCTTGGACAGGCCTCCTTAGGTGAGGATGCTTTTCCAGGATCAAAGCTGAGAAGACAAATTGCCGGTCAGTTTCTTTGCACACCCACTAAGAAAATGGGAGCCTCTTGCACCAACTGCCATAGGAAACTGCCGTCTCCTTTTTTCCACGTTACTACGAACGCAGCTGTGATGGCATTTCCCCAGCTCTGTTCTGGACAGCAGCGACGTCCCCAGAGCCACTAATGGGTGCGCCTCGCAGGAAAAAAATCAGGGCAGGTGTAGAGTTGACACGGTGTATAGCCGAGGGCTTGGGATTTCACCAGTGCGCATCAGTGCGCCAACGGGCGTCCCGAAGCAGAGAAATAAGTTTGTCTTCATTTAGCCTGGCTTTTCCCAGTTTGAGAGCCGTGGGAAGCGCAGACTGCAGCAGAAGAGGCAGCGCCCCGCCCACATGCCCTTGGCCCGGCCACTTCGGTGCAGGGCGCCACGCCCCATTCCACCTGCAGGCACCTGCGTTTCGTTTGCTGAGGGCTTTCTCTTGCTGCGGGAGCCTGCTCCTCGGCCTGGTGGCGGGCTGCAAGCACTGGCCGTCTCCTGCCTCCAACAGCCCTTAGTCAACCACCGAAGCAACCTGCTGCCACCCCAACTCTGTCCCCCAAGGGACAAGTGTGTTACACTGGTCCCAGAGTTTGCCCAGAGGAATTAGGCTCTGATCACCCACCCTGGTAGCTGGTTTGAAAACACACCGTGACTGCCTGCCTTCCTTCCTGTGTCACCTCCCCACTCCTCTGCCTCCACCTTCCTGCATTTGAGCCCTGGGTCTGCTCCAGGGGGAACCCCAGCGAAGACTCTGATCAATGATTACTTCTTAATGGCTTCATGAGAATGTCCCGAGTATTTCTTTCAACTGATCCTGCATTGTTGGACATTAAAGGTTGCTTCCAATACTCTGCTAATATAAGCAGTCCTGTGGTGGACATCCTGAAGGCTCAAGCGCTGTACACATTCTCGATTATTCCCTTAGGGACGATTCCTAGACATAAAGCCACTGTTTCAAAGGGTGTGCACTTTTTTTTTTTTTAAGGCTTTGATACATATTTTCGCCATGTGCGTCCCCACCTTCTCTTTTTGCCCCACCACCACCTTCCCGCCCACTTCCCAGGGCACAGAGTGGTCAGCTGTGGGGGTGCTCTGGCGATCCGGAGGTGCAGTGAGGCCCTCTTGGAGGGTCTGGGAAGGCAAACCAGAGGAAGCACCTGGCAGGATCCAGGAAGACAAGCAAACGTTCACTTGGGAGTTCGCAGTAAGGGGTTCAGAGTTTGGTGGTTAGAGGTGCTTCTCCCCAGGTTTGTGTTCCAAACCCTTCTTATCCTGCAAGGCCCATATGAAACTCTACTTTTTCCAGGAAGTCTCCCTTGATTGACCCGGCCCTTGTGAGCCTCTTCTCAAGGCTGCCCATGATTCAGTACTAATTCTATATGGTCCATGCCATCCTTACAGGTAGGGATTCTATCTGTAAGTCAACCTTATATAGGACAGATTTACAAACTTGGGGTTTAATAAATGCTTGTGGTAAGCGTTTTGGCTTGGGAACCAGGGAACCTGGATTTGAATCCTACCTTTTCAGCTGACCCCTGTGGGGACCTGTGTGGCTCCGGGCAAAGACCCTGAGATGGTCTTGAGTGGAAATGAGCATAACGTGGGCCCACACTCTCCCTGCCCAGCCTCTTGTTTTGCCCCCTTTCCCAGGAGCCTCTGTGCCGGGAGCCCCAGAAGCCGGGCTGTCTGCGTTTTGCATGGGGCTGTGAATATCAGTGTGCTCGCCTCCTTATCCTTGCAGGTGCAGGTTTCCGGAGACAAATATACCCTCCATTCCCAGCCCCTCGATCTGTCTAAACACAATTTGACATGCGTTGCTATTAGCTTAGCACCTTATCAAATAATGCGGCCTGATCGAGATAAAAGGTTTTACAACCCTTGCTGCCTTTGTTTCTGCCTGCATTCACCCGCCGAGACAGCTAATAATTACCACCAAAGACAAAGAGAAATCTATACGCTCAGCGTTGAGGTTCCCGTGCGCATGTTAAGTAGCAGCCTGAGGACAGAGAACGGGGAGGAGGCGGCCCCAAATGCAGCCCATGCAGGCCCAGACTGGGCCTTGCTCCTTGCAAGAGAAAGAGGCCCCCGTGGATTCCGGCGCCTCAGGCCCCACGGGTTGCTGACATGACCCCTGAGGTTTGATGTTGTCCCCTCCCGGAGGTGGAGACAGAGGTGGCGAGGCCTAGTTAGGTAAGCTGGGGGTGAAGTTGGGACCGAAGTGAAGGGAGAGGCAGGGGGCGCTGGTGTAGAGGGCATGGCCCCCCTCAGGGATGCTGGGGACCTGGGCGTCTGTGCTGACTCCGCTGCTGGGTCACACTGTGAACTTGGCTAAACCTCTAGACCTCCGTGGGCCTCAGTCTCTGCGTCTGTAAGTGGGACTCCTAAGGCAGTGTGGTGGGCGTTTAGAGACCTGGGTCCTAGAGTTAGTTCGGCCACAGACAGGCAGTTCCATGCTGTTCTGAGCTTCAGTTTCCCCACCTGGGAAATAAGAATCTGATTGGGATGATGGCTACAGGCGTTTTGGGACTCTGTCCCAGGCAGTGGGTGACTCAGCTGGCATCTCCCTAGACATCTGTTCCATGACTAGGTCTACGTGGGGCCCTGACTGTGGGGGCTGAAGAAGGAGGAGACGTAGGCTTTGAACCTTTTCCAGGAAGGCAGTTTTCATTCCAGAACCAGCAAACAGAAAGTGAAATGAGAGCTGGGGTGGGGGTAGGGGGGTATTACGGCAAACTAAAGCAGTCTGAGAAGGCTTCCTGGAGGAGGAGGGCATGACTGGTACCAAGGCAGATTGGGTGGGGCCCTGAATGGGAGTGCACGCAGCAAAAGCAGTGCTATGGACTAAATGTTTGTGTCTCCCCAAAGTTCTTATGCTGAAGCCTACTCCCCAATGTGGATGTATCAGGAGGAGGGACCTTTGGGAGGTGATTAGGTTATGAGAGAGGAGCATGGTGGGATTAGTGCCTTCATAAAAGAGACCCCAGAGAGCTCTCTCACCCCTTTCCACCATGGGAGGACACAGAGAGCCCACAAGCCGGCCTTACTAGACATTGAATCTGCTGGTGCCTTGATCTTGGACTTCCGGCCCCCAGAACTATATGATATAAATACCTGTTTTTTATAAGCCACCCAGTCTGTGATATTCTGTTACAGTAACCTGAATGGACTGAGGCAAATGGTGTGAGGATCCAGAACAATGTGGGTTTCGGGGGTTGTGAGTCTGATAGAATGGTCTGAATTCTAGCATCGGTGGGCACTGGCCACTTGCCAGGGGCCAACGGATCCCAGGACTGGGGGGCTGACTGGATTCCCTTCTCCCCATGCCCTGGCCTGTAAACCAGTAAAACCTGGATTTATAGCATTTGCCAATTTCCGTGGCGTAAACACTTCCACTGTGGCTGATTTTAAGCTGTGTGCAATGTAATGTCACTGGACGTGGAGCTGGGAAGAGATGCGTAGCTGGCGCTTAGGACTGGGATGAGCGAACTCCAGCACCACAAGCTGGAGCCCTGTTTAAGCCCCAGAAGTCAGACCAGAGACTCACAGAGTGTCAGGACTCAAGAGGCAAGGGATGGTAGGTAGCAACGTGCCACCTCTGTCCAGACCTGTGCCTACCCAGACAGCACTAATCAGCGGTGTCTCTGCCAAGCCCAGGGTCCTTCTCAGTAGAGTGTTCCAGGCAGCCATCACCAGCCGATGGATATGAACTCAGCATTGTTGATCTAGACTAACCTCAATGTACAGATGGGCAAACTGAGGCCCAGGTCAGGGAGGAGATTCTCCCGAGGTCACCTCAACGGTTTGGAAACACTGAGGCTGGAAACGCAGAGGCCTCCTTCTCAAACCCGCCCCCCCTGCTCCCCGACACTGTCAGCTCTCTTTGAAAGCAGCAACAAGGGAAAACCGCGCTGCTCCTAAGGAAGGCAGCTCTGCGCGTGGGCCGGGCAAGTGTTTCCCCTGAAGCCTCCACTCTGACAGGGATGAGTCCGTTCTGATCATGAATTCTTACAAACACCCAGCTGCAGCAAACTATTTTTGCTCTGTGCCCTTCCTTGGGGTACCTGTGTGTGAGTGTGTGTGTTCATGTGTATGTATGCAGACTTAGACATCTCTGCACACACAGACGGATGTGTTTTTATTCCCTATTAGCTGGTGACAAACTTGGAGCCCTCCCCAGGGAGCAGCGGTCCCTCCAGAGAGCCGCCTGTCTGTCTCCCAGATTTATAGTTGGAGCCAGGCACTGAGTCATGATTTATCCGGGGATTGGCTCCGGGCCAGCCTGTTCATGGCCGTGAAGCACCCGGTTTGCTCTCTTTTCCTTCCCTTTCTTTGCTGTTTCACGTAGCTCTGCTTAGACACTGTTCCTCTGGGAAGCCCGTCTGATCCCAGACAGCAGTGTCTCTTCTGCTTCATGGTTCCCTCTGGCTCGACTCACATCACCCTGTATTGGGATTATTGGCTTTCATGCCTGTCTCCCTCCCGGACTGAGCGCTCCTTGAAGGCAGGACTGTGTGGCTTTCTTTTAGGAGAGGAGCCCACGGTTGCTGTTGGAGGTACCCCAGCACCCCTCTTTTCTCCCTGCCTCTCTCCCTCCATAGTTGTCTTCATCTTCCTGCGATTCGGAATCCAGGATTGTCGTGTTGGGGAAAATGCCTGGGGGCCTTGTTATTGTTCTTGCATTGCTTCCCGTGTGTCTATCAGCTAGGCGTTTTGTTCTAAGCCACAGAACTAGACTCTGGCTGATGTAAGCAGGAAGGACAATTTATGGAAAGGGTAACAGGTATTCGCTGAATTGTAGGAAGCACGAAGAGCCAGGTTCAGGCAGTAGGCAGGGGGTCCAGGATCATGGCCCCCGCCCTGCCACGTCCTGCCAGCCCGGGGCACTGGGCAGCTCTGTGGGCATCTTGGCTGTGGTGGCCTTGGAAGCAGGATGTTTGTGCAGCTGTGGCAACAGAATGGAAACTCTGTGCCTTGTATGTGTGTGTCCTCAGGCCAGATTCAGAATCGCCGGCGTCTGCCTCTATGCAGTTAAGCCAGGTCACCCCTCGACTCTGGGTCCCTAGGATGTTATGTGGACTGCACCCAGGCATCACCCCGCTGGGAACAAGGTTGCGGAGGCATGTGCCCACCATTTCTGGTCTCACTGGCAGAGGTTGTTCCTGGGGCACGTCAGCCCCCTGGCTCTCTCCCCTGCCCGGCACACAGGCCACACCAGACCACCCTCATGTGGAGAAGCCGGGAGACCTTGGCAGGATGGGGACGTGTCTGCAGGTGGCCTCCAGAGTGGACTGAGGTGCCATGGTGGTGTTGACTAGTCTCTTATACCCCTCCCAGATTTCCCTACACAGGCAAAGGGTTCTGGGGTGCTGATTCTGTGGTTGAACTGATACTAAACATTGATTCTCGCTGTACCCAGGCCTCTCTTATGGGCGTCCACCTTCCCATCGTGGTCAGAAGCCCACCTCACCATTGTCGGGAGGCCTGACTTGGTGGATTAATTTGGAAATGGGACTTGGGGCTGGACCACCCAGGCACGGGGTTCCCAGACCCTCAGATGGTTAGCTCTGGGAGGAGTCTTAGAGATCCCTTGCCCCATCCCTAATTATGCAGATAGGGAGGTGGGATCTCCTCCCACAGCATCCCCCACCCCCTCCAGTGACTTCTGGAAGGCATTTAGCATGCGTTCCTGACTCACCAGTTTTGCAAAGAGGACTGATCATTAACCATGCTACCTGGCCTGCAGCCCTACCAGGAAATGTGTACATTTGTTGTGGGAGTTGTCCGACCCATTGCTGGTCATAGGCAGTTTATGGGCAGTGCTCCAGGGATGCTCTCCTGCAGGGGAGCCTGAGTGTGGGCACCCGGAGCTGAGGCAGGGGGCCGCTGGCTTCCACTCCCTGTGAGGGAAGCTTCTCCATGGCCGGGGGCTGGGGCCGGGGTGGTGATGGCTGGCCCATCTCTACTTCTGCCCACAGCACGGGTGGGGCGCCTGGCAGGCCTTGAGTCCACGTGTGCTGCATCGAGAGTTGTTACCGACTAGGAGCTCTGATTGGAGGGGGTCCCTGCAGGCTAGGTGGGGGGATGCCCTGACTAGGAGCTGAGACCTGCAAAGGTGAGTGAGGCAGTGGGGGGCAGGTGGGGCAGGCCGAGTGGGGAGCCTGCAGCGCCCTCATTGTTAGGTGCTGCACGCTCCTCTGGGCCAAGGGTGATTTCTTGGGCACCGGCTCAGAAGAGTGGGCTGTGCTCAGCGTCCCTGTCACCGCCCTGCCCTTCCCAAGTGCTGATGCAGCCCTGCCTCCGCCCCTCCTTTGTCCTTTATCTAGCCTGAGAAGCTGCCCACAGCCCAGCTGGCTCCCCCACTGCAGGGGTCCTGCCTCTGGTGGGGGTGTCACCTCTGTCCTGCCAGCATCAAAGCCCTCCCTGCCAGGTGTCCTTCTCCTTGGGGGGGAGGGGGGGGAGCTGTGCCCCTGCCTGTGGGGAGAAAGCACGCATTTGTTATTGAGCGCCAGCCGTGTACTCCGTACTGTGCCAGACTCTCGAATGCCTTCTTGCCCTCCCTGTAGTGGAAGAATGTGCTAGTACATTCCCATTCCAAAGGTGACAAACGGAAGGTAGGACAGACTTGTCCAGGGTTGGACCGCCAGTGAGGGGCAGGCCTGGGGACCTCAATCTGGGTCTCTCTGTGTCCACGATGCCCCCTTGAGGGAGAGAGCGGGGAGGCGAAGGATAAGCTGGATCACCTTAAAATTTCACTTTCCTGGGGGAGTCCTGGACACCATTTGTAAGTATAAAGGACTGACCAGGCCCTGTGGGGGGTGAGAACCCCGTGATTCCCCATTTCTCAGTGTGCGCTCTCAGAAGCCAGGGGGGGGGATCTCATTCTTTCCCAAAGGCTGGGACCCACATGGCGACCCTGCTTAGACCCCCAACTCTTCCCCTCCAGAATTGGGAGGGACCTTAGGAAGTCCTTGTTTATACCCCCATTTTACAGAGGAGAAAACTGAGTCTGGATTAGAGAATTGCCCCAGATCCCCCTGAAGAGTAGCCAAGCTGTAGATGGCTGCTTTCTGCCCCTGAGCAGCCCTCATAAGACCTAAGGCCCAGACACGGCTGGGGAGGGCTCTCTAGAAACCCTGCAGGCTGGTGTTTAAATGGTAAGCCCCTTGAAGTTCAAATTCATTCTTGTGCCTTGTTGTACCAGCGAAGGCCATGCCTGTCACTATGGGCTGGCACCTGATGAGGCAACATGAATGGTCTGGAATCCCTCAGCCAGGGGGTGGTAGAGTGGCAAGTCCCAGATTTCTGGACTCCTGGTCCAGTGCTCCTTCAGTGGTTTCCCTTTTCAGTCAGCAGGAAACCCATAGGCTGTGAGTTCTCCATGGCTTTGGAGAGAGTTTGAACATGTGGCTATAGAATTTTAGAATCCTAAAATCCCTAACTTGTGGAGATGGATGGGGTCTCAACACTCTCTTACCCATGGCCAAATCTCACCTGGCCTCTGTTTGAACACTTGTGGTGATGGGGAGCTCACCCCTCCCCACTGTTGGCAGCTCCAGCCGATAACTTCTTCATGCCTCCTTGGAGCTGATGGCCATCAGCTTAGATTCAGGGCCATCCAGGCTCCTGCTGGCCCAGCTCCCCATTTCTTGGTCGCAGGTGGCTGGTTCTCTGGGTATGCTTTCTTTTCTCTACAGATTGAGTTTGAATCATGGCTGGCTCTCCCTATCATCTTGTGTCCTTGGGCAGTGCTCCAGTGCTTCTCTGAGCCTTGGTTTCCTTTTTTGTAAAATCATGGTAACTTTATTGGATTATTGTAGAGATTAAATGGGAAATGGCATGGGGAGTGCTTAGCTTGGTGGCTGGCACAGAATAAGAACTCAGGACATGCTAGAGAGTATTATTATGGCTCCTAATTTGTAAGCTAGGGATGGTAGCACCTGATTGCAGAGTCATGTCAAGAACCTTCTGAGATGATCTACGTTAGTGCTAAGCACAGATTTGGGCTCATAGTAAAGCTGGCCTAATAGTGACAATACTCCTTCATCATGTTGCCATTGCAAGGGTAGGGTCCTGCCATGGAGTATGTGAGACATGAACTTCCAGGTACCACTTTCCTGACACACATCTGAGACTTAGCTATGCCCCTTTGATTTAAAATTAAATTCCTCCCTTCCTCCCTCCCTCCCTTCCTTCCCTCCTTCCTATCTTCCTTCCTTCCTGGCTTAGCTCACTGAGGTATATCAATTAGGATCCTTTCAGCCACACTTAACAGATGAAACAAGTCAAAATGGCTTAAAGGATAGGGAGATTTATTTTTTTATGTTACAAACATAGTGAAGTGACCGTAGAGTCTAGTATAACCAGAAAGAGTTCAGAGCCCAAACCCAGACTGCCTGAGGTGGAGTCATTGCTAACTGTAGGACCTTGAGCCAGTTACCTAACCTTTCTGGGCCTCAGTTTTCACATCTGTAAATGGAACTACCAATAGTACCCTTCTCTCTGGGCTCTTGTGAGGATTAAATGGGTGAACAAATCCAAAGTGCTTAGAGCAGAGCCTGCCATGAGTACTACATTAGTACTGACCGCTATTTATACAATTATATGTTTATTTACGCTAGGATAGTTCAGGGGCTTATCAATTTAGGGACCCAGCGATATGAGTAAGGCACTGGATTTTTTTCCATTGTCTGTTCTGCCACTGTCAATGTGTGAACTTTGTCCTCAGGCTGGGGCCCTCATGGGGCAAGATAGCTGTAGCTGCACCAGGCATCACTCCTCATACAATATTGTCCAAAGCCAGAAGAGAGAATATCTCCTTTTTCTCAGAGAGGAAAGCTTTCCCAAACGTCTTCCTTTGCATCTCACTGGCTAGAAATAGGTCAAATGTCTAATCCAACCATTTGGGAAGAGGAGCATGGAATGGCTGTGACTGGCTGAGCCTAACCCAGATTCATCTTCCTGAAGCCACTCATATTTGGGCCAACTCGCGGGTCTTTAGTGAGAAAGAAGAGTGATGCAATGATAAGTCAGCCAGCAGTGTCTGACTTGGGGTAACAGGTGTGGGGACACAGCCATGTGGCAAAGGATTTGCCATCATGCCAGGTTCTGCTTTGCAGGCCTTGTGATAATTTTTTGGCTGGTCCTGAAAGCCTCTCTGAATTGGGGAGGGCTGCCATTCACACTGCCAAGGGCTCAGCTAAGGCCTTATTCATTGTCACTCACAATAATAGCGACTTCCATTTATCCAACCTCACTTTCTCTTCTCCATAATCTATGAGGCAGGTACGATTTTTATCTTCATTTGCAGATGAGAAAGCCAGAGGCAGAGAGAGAGGGAGAGAGAGTAACTAATGTGCTTTGACTCCTGGTGCCTGCATGTAACCCTTTGGTCTTTCTTGAAGGTTACCTGCAGCCTTGGTGGGCAGCGGCTGGGCGTGCTGATGGCTTCCTGCCCCACTGTGTGCAGGGCAGCCTGGGAGTGTCGGGGAGTTAACATGCCGGGGACGACCCTCGAGAAGCGAGGGATGAGAGTTGGTAGATTAATACCTAGCTTCCTTGGGGACAGTTCCGAGGTGTGTCCTGCCGTGTCTGAAGGTATGGATGGCAGTGGTAACCTGCTCACAAAGGCACACGCCTGTAGCTTTGCTCCCTCCCCCGGACTTCCCGGGATCCCCTCGCCCAAATCCCGGGCTCAGGGGCTGCTTAGGGTAAAACCCAAACCAAGAGCCTTGTCTACAGTTGCAGGGTGAGCCATCGGTGGCCCTGGAGTACACACCCGCCAGGCTGCTAACCCCCGGCCTGAGCGTGCACCTCTAAGCCATTCCTGCCTGTCATCAGAAGAATCCAGAGAGAAACAGGAGTGCCTCCATCTCAGACCCCAATCCCGGCGACTTCCGTGAGACCAGCAGCGGCCGGATCCGCCTGTGCTCCCACAGCCAGCCGCAGTGGCTCATAAACTGCCTCATGGGCCGGGACCAGTGACCTGTGAACTGACTCGGAGGGCCAGTTCGGCCTTCCCCAGCTGGCTTCAAAGGAGCGATTATGGACCATCCAGGAAATAATACATTTCGTGGAAAAGACCGTAATTATGGAGTATTGAGTAAATAATATGTGCTTTTAAAAAGTCTGCAATTATGTATTTATCCTATCTGCAATTAGGGAATTTTTAAAGGGTGCATTATAGGTAATTTAAAAATAAAATAATGACACCACTCAAAACAAACAGCCCCAAACAAAGACAATTCAGGCCACCCCAAACTCAGCTGAGTGATGATTTCAGGAGAGCCACTGTCCTTGGCTTCGGGGAAACCAGATGGCCCATGTGTTTTGGGCCTGGGTGGGTGAGGTGAGCTTGACCCCAGCCTCGGTTTGATGTCAGCCGTTCACCAATGCTAAGATTCTCTCCTTGACCAGCCTTTTCCTGGACTGCCTCCATCCTCAGAGATTTCTTCCTTGTGGGACACAGCCAACAAGTGACTACTGGCGCCAGCAGCTTTTCTCACCTTCATTCTTCTAGAAGCGTCGAAGTTCAAATGGTAGTCACCTGCCTATTTAAATTTAAATGAGTTAAAATTTAAAAAATTTAAACATTCAGTTCCTTCGTTGTACTTGTTGCATTTCGAGGGCTCAGTAGCTGCACCCAGCTAGTGGCAATTGTATTGGACATTTCCGTCACTGCAGAAAGTTCTATCGGACGGCGTTGCTTCAAATCAACCAGGTGCATAGGTGGTATGGACCTGGTCTGAACAACTGTGGTGAAGGAAGCTTGTTTCCTTCCCACTGGCCTGCCTGGTGTGCACCCCTGTTCATCCTTCCTTCTGGAAGCCTCCTTGATGTCCCCAGTGGTCAACTCCCTGTCCTTTCTCTTTTACTTTAATGACACTCTTTTGCCCATCTTGTTTTCACACCTGTCTCTCCTACCCTGGGGAGCCCTGTCTCATTGACCTTCATGACCCTACATCCCAGGCCAGGATCTAGAATGTTGGTAGAGAGGTCCCAGCTCAAAACTTCTATGAAAACTGTCTCCCTTCCTCATATCCTTGTTCCATAGCTCAGCGTCTATGTCTGTCCCATTGCTCTTGGGCACAGAAACTGCCAACCCAAATGCAGCATGTCCTGGAAGGCTGCCCATACTGCCCACGTGTAACTCTTGTTAATTGGCACTTGTCTCCTGGCATTGAAGGCTGTGTGAGCGTTGGCCAGTGAGGGGAAGGCACACCCAGGCAGGATCTAGGGGTGCAGGGTCCTCGTTGGTGCCTTTCTCCTGGTGATGAGGCCCAGGAGCCTGGCCTGGGAGTGGAGTCAGTGGCAGGTCCTGGGGGTGCGATGTAGGGCTGGTGAAGCCCTCGGGGAGTAGGGAGGTGAGGATGCCATTTGGCAACCAGGACGTGGTCAAGGTGCTGCTGGGTGGACAGGTCAGAAGGTGTGTTGATGGAGGGGGGGACCTGGAAATGAGCCCCAGGAGCAGAACCTCCTTCTCCTGCTCTTCAGCCCCTTGCTTCCCTAAGTGGAGCTTTGTGGAAAGGTAATGTTGATCTATTGTGCTAAGGGAGGCCAAGGGCTGGAGCACTAGAGAGAAGAGGCATCAGTGGGCAGCTGCTTGGGGCAGCAGTGGGAGTCGAGGCCAGACCCCATCCTCCAGGAAGGTGGAGCTCAAAGTCACAGTATCTACAGGCCCTGGGCCTGACCCTCTCCCTACCAAGGGCCTCTTCTGGCCAAGCCTTACTGGTGCTAAGCTTTAGTTCTTTTTCCTTTGCCTTTGTTTAGGGAAGCCAGTTTATTTTACCTTGGCCCTTCCATCTATGTCCTGGAGCGGGGGATGACGTCTTATTTACTGAGATCCACTGTGTGCCCAGCCCTGTGGGGCACTGAACTAGGAGCCAGTGCGTGTGGAAGGAGGGGATGGGGGGGGGCAGCTGCGCCCGGTTGTCCGTGACCAGGGCATGAGCCTCAGCCCCAAACCAACCCTTCTGCGCTTCTGGCTCCTTCGCCGAGGAATGGCCCCTCCCGGTCTTATTGTGGGCAACTGCTGGGCTAATGCAGGGGAAAAGGATGTTTAATGTTTTAGTTAAAAACTCTCCTTAAAATTTTTGAAGGACTACAAATAAAATGAGAGGATCATAGAGTAAACCTCTTCCCCAGCCCCCTCGCCCCCATCTGTCCATTCCTTCTCGCTGAGCTAGACGCTGCTACTGATTTCTCATGTCCCGAGGGCCTCTGTTTAATGTGTTTACATTAAAGCGAACACAAACATATATTTCTTTTTCGCCTTTATACACCAGCGGTCGCGTGGTGAGCCCACTGCTCTGTGCTTGGGTTTTTAGGTTGTGTGTGTGCGTCTGTGAGAAACTACCCACTCTTTTGAAAGACAGTCGCCCCAGAGGAACTCACAAGGTCTTTGGGAGCAGGGACTGTGCGAGCGTCTTCCATAGCTGCCCTCAGGGCGGCCCATGGCCGAACACAGCATGGCGGAGCACAGACCCGGAGGTCAGCGGAAGCACGTTCTCGGCGAGCTTGGTGGCCTCTGTTTCCACATCCGTAGAATGGGGACAAGAAAGAGTTGCTTTATGAAAGGGTCGTTGTTAGCATGATTCAGTAGAGTGCCAGGTGTAGAGTGCCCGGCACATTGTAGGTGCTCAGGAAGTGGCCAAAATGAGAGCACGGTGACTCCCTGAGGGGAGTGGCATCGGTGTGGCCGTGATCAGGGTGGGCTTGGAGGGCTGCTCTGAGGATCTGCATCTCCCCTCCAGCTGCTGAGGGTAGGCAGGGTTGGGGGCAAGTGCCAACTCCAGGGTCCTGTTTACAGCTGTGCTGGGCGCTTGGGCCTCCTCATTTGTGTCCTGTCAGAGGCCGGGTGGTAGGTAAATCTTGCCTGAGTAGCCGTGTGGCATCTGGAAGGAACCTGTCAAGTCCAATCAGAATCTGGAGACAGGTTGTCAGGGGCGCAGGCTCTTTGAAGGCAGGGTGTGTGTTTTCATCAGCGTGCCGGCCCCTGCCCCGAGCTCCAGGGCTAGGAAGGACCCCCTTGTCACCACTGTCATTTGGACAGGCTTACTCGTCCCCACCAAGCCCCTCAGAGCCCACCACAGCTGCTGTCAATGTTGGGGAGGCCCCTGAGGCCCCAGTGTTTTCTTGCTGTCCCCAAGTGCTCTGGCGTGACAGAGTGGAGACCCAGACAGGATGCGCACAGGTGGACCCTGCTTCCAGCCCATCACCCCTGGCCTCTGTCATTGTAGCATGCCCTCGCTGCTTCTCTGTCCTCTCTGATCTGTCTTCCTCCTTGTCTCCGGGATCACTGGCTTACAGATTCACCTTGATCGCCTCACTCCTGCATTTAACAAGGGCACGTCTGGCCTGCTTCCCCTCCCCTCCCTCAGACAGCCTGGGTGGAGGCCTCTGTCCCAAAGTCGCTGGTCTGGGCGGGACTCAGAGTGGGGCAGAGATGACCTCCAGCCCCTCTTACCATTTAGGCGGATGCTTCCTGTCTTTTACTCTCTAACGATAGCCTCCAGCCCTGCTCCTGACCGCCTCCCCCTCCTTCCAGCCCCCTCAGCTGCTGGGTACCACGCTCCCCAGATGTCCTTTCCTTCAGGGGAAACAGCGTACTCCAACAGCTAGGAATGTGGCCGAAGAGTCACACACCGTGTGCCTTCAGATCCCTCATGAGCTATGTGCCCTTTGGCCACGCACTTCACCTTCTCAGTCTCAGTGTCCTCATCCGAAAGTAGAAGGAAGTGTACCGGCCTCTGCTAGTCACAGGAGCAGGTGCTCATCCACGGCCTTGCAGGGCACCTGGCACAGAGTAAGCAGTTGCTATGTGACGACTTTAGTGTTATACCATAGATCTCTGATTTCCAGCACATGAAGAAATAGTCTATCATCCCGCCCACCACGGGGGAGAGAAGCCGGCCTAGTGGGGGGACAGCGGAGAGGCTAGTGGCGGTTTATTTTATATAGGAACGATCCTATCTGATTCATTCTACTCCCTCCAGGCCTCCCTACTCCCATCTGGGCCCAACCACCTAATCCCTCCCCCACAAAAGGGATTCCTAGGCTCCCCGAGCCCTGGCACATAAACCTTGGGCCCTTCAGGCAGGTGCCAGCCACAGGAATACTGGATTTACAAGGTAAGGGTGTATAAGATGTGACAGGCCCGGAATTAGCAATGCAATTCCTCTGTCATTTTTATCATTGGCCCCTGCAGGGAGGAGCTGATTAAATGGATATTCAACTCTTTGCATTAATGTGCATCCAGCTTCAATTTGCATTTCATTAGCTGCACAAAAAGCATAATTTTATTATTTGCCGTTGGAAAGCAGATCTCTGCTAACAAGCAGCTACACGCTGTTACTGAAATATGATGTGACTGACTTGCTCTGCTGTTTTGTCCGCACTGCCACCCTTGCCCCTCTGTAGGCTTGGGCTCTCTGTTGAGGGGTGGCACAAGGCTGTTTTGGCCTCATCACTCTAGCCCCCATCCCTCAGAGGGATTCTCTGCCTTCCCGCGGCCACCGGGGGGGACCCAGGGGTCCCATTTTCTGACGCAACTAGGGAGGCAGGGGTCGACTACTACCATTGCCCGGATAGTCACTGTCATCACCAATTATAACACTATGACCAATGGCCCACCAGTAATTCCACCATCATTATACCACTGCCGGCCTGGCCATGGTCATGACCATCACCACCACCCTCATCACCTCCATCACCGTCACCTCCTCCACTTCCACCGTGTTGGAACCATAGTGGCCACCATTACTATGACCATCTCCTCCACCACCAACACTGCCACCATCACTTTCACTACCCCCATCCATGTCATCTCCACCTTCACTACCATCTTTCCTTCTGTCACCTCCACTATCATCATCCATCATTATCACTTCTACTGCTTCTGCCGTATTGATACTCCTATGGCCATGACCATTAGCGTGACCATCACCGTCTTTGCCTCCACCCCTACCTTCTCCTTCCCCCCACCATGGTTACCACCACCCCCCCACTTCCGTTACTGCCGCCCTAATCATCTTCATCACCACCAGGACTATCATTATCATCAATCCCATCACCACCGCCATCATGACCATCACCATCATCTCCTCCACTCCATTCGCTATGCCAGTACGCTCTTGGCGACAGCCATTACCCACTGTCATTGCCATCACCTCCACGGCTACTTCCACCACCACCTCTATCACTGCTGCCACCGTGATATCCAATACCGCCATCCACCAACCCACCAGCCCCTCTCCTCACATTCATCAAGGGCGTTAGGCATCAGAGGCCTTTCGCACACGTTGTTTGGCGGATGCATGCGCTAACCCTGGCAGTTTCTTGGAGCAGAAATTATTATCCCCATTTTACAGATATAAAACTGAGACCCATGCAGAAGATCATGGAGCTGGTGAGAGGAAAACGTGGGACTTGAAGACTGTCTTCTGAATTCAAGCCCAGCCCTTTTCCCACGGAGCTCTGGGTGGGCTCAGGCCTGTGCCAGCATCTATGGATGGTGATTATGTCGGTTGCCAGGTAGCGAGTTCTAACTCCATTCTTTTTTTCTGTACATCTTGAGCAAAAGAAGAGTCACCAACTATAAGGGGTGCACCATGGAAGAAGGGGTAGCCCAGCTGGTTTAAAAGGAGGACCATGCAGTGAAAGTGACCCATTCTCTGCTGGCACGTCATGTGACCTTGGGCAAATTGCTTGATCTGTCTGAGCCCTAGTTTCCCATCTAGTCCCCCAGCCCCTTGAGGAAGCAGGGGCTATTAGCATCCCAATTTTTCACATGACTGGAAGTTGTAATAGATGTTCTGAGAAGGGAAGATAGATCAGAACAGAGAATGAGGTGCTTTTGCCCCCTTCCCCCTGCTCAGGAATCCTCTGTGCCATGTTTCTGACAAAGGACGTCTGGCTTCAGCTCAACTATTTCTCCATGCCAGGGACTCTTCTCACACTCTTGCAAGGTGGGCCTTCCAATTCAGCTTTCCTCCCACAGAGCGACTGACCTTCCTGTGATTTTCATTAACTGGGTCTGGTTGAGTTTTCGGGGTTGCTCAGAATGACCATGCCCTTCAGGGATTTGAATACAACTTCCTATGCCCCTTGAGTCTACTCTTTCCAAGGCTGGTCCCAGTGAGGAAGGGGTAGGGGCAGCCCCTTACACATCACTGTCTCCTGGTCCCCACCCCCACCCCCACATCATTTCATTCTACATCTGTACTCACCGGCCCTCTACCATGGAGCATGTCAGTGCTGTTATGTGTCTGACATCCCCCCCACAAGTTGCATTCTTTGAGGGTGGGGACCTCATCTTAGTCCTCTTTAAAATCTACAGGGTCCTGCCCCAGCCCAGAGGAAGTCCTCAAAAGTAGCATAATAAAGTGGTCTTTGGAGTCAGACTTGCATTCACATCTCAGCTCTACTGCTTTGTTTTAGGCAAAGCAGTTTGCTTCCCTGAGCCTCAGTTTCTTCATCTGTGAAATGGGGGGTCTGGTAGTATCACCTACCTCCCAGGGCTGTTGTGAGGCTCAAATGGCATCATGAATGGAGAATGTCAAGTCCTGTACCCAGCCTGCAGTGAGAAGTGTCTGGAACTGAGAAGTGGACCTGCTCTGCTGAACATGGGTAGCTGGAGCTGGACATGACCCTTGGGGTAGGGGTGGGGGTGTCTCTGAGCAGCACAAGGTGTTCTGGGCCTTTCTCCTGCCTGGTCCCACACCATTCTCACTCTGCCTGGTGCCCCAAGGTTGGCTGTCTCCCAGTGGAGTCGCCAGGTGGGAGAGGGCCTGCAGGCAGCAGAATGCAGATGGAACGGAGTGGGCGAGCTCCGGCACGGAATGCTGTGGTTTGAATGGATACACGTCTCCAGACTTCAAGGCAAGCATCTCTGGCCAAACCCACTGTGGAGATCCTAAATTGGCACCCTGTGGAGTGAGCTGTCTGATTCTACAAAGGCAGTATTTCTGGTTTTCAAAGGAACTGAATAATTTAAAATGCACAAGACAAAAAGTGGGATTAAGGCGATCTGATAGGCTCCCCAGGCTGGGGTATCAATTACACACACTCAACTCGTAAAGCCTTATTTGTGAGATTCAGAATTTATTATCTGTCTGAAGCACTAATTACCAGGTTTTTCTCTTTTAGTCTTACAGGTCTCTTTTCAAATTTATTTTCTCGTCCCCCCCTGCACCCCCCCACTGGGGCCGAATAACTCCTGTTCCTAAAAGCGAAGCTGGCTACTTGAGGATCGACAGAAGGAGATGTTTGGGTTTGGCTTGTCCCACTCTGGGCACTTTGGGGAAGCAGGAAGAAAGGCAGGAGGACTGGGCAGTATTACGTATTAATAAAGGGACCGTTTCATTTTAAAAATGCTGTCCAAGTCACGTATGTGCATTGCTTAAGAAGGCAACTAGGTCCATGTGGCGCACTTTGTTTCTCCTTTCCTGCGTAACTTCTTGTCTCCCTCCGAGCTAATAACCATCCTGTTCTCTTGCCTGCTTTCCCGTCTGTGTGCTTACCACTCATTCCACTCCAGTGCCTGCCACTGCCTACGCCTTCTCTCAAGGTTTTCACGTGCATCGGGCACGATACTGATTTCTTCATCCTGAATGGTCTCCGGTCCCAGTGCCCTTGGAAGTGACCATGTCCTGTGCCTGGCCGCCACCTCATCCCGGCCCTGCCTTTGTCACCATCCTCGGGACACCCTTCCCATCTCTCCTCCATGGTGAGGCATGTCACCATTGCCCCCATCTTCAGTCTCCCTCTGCGTCCTCCTCGGTTTGCAACTTTGATTTTTTTTTTTTAAGATTTTATTTATTTATTTGACAGAGAGAGACACAGCGAGAGAGGGAACACAAGCAGGGGGAGAGGGAGAGGGAGAAGCGGGCTTCCCACTGAGCAGGGAGCCCGATGCGGGGCTCGGTCCCAGGACCCTGAGACCATGACCTGAGCTGAAGGCAGACGCCTAACGACTGAGCCACCCAGGCGCCCCCCGGTTTGCAACTTATTTGGCAGAGCACATCCTCGAGAGCTTTTAAGGAAGGGTCCATGAGAAGCAAACACTTGCCTTTCTGAAACTCACTCCTGATGATTCAGTCGAATATAGAATTCAGGGTTGGATATTTTCTTTCAGAAATGGGAAGAATTTAGGGGCACCTGGGTGACTCAGTCGGTTTAGCGTCTGACTCTGGCTCAGGTCCTGATCTCAGGGTCCTGGGATTGAGCCCCACGTCGGGCTCCCTGCTCATCGGGGATCTGCTTCTCCCTCTCCCTCTGCTCCTTCTCGCTTTCTCTCTCAAGTAAATAAATAAAATCTTAAAAAAAAAAATGGGAAGAATTTTCACCATGATCATTTGGTTTCCAGTGACATAAAGAAGTCAATGCCATTTCACTTTCTCATTCTTTGTATACTACCCATTCTTGGTTTTCTTGTAAAAGCTTGAGGGAGCTATGGGGTCTTCTTGTCAGAGTGGGAGGCTTCAGAGCTGAGCTTGCTGTGCTGTGCTGATGTTCTGTTTTATCCATTGTATGGAGCACTTAATGGAACTTCTACTTTACAAACTCGTGCCCTCTAGTTCTGGGAAATTTTCCCAAATAATTTCTTGGATGCCTTCCTTCCCTCTGTTCCTTTGGTTCTGTCTTTCTGGGAACTCTTATAATTTGTATATTGGACTTCCTGGATCAATCTTCTAACTTCATCTTTTTTCTCTGCTTTTCCTTTTGCGGCTTTGACCTTCTTTTTTTTTTTTTTTTAAAGATTTTATTTATTTATTTGAGAGAGAGAATGAGAGCGAGAGAGTACGTGAGAGGGGGGAGGGTCAGAGGGAGAAGCAGACTCCCCGCTGAGCAGAGAACCCGATGCGGAACTCCATCCCGGGACTCCAGGAT
Source organism: Neomonachus schauinslandi (assembly GCF_002201575.2). Taxonomy (NCBI): domain Eukaryota; kingdom Metazoa; phylum Chordata; class Mammalia; order Carnivora; family Phocidae; genus Neomonachus; species Neomonachus schauinslandi. The sequence continues at coordinate 105,993,052 of NC_058408.1, forward strand.
CATGACCTGAGCCGAAGGCAGTCGCTTAACCAACTGAGCCACCCAGGCGCCCTGACCTTCTTTTTGAAGTCTTCCTTCCGTTTTATCTTCCAGTGCTTTTACTGAGTTCCACCACTTTCTTCTATACCTAATTCTCAAATCGCTCTCCACACGCCCCCCCGAGTGATTGTGCTGAGATGTGGGCACATGGTATTGAAGTCTTTCATGGTTCTCCATGGCCTGAGGGAGAAGTCTCTTGTTCTTGGTATGACCTGCAGGCCCGACTATTTCTCTCACCTCATCACACTAAACCTTTCCATGTAGCTGAGACTGCAGCTGCTCCAGCCAACTCACCACACTGGACACATGAAGCCACCTCTTGCCTCCATGCCTTTGCTCAGCCTGCCGCTTCTGCCTAGAATTCCCTTGCTCGGCTGCTCCCATTGTCGACTTTGGCTTGCCTTCCCGTGGGACTGTGAAGTCCCTGAGGTCAGGAGCAATGTTGTAGTCATATCTGTTTGCCCAGTACCCACTAAGCTCCTGGCCCGTGGCATGTAGGTATTCAATGAATACTTGATGATACTTGATGAACACATGTGTTTGTTGAGTGCACTCATTATAAACCTCTGGACTAGACTCATGGGAGTCCACGGAGGAGTCCAACACAATCCCTGTCCTTGGGTGAGTACATAAAGTGGGGTGTTCGTGTGTGAGTACACGGACACACACACAACACACATACACACACCATGTCTGGACATGGCAGACTGTGATCAGTGCATTAAGAGATACACAGCATGCAAGGAGAATTTCTGAGAAATAAAACTCTTATCCAATCTAGTTAAATTAAACACCAAAGCCTTTGTGAGAGGTGTGGAGCGTTACCTCTTTGGACCAGCGTGTAGGTGTGGCCGTTTCTGTCTGAGCCTCTCTAGGTGAGCTTCTGCCCACTAGAGTTTCTGCCTCTCTAGGTGAGCTTCTCCTTTGGTCCCTGCCTCCCTCACTCTGGGCTGCTCTGTCCTTCTCTTAAGGAAGAGTTGAAACCATTTTCCAGTTGCTTCAACACTGAGCAGCAGACTGGAGTTTCCCAAAATTCCCCTTTTGTAAAGCAGAAGCAAACTGGGAAGAGCTGAATTCTCGAAGCTTAGGCTAACCTTAGTGCCGTGGTGGCATGAGTTCTCTGTCCAAAGGGAGCCCTATTTTAATAGGAGGCGACCATTTATTCAGGGTGCTCTGTGGGCCAGGCACTGTGCTAAGTGCTACAGGTATGTGATCTCAGATATGAGATCGCAACCTCACAATGGATCAATGGGCTAGGGACTACTGTCATCATTTTATACATGAGGAAGTTGAAACCTAAGAGAGGTTAAGTGACTAGCCCCAGGTCACACAGGCCGAAAAGGCCAAGGCAGCTGGGACTCAAATCCAGGTCTGATGACTCCATCCTTTAATACAATAAGGGAGAAACACGAGAGAGAAGGAGGGCGCAAACATTCGCCTTTGGAACTTCTATCCAAGGGTTCCTGGCAAGAGGTGCCTGAGGGGAACCAGGACAGAGAGGTGGGGCTGTGGACGAACTGGGCCGCTTTTGTCCCAGGGCCAAAGCAAGATAGAGATGTGACCCTGGGAAATCACTGTCTCTTCCACTGCACACGTTGCGTGACTTGCAGGGGTGAGGAGCCGGGAGGTAGCCCCCGGTGGCTGTCCTGGTGAGGCAGGAACAAAAGCAGTGGGAGACTGAGTGGTGCAGCCTGAAGGTGGAAGGGACCTCAGAGACTGTATAGCCCTATCCCCTTGCTCCATTCCTCAGGAGGAAGGCTGGCCCACCCAAGGCCGCCTGGTGAGTGAAGTCAGCGACCGGCTTGTGGTCTGGGCCTCCCAGTGCCCATCCCAGGGTCTCCTCTTATGGCACTTCCAAGGTGCTTCTGTGACTCTGGGGGGCAAAGGACTCTCCCAAGAAAATAGCTCAGAAAGCCTGGGCAGAACCAAGAACAACTGAAGAGGGGTATGGAGAGCAGGATGTGCTCCAGATTATTCTAACACACCACCTGGGTTTTAAAGAAAGAGGTGCCTTTTAATTACTCGCTGTGCTCGAGAGCGATTCCAACCACCAAGGAAGATGTGCCTTGGGAGGCCTGTCATGACGGAGACAGTCCTCATTTTCGAAACTTCTAAACGAATCCCAGTCTTGTCACTGACACACTGCTGGGAGAGACTGAATTGGCACATCGTTATGGAAAACAATTAGTCATTATCCTGACAAGTTGGAGATGCTTACATCCTATGATCCAGAAAGTCTATTCCTCGGAGTAGAACCTGGACAATCTCTTGGACGTGTGTTCTGGGAGGAACGGACGAGAATGTTCCTGCAGGATTACCAGCGATAGTGAAATAAAAGGATGCAGCTCAAATGCTCATCACGTGACTGTGGATGAGTCAATTGTGCATGTTCACACCACGCAGAATGAGGGAACTACAGTTTTAAACAACAATGTGGATCAATCTCAGGAACAGAATGGCGAGTGAAAAGAGCAAGTCTCGGAAGACTACACAGAGTATGGTTTTATTTATGGGCAATTAAAAAAACCAGCAAAAGTACTCGGTTATGGTACAAACATATAACAGTGAAATGATAAAGAAGAGCAAAGGAAGGAGAAGAACAAAGTTCAGGCTGTGGTGTGGGGCAAGGAAGGGAAGGTCATAGAGGGGCTAAAGGAGCAGCCAATTCATTGTATGCAGCTGGGTGATGGGTCTATGGGTGGGTTATGGGTGTTGTTATTTTAACCTTACACAGACTTGGTCATTGTTACTCTGTATTCCAATACGTTTTCAAGATTTAAAGGTGCAGATTTAAAGGGACTATTTAATAAAATACAGGTAAACAAACAAAAAATACAAGTCACTCACTCTCTCACCCTGAGGAGGTAAACACGGGTAACCTTTTGGTGGACGTTGTTCTGGGCTTTTATTGACTCAGTGTGTTTGGTCACGCGTCTGGTCTGTACTCGGATGTATGCTCAGGCTGAGACAGAGCTGGGACCCAGCTGTTTCTTCCAGGAGGTGGGCCTGGTGATTCTCTGCCCCGACCCCCAGGGGTTGTCTGTGCAGCAGGGGATTTTCTTTTTTGGGGTTGGATGGAGGAGATTTGGGAAGTTTTTTTCTTTTGAGGCTTAGGAGTGGGACAAAAGAAGAGACCCCTGACTGGCCTAAAGAATTGATTTTTGGTGCAGATGGGAGAGGGGATGGGCAGAGCGAATCGAGTGATTTTGAGAAAAGCTGTGATGAGACCCGAAGCTCAAGGAGACCAGCTTTGGGGCCAGGTGCATGTGAGTTCAGTGCTGAAACTGAGTGGGAGTGTGGGATGGGGCCAGGGAACAGTTCTGGAATGGGACAGCCCCCACTGAGCCTGATAGGGGATCCTGTCTATCTGACACCTCCTCCGTTGGCCCACGGTCCCCACAGGAGAGACAGTCACCCTTGTTTCTGAGGACACGTGAGGCACCTGCATTGTCCCCCAGCAACAACAGGGAGGTGATAGGACTTTCAAGTTCTGCAGGTGGGAGCTCAGAGCTACCAGGATTTGAATATTAATGCTCACATAACTACATTTGTATGCATAGCTGTCATTAAATGATATTTGATTAAATAATTTTTAATGGTTGCCATAGTATTCTATTGTTTGGATGTATTGTGGTTAATTTATCTGATCCCTTATTGTTGGGAAATTAAATTGTTTCCCTCTACAAGCAACTCTGTAATAAATATTTGCAAACACTCATGACCATTTCCTAAGGAGGCATTCCTGGAAATAGACCTACTAGCACAATGGGTTTGCAAAATATTAAGGCTTTTGATACAAATTGCTAAACTGTCCTCCAGGATGAATGTGTAAATTTATACTCCCACCAGCAGTAAATAAAAGTAGCTGTTTCCTCACACTCTTTCCAAGATGAGATATTATTATTTAAATATATATTTTGCAAATTGAAAGCTCAAAAATTATGGTGTCTCGTTTTCATTTGCATTTCTTTGGTTTCCAGAGAAGGTAAACTTTTTTCATGTTTATTGAACATTTAGTTTTTTAGACACTATTTGTTCACCTTTTGTCATTTTTTTCTCCTATTTGGGTATTCACATTTTTCTAACACAATTTGAAGCCTTGCTTTATCTTGAGGACGTAACTCTATCATGTGATTTGCATTTTTTCCAGTTTGTCTTTTACGTTTTTATATGAAGTTTTTTTACACTTTTATTTTGAAATAATCTCAAGCTTATAGACAAGTTGCAAGTAGAATGCAAAGACCATTTTTCTCCGGGACCCATCCGGGTGACTGGTGCCCATCACCCTTGGGCATGTTAGTGTGCATTTCCTACAAACAAGGACGTTCTGCTACATGACTGCAATATTACTGTCAAGATCAGGAAGCTGAACTTGTACATGGGTACCAGCTATTCCTGAGACCCTGTCTGACTTTTGCCAGTTGTCCTAACAATGCCATCTGTAGCGAAAGGATCCAGTTCAGAATCGTGTGTTGCATTTGTCATGTCTCTTTATTCTTCAATTTGGAACCGCTCCTTGGTCTTTTCCTTGACTTTCGTGACCTTGACACTTGTGAAGAGCCCAGGCCAGTTTTTTGGTTGAATGTCCGTTGAAGTGTTCTTTCTGCTGTTTCCTCATGATTTGCCCCAGCTTATCCACATTTGGTAGTATAGCAGAAGTGATGCTCAGCTCTTCTCCTTGCAGCCCACCAGCTCACATGGGGTTTGGATTGGTCTCAATACAGGAGCACGAAGCTTTGAACACCTGATTAAGGTAGAGCCCTCCAGATTTCTCCGCTCTAAAGTTACTCCCTGCCCCCCCCCCGGCTTTGTAATTAATACTTATTTTGTGGGGAGATACTTTGAGACTACTTAATTTATTCATTTGCATAGTTTTATCTGTATAAGCTCCTGGATTTCTATTTTATTAGAACCCACTAATATCATTATTTTGATGCTCAATTGGCCCTAGGTTTGGTCAGTAGAAACCCTTCAAGTGGACTTCTGTATCTTTTTGAGTTTGTCCCCATTATTCTTTGAACACTTCCTTATTTTTTGGCAAACCAAGGTGTTTTTCCTCAGCCCTGGAATCAGCCACTTCTCCAAGGATCCCTCGTTCCTTTTAGTGAAGAATAGTATTTAGAAGCCAAAATCTGAGTACTAGGTATGCTCATTGCTATTGGGTATCATGCTCCCACCCTCTCTGTGGACACACACATATATGCATGCATTCACATGTTTATAACTGTATTTATTCTCTATATATCTAGATATGTTAAAGGCATATCTATGTTTATCAAACTATGAGTTTTTAATGCCTCCAATTCTAATCATATACCATGGGGTATATTCTAGCTTTCTTTCTTTCCATTCCAATAACTGTCTTCTATGGCAGTGAGAACCTTGATTTCCACACCATCATCTATAATATATTTAGTTGTTTGATTAATACTCTGCATGTCATCAATCCCTCATCACTGCCACTGTCCTAGGGACATCCCCACAGGATGAGAAGGACATGCCCTTCTGATACCCTAAGGCTCTGATACCTTGTTCTAGGCTGTCCCCCACTCTTGACATGCTCTGAGGCTCCAAATGGGCTCTGCTCTCCCATATACCCCCATTCAGTGCACATGGGCTCTGATACCCACACTGGGCCACCTCTGGCCCACATGTATGCTCCCTTTGCCCTGTTCTGTCTCTGACACCCATGTGGCCCCCATCCCAGCCCCCTGCCTGTCTTGATGGATCCCACCTAGTGGCTTGTGGCCTAAAGTGTCCTAGAAGGGAAGGGAAGAGTATATATGGTGTATTTTGATGTACAGATGTTTTACATTTTAAAGAAAGTGAATCTATCAGACTTTTTCTTTATGTTTCCTCAATTTAGTGCCATACTTAGGCCTTACCCAGTCACTGTAGCCTGAGTTCCCTCCAAAGCAGAACCTGTGACAAGGGCTTGTATGCAGTTTATCTTGGTGATTGGTCCTAGGGAAGAGAAGTGAAGGCTGGGAAGCATGAAAGAGGGAAGGAGGGGAAGCCACTACAAGAAAAATGGGGGTCAGTCCTGCAGGGGGCCAATCAGGAACTGTGTGCAGTGTGGCTCAGAATCATCTCCCTGACAGATGGAAGAGAGAGATATTCACCCTCCAGCTTTGTCTCCTAAGGCCCAGGGTTGCCCTAGGGGGGTGTTAAATCCCTTGCACTTTGGGGTTGTGTTCACACCAGAATGGCTGAATGGGTTACTGCAGGTGTGCCACAGGGCCATGCCAGAGAAGCCAGGAGAGGGACACGGACAGAGAGACGGAGGGGGTGTGGCTGGAGCAGTGGGTTCACAGACCACACCTAGTGCAATAGTTTCTATAGCCATAGCTGAGTGGCTGTATGAAGGGGCATGAAAAGTGTCTCATGTACAATGCAAAGGTAATATCAATGTGAATCTGCATTTTCTCTTAATATGGTTTATTTTTTTATTTTAGTATTTGACCTATCTGGACTTTATTTTGAAGTATAGTTTATTTTTTTAAGATTATTTATTTATTTGAGAGAGAGAACACGAGCAGGGAGGGGGAAGGGAGAAGCAGACTCCGTGCTGAGTGTGGAGCCCAACGTGGGCCTCGATCTCATGACCCTGAGATCATGACCTGAGCCAAAATCTAGAGTCGGCTGCTTAACCTACTGAGCCACCCAGCCGCCCCTGAAATATAGTTTGAGGTAGGGATAGAGTTTAAATCTGTTCCCTAGTGGGTTGGGCAGTTAATCCCCAAACCATAGTTCGCTGAATAGTCCATATTTTTCCATAACCATATGAAATTCTGTCTTCAAAGTATAATAAAATTTCAATATTGAGTCTGTTCTATTCCTCTGCCTGCCAATTTGTTTGCTGGTACCATACTGTTATAATTATTGTAGCTTTAGAATGCATTTTAATATCTGCAGAGCAAATATCCTTTTAGTGATGTTCTTTTTTTATTTTTTTAAGAAATGTATTAATGACTGGTAGTAGCTTATTTTTCTAGAGGAACTTTTGAATCATCACATTTTAAAATTCCTTTTCACCTTCCCTGGGGGGAAAGCCCTGTGCTCATATATTCTTCAGCTAGGCAGCAAACCCTTGTTTCCCAGATGACCAGAAGACGTAAAAGCAGAAGATATAAAAATGCAGGTGGTGTATTTTCACTCACTATGCTGCCTGCCTATTAATTCCACCTTCACAGCAGTCCTGTGACTTTAGGAAGGGTGGTCATTCTGTAGAGCACAAGTACAAGGCTCAAAGAGGTTTTGCCCAAGGTCACACAGTGATAACTGGAATAGGACAAGAGCACAGTTTTGTATTCAGAAGGCTCATTAGAGAGAGCATCAGTCCCGGAATCAAGACAGAAATCTGTGCTTCTAATGGGAAATCTTTGGTCTTGATAAGTTTAAACTGAAGCACGGTTTTCACTAAGCTCCAGAAAGATCTGCCTAGGAGTGAGGGGTATGAGATATTAGAACAAAAAATAGTGGGGCATCTTCTACGAGGGTCTTTAAATAGAGAGGCTGGTTCTAAAGACCATGGCCCTGACACACACAACCAGTACCCGCCCCCGACTCTTTTAACCCCACCCCCATCCCCCCTTGGGCCCTGCTGATGGCTAATGTTCCCTCAGCGGCTCTCTAGTGTTGCCTGCCCCTGGCCTGCCTGGGCCTCAGCCCCTGTGGTCTCCTTAGCCCACTTCCTCTTAGGCTTGTGGCTGGTTCTCTGGTTATCCCCAAGTCGGTCCTTCTGTCCTTCCTATCCAGATCCTACCCAGCTGGGCCATCTTAGCTCTGCAAAAGCACCCCAAGAACAAAGATAGACAAATAGAAAAGAAGTGAGTTCCTTTGGTGAAGTTGTTCCTGCCCCCTAGACCCTGCTCCTTTTTGTAAATTTTAACTATCCTAAAGAAACAGGATGCTACTTGTTTCTTGATGGGGAGAAAGCATTACTGAATGCCTCCTCTGTGCTAGGCATTTTATTTATTTATTTATTTTTAAAGATTTTATGTATTTGACAGAGAGAGAGACACAGTGAGAGAGGGAACACAAACAGGGGCAGAGGGAGAGGGAGAAGCAGGCTTCCCGCCAAGCAGGGAGCCTGATGCGGGGCTCGATCTCAGGACCCTGGGATCATGACCTGAGCCGAAGGCAGACGCTTAACGACTGAGTCACCCAGGCGCCCCTGTGCTAAGCATTTTAGAAGGCACGTCATTTAATCTTCCCAGCAATCCTATAGGAAGGGATGTTTATGTCCATTCTCTAGATGAGGAAACTGAGGCCACAGGGCTTATGGAACTTGTATTAAGTCGTGTGGCATGTTAACCGCAAAGCCAGGGCAAAAACCCAGGTCTGTCCTGACTCCAAGTTCAATTCCACAGATGTGAGGTTGGCATCCTACTGTGTGCCAGGCACTGAGTTTTGGCTCCGTAGCTGCCTCCCTACTGCCAAAGATTTGAGCAGATCAGCCGAGGACATTTTTTGTAGGTCTTTATTTTCCTTAGAGCCGTTCTCCATTTTCAGCGCATCGTGTGTTGACTTTTGGAGTCTGATCTATTGAGCTGGGCATATTTGGAAAAGCTTGGAGCGGTGGGTGTACAAAGACCATGCGAGATGGAGTCCTATCTGTTGGGCCAGTCAAGCCTCTTGTGTTTGCTTTCATTTTCCTTTGGCTCAGGAAAGGATGGTTTGGTTTTGCAAACGAAGGCTGAGGGCTTTTGCCAGCTTGCTAACTGCCTTGTCCCTGTCAGATGTGTCAGACTCACAGAACATTGCTCCCCGGCTGCAGGCCCATGGTTTCTGAGAATGCCTGCATAGAAAACCACTCATTTCCCTTCATAAGAGAGGTGCCCAAAGCAGAGATTTCAATATATTCCAATTTAGCCAAGGGAAGCCAGAACATGGATGCTGTTGCCAAGGAAACCACCTCCTTCTTCCCTGTGTGCTGTGCATACGTGTATCACTTCATCTCTTCGCTCTCCAAGGTAATATCATAGCCCTGTGCTTGGGGAAGGGTTTTTAAAAAGGCATATAAAACCTCTTAGCATCGAGAAGATTCATTAAATGATCTCACTCCAGAGAAGCTTAAATTATTCTTTTTAGACCCTTTTATGCCGAGGATGGGGAAATGGCTGAGTCAGTGCTATCTCTCGTAGCCCAGCTTGGTGTCTTGGTGAAAAACAGTTTTCAGAAATAAACAAATCAGGGTTCAGAAGCTTAGACAGGGAAAGAGTGTGTGTAATAATAACGAGGCCATCATGTAGCCATGTAGTTGTAATGTCACCAGCTAATCCCTCCAAGTAGATCTGCCGAGACCACCTTGATCCACGGGCCTCCTGGGTGCGAGGCCACGTTTCACAGGGCAGGCTTCAAAGCGCAGACAAGAGAGGGTCTCTGTTGCAAGGCCACCTGTCCAAAGGCCCCTTGTCAGGAAACTGCGTGGGGATTTCTGCTGCCCGGTCTGGTCTTGGGCCCAAGTCTGGGGCCGCTTCTGTCCTCATTCCAGTGTCTGGTCTCAGTCTGCTTCTCTCTCCTGCTGGCCACTGCCACCCCCTTCTCTTTCCCACCTGCCCTGATTCTGGATGGTCAAGTCAGCGGGAATCCCCCCTGGTGGCTCGCAGCGGAAAAGGCAATGCGGGCTCTGTTCTTGCTAATCATCTGAGAGCTCTGTGCACTGCCCCTGGTTTCACACCTTCTCTCAGTCCTTCTTGGCTTCTGGTGCTCAGATCCCCTACTGCCCATTGGATGACTAAATTCAATTTGGCTTCCCTTGTTCAATTAGTGGCACTAGCTAAGGATGTTGGCTTATATTAGTGGTTCTCAACTGGGGGCAGTTTTGCCTCCCAGGAGACATTTGGCAAAAATGTCTGGAGACATTTTGGGTTGTTATGAGTGGGAGGGGGTACTGATGGCGTCTAGTGGTTTGAGGCCAGAGATGCTGCTAAACATCCTGCAATGCACAGGACAGGGCCCTCACCAAGAATGATCTAGCCCCAAATGTCCATGGTGCTGAGGTGGAGAAACACCAGCTTATTCTCTTTGCCCATTTGTTTCATAAATGTTTACTGAGTACCTACTATGCATCATTCTCTAAGCCAGGACCTGGGGTCATAAGCCGAACAGAACAGACACACATCTGCTCACTTTCTCCCCGGAAGCCAACTGGGTGATATTAAACAAATAATGTCACAACTGAATTATTTAAGTACAGCTGGTGTCCTGATTTGGCTTGGATCTCCTGCCCCAGTTCTGAGGCCCCACTTACATATCAGCCCAACCCGCTTTGGCTTCCATGGGTATGGACATCCGTCGTGTCCCCCCATGGCCACACGCAGGGCAGGTGGCAGTCAGCCCCACAGCTTCCTTCCTGGCCAGGCCAGAGGCTTGCCTGGTGTAACCGCGTTGTTGCTGATCATGATGGGAGCGCAGTTAGGGGACAATAACAACCCTGGGATGTCACAAAAGTTCCAGGACTTCATTACCTTCTGAAGCCTCAGGCCCTGCCCTGTCTGTCTTGAATGGCATCTAGGATGGCAAACAAAAGCCTCCTCCGACTCTACCCTCTGCTCTCTCTTTTTTTTTTTTTAAAGATTTTATTTATTTATTTGAGAGAGAGAATGAGAGAGAGAGCACATGAGAGGAGGGAGGGTCAGAGGGAGAAGCAGACTCCCTGCTGAGCAGGGAGCCCGATGCGGGACTCGATCCTGGGACTCCAGGATCATGACCTGAGCCGAAGGCAGTCACCCAACCAACTGAGCCACCCAGGCACCCCCCTCTGCTCTCTTTCCAGGTGGGACTTACTGAGCCGCACCTCCCAGCCTCCCTCTAACCCAGCCCCCTCCTCCGATAGGCTTGTTTAATACCACGCAGTCCTCCAGGGTTAGGAACATGGACTCTAGAACCAGACAACCTGGGCTTGAATCTCACCCCCCCACCTCCACTTACTAGCTGTGACCTTGGACAATTTCCTTAACCTCTCTGTGCCCCGGTTTCTTTTTTTGTAAAATAGAGATAATGGTCATCTCTCTCTGCTATGGTTATCATGAGGATTAAAGGAGCTCAAATATGGGGAATCCTTGATCCATAGTAAGTGCCATTTACATTTTGTTATTAATATCATTGTTATTATTTTCCCAGCATGTTGGCCTGGCGATGCAGACAACGCAGAAACTTCTATCTCTGCCTCTTGTAGCCATGTGCTTGTCTCCACAGAACTCAGCCATGCTTGAAGTGCCACAGATCTTCCTTTTGTGCCCCTTGGGTGAGCTGGCTGCTGAGAAGTCAATGGATGCTCTGCCTGGGCATTTTGAGGGTTTCCGTGTATAGGAGGAAGATGACAGTGACTGTGGAAGCAGAGGGTTGTCATGGAAATGCACCTGTTCCAGGTCATTGCAACCTGGGCGCTCTGGGCTGGCTCTGCATAGGCATGCCTGGCACCAGGTCCCCACCTCGCCACTGGCTCAGGGCGATGAGGGATAGAGATAGACGTCTTTCTTCTCTGCTGTTCGGCTGCAGCTGCTTTCTCTGTCTGGTGTGAAGAGCAGCCTGGGCTTTTCCTATATCCCGGGGCTCTGTGAGCATCTCACGAGATGATGGGCTCTGAATAACATTGGGAGCAACAATTGACTGGATGGCTTACTGTGTGTCTGACGAGCTGTGGGTGAGGGGAAGGGGACTGATGGTTATTGGACACCCCCTTCGAGACTGGGCTAGGAGGCTTTTGTGTGTCGTCTCATTTAACCTTCCAGGAATGCTCGGGAAGATGGAGCATCCTGACCTTAGCTGTGAGGAAGCTGGAGTGTAGACGTAAGTCCCCGCTCAGAGTCTCTTCCAGGAGGTGGCAGTCCCCAAGTTGGTAGCTATGGTCTGTCTGCCTTTGGAGCTCACACCAAGTCCCTCTATATGTCGTTACTTCTGGCTCTTTGGGGAGACTCCACAGCATCAAGGAATTACCAACACTGGCTCCCCGTCTGGGTGAGCAGAGTCAGCAGAGGTGCTTTGCCAGCTGGGGGCACCTACACTGCCTTCGTTTCGGGGGGTTGGGGGATGGGGGGCGGGGGAGGGTTGGGGTTGCCCCAGGCCATCTGCTCTAGGGCTGTGGGACTCCAGGGTACTCTGGGGCCTGCCAGCTGCCCTGGGGCCAGAGGACCCTGCTGTCCCTGTGACTGGGAGCTGCCTCATGGCGGGGGGTGGGGTGGGTGGGCTAATGACTCGTGTCAGGACTCCCAGCCCAGCACTGACAGTTCTTTCTACTCTTGTCTTTTCCTCCCCTACCCACCTGCTAATCTCGCTCTCACACACAAAGCCTCCCCCTGCACCCCCCCCCCCCCCCATTTCCCTCCTCAGTCCCTTGCCCTGCTTTTGTACTTCATGATGCGGGACTTTGGTGAGGAAACTCATTAGAGTTATTATTCCGTGCACAGAAATGTGTCTTTCATCCCATTCATATTTCATGTTCCTCCCACTTGATCTTTTGACGCTTTTTAATTCCTGATATTATACCACACACACACAGCTCTCGTTGGGGATCGTTCTTTCTATAGAGTTGTCATTCTTGCTCTCTGTGTGGGGCGTGCTCCGTGTTATATGTTTATTAATTTCCAAAAAAGATTTCAGTATGTCGGGATTGACGCTGTCTGATGCCGCAGGGGTCGGTGATGCTTTGATGGGAGTAGATGTGAGAACCGCGCACGGAAGGTCTGGATTCTCGTTCTTACCATTGTCACCTTTCCTCTCTAGAGGCCAGGTGTCCGTCTGTGGAACGGGCAGATCCATACCCCAAGGCCTGGTCCAACCCCTGCGTTTGGCATCAATTGGGCTTTTTGGGAGTAATAAGTAGGTGGTTTAAACTCTAACTTACGATAAAATGAATATTTTGGGAGGAGTCAGGGCCGCCCAGAGAGTCACAGAAATGGCTGAAGGAAGAATCAGCCCTGACTGGGCCGAGCAGGGCAGCCCCACGGACCAGGGAGCGGGGTGCCCAGGCTGTCCCTTTAGGCTCTGCCGCTGGGAGGGAGGAGATCCCAGCGCCAGCCCTGGTTCTCGGCTCAGCTCAAGGTTCAAGCTGCAGGACTGGCTCAGCGGGGGTCACGTGCCCACGGAGGAGGCGGGGCGTTTTTGATTGACAGTTGTATTACGAGTCGTGTTCCTCCAATGAGGACCGGGTGTTCCCCGAGGTAGGAGGCTGTTTCCAGGAGAAGGGATCCTGAGTGGGGGGAACAACAGACACCTGCTGCGCAGTCCGGACAGTGAGGGGTGGGGGTGCGAGCGCCGCAAAGAGAGGAAGCAGCAGGTTTTTCTGGCTGTAAATCTTCCACCAAGAGACATATTTTTGGGCCTCAGAGATTGTCCCCTGATTCCAGGGCTGGCACACTCTATGTGGAAAAGACCAGATAGGAACTGTTTTTGACTTTCCAGGCCGTAAGGTTTCCTCCACAACTGCTCAACTCCGCCATGATGAACCTTGAGAGCCGCGGAGGCCCATATGTAAATGAAATAAAGCTTTATTTACTAGAACAAGCAGCAGAGCTGGATTGGGCCTTTGGGCCACAGTGCGCTAACCCCTGAGCCTGCTGACTGCTCACACTTCATAGGGGAGAAGGTCCCTCCTAGCAATCCACGTGTGGAATCTGACGGTGGTTCTTCGACTTGCCTCACCTTCAGAATTCCCCAAGGAGCCTACTGAGCCTACAGATGCCTGAGACCCAGCCCAGACTACCAAATCAGAATGTCCAGGGATGGACAGGGGTCAGGACCCTAGGTGATTCTGACCTGTACTGTGTTGTGAACTGGTCTAAGATGCAGTCAAGGAGACAAGACCCTCCAACATGAAGTGGCTCATGGAAGCAACAGGTGAGATAGGGTAGGCTTGGGAACTGAGGGGAGGGAGGTGATCCCCAGGGCTGTGGGAGGGTGTGTATGCAGGGCAGGCTTCCTGGAGGAGGACCCACGGTTCCCTAAAGGGCAGTCTGAGGCTGCCACGGTACTAATGTGATTTTTTCTAGCTGTCAGTCTTTGCTCTTAACTAGCCAGGAGGGGAGGTGATTAAAAGTCCAGGTGCTAAACCTGAGACCCTTGCTTCCCTGCCTGGAGGCAGCAAGATCTCTAAACGGTTTTCTATTTTCATCCTTCTGAAGGGGGCCACACCCATGACAGCCTCATTCCTCTGGCCTCCCTCAAAGCCTCTCCTTCGCCTTGCAGATGTGTCCTGTTCTCTTCCAGACCCACTTTACTACAACCTCCCTTTCTCCTTTGCCCCAGGTGACACCCACCTGTGCATCCTTCTGGTACTGACCATGTTCTGGCAAACTCAGCTCCTTCTTGCTGTAGTTTTTAGTAAGACCAGGAACCCTCGGAGTGGTTCTGTCCCGTCTCTGTCTTTCCATGTTTTCTCCCCCAGTAGACACCCTAAAACCTTTGGGGTCTGTTCTGCTGGGGTGGCAGCGGCTAGACTGCACTCTGTGGGTGCTAGCAGAGAGAGCTGTTTTAGCCCTAGAGAGGAGAATGGGCTAATGCTCTTAGGATGTAGCCCTGGACCCAGAGGCCTCTGGTTATCACTGCTCTGGCCTTGGACCCAGACAGGGAGCTTTGCTTATTACAGTAGTAGGCATCAGTGGTCTGCCCAATATTCCTCTCTTCCTTCTGGCAATAGGACTTCCTTTTCTTTGAGAATCCACTCTCTCCCCACTCTGAGTCCTTATGGATCGTGTGTGATGACTCCAGAGTGGGCGTGTGACCCAGGCCTGGCCAATCGGTGCATCACACTCTCCCAGCACAGTAATTGGTCCAGGGAATGGGTGAGTGGGCAAAGTTAGTCCAATGTTGGCACCTGTGTGGGGTGGTGAAAAGGAGAGAAATCTCTTTCTGGATTTGAGGTTGTGATGTTATCAACCTGGAGCTTTTGGAGTCCCGCAAGTCGGGAGAGTGTGCCTGAGCATGACTGCAGCACAGAGGGAAACAAAGCAGGGAGACAGAACAGAGAAAGAACCAGAGAGCAAGAGAGCAAACACTGGCTCCAGAGGGTGTGGATCCAGCTGGGCCTGAAGCCAGAAGACCTACTTGTAGTCTTCTGCCATATGAGTCTCCCGTTCCTTTTTTGGATTAAGCCAGTTTAAGCTGAAAGTAGAGAGTTTTGATTGATAGTTTCCTTGATACTGGCAGGGCGGGTCCCTCAGCAGGGATGCCTAAGCTGCAGGCAGACTACCTAGTCCCCTGTGAGCTCCTTACCGTCTTGAAAGAAGAGCCCAGATTAGTGCTCACCAGGAACAGTGCAAAATAGTTCATCACACCAGGGTTAAGCATTGGCCTTCTGTGTTCTGAAGGCTCTGTCATGGCCCAGGTCCATTCCTGTCTTTGCCCCTCTTGTAGCACCCAGCATGGTCTTCAGTAAATGTGTTGATTGTCTGGCTGGTAGAGGGGTAGCATGGCTCTCCTCCTCTACCCAGTCACCCAAACATTCTCATGCCGTCCCAGTCTCCTTAATATCATTCCACCTACCCACTCTCCAAGCTAGAGGCCGTACCTCATTGCTCTCCTTAATATGCACCCCCCCACCCTGCCTGTTCTTGCTTTCCCATCCTCACTTACTTGGCATAGACCTCAGCCTTTTGCAGGAGGAAGCCACATGGCCCTGGACCTGACACCTCACCTGGGTGGCCTCAGTTTCCTTACCTGTGAATGGGGATGAGGCAGTACCCTAAAACTATGAAGTGCCCCCAAGGATTTGAATGTGGTGGGGATTCACTGGCCCTCTGAGCATTCAACAAAGACAATAACCCATAAAATGGAGCAGAACAAAGACACAAAGTCACCTTCAAGAGTGAGGGGGTCAAGATAACTTAGAAATCACTGGCTGAACGTACGTGAAGTCTGAACGCAACAGAAGGGAGTCTTGTCAGTCCTTAATAGGAACAGAGGAAATGCGGTAGCCCATAGGCACATGCTGCCAGGGCCCTGAACGGCTGGCCCAGGCCTCTGGCCCACCTGGCAGGCCTCTGTCTGTCACGAAGAAGGACACGTCCCAGCCTGACCTCACCGGTTCCCCTAGCAGTGCTCTAGTGCTTGGACTTCCTGTAACACGAGCCACTCAGAAGAGAATGTGTTGGTCAGACAGCTGAACCTTCTGCAGTGACTATGCTGGGATTTGGGTTTGGGTCATCAAGCTTGTGAGCTATGAGTCAGCATCCTGGAGCCTGTCAAAGTCTGGGTACCAATGACTCTGCATTCTGGTTTGCAGGGCTGGGTCAGTCCCTGGCCCAGGGCTCTCAAGGTTGAGACGGTATTGGTGTTGCTGGTGGGCCTACCCCACAGATTCTGATGGATGAGGTCGGGGTGGGGGCAGTCCCTCCCATTACACAACTCCTCGGGAGGCACTGAGGCCGAGCAAGGGGAGACCCACTGCCAGGACACAGGGACTGCACCGCCAAGCTGCCAGCCAGCCTCCTTTCCTGGCTCTGTTGAACCTCTACACTGGGTGCTGCTGATTGGCTTCAGGGTTCACTTGAGTAATTTGCACGGAGCCCATTTTAATTCCCGTGAGACCCCCTGCAGGTCTTGATGGCATTGAATATGAGACATCAGACACTCAAGAAGGAAAAACGGCCTCTTTATTTGGAAGTTGTGAACACAAAGGAAAAAGATGTACCAGCAGTTATAATCCCTCTGATTCTTCCACCTCTGGACCCACAGTTGGGTCTTGTCTCATCTGGGCTTTGCTCCTCCCGGGTGAGCACAACTCAGGGTAGATGTGTTATCATGACCCCTCCACATGGCAGGGTTTGGCTGAGATGACCCCCGTTTGCAGGGACGTGGCTTTTTAGGACTAGGGAGGTTGTGAGCTGTCTCCCAAAGCATTTCTGAGTGACTAGGGCTGAGCCCGGAAGCAGCAGCCCCCACTCCTGTGCTCCAGAGAGGTGGGCGAGTCTTCCTCTGGTCCCTCCCCGAGACTGCAGATCAGGAGTGGTTGTCCTCATCCTGCTGCTCTGAGGAGCCACTTGGGAGAAGCAAAGATCTACTCACTGCTGGCTCTCTTGCTTTATGTGACTTAGAAGAGCGTTAAGTGTGGTGACTGTAGAGAGATAGGACATTTTTCTGCCAGGCTCTGTTGACCTGGACGAAATCATCACAACTCTGTGATACATTTTGAGCCAAGGCATACTGACCATTGGAACAATGGACATCATTAGCATGAGCTCATTTCCCTTGCTTTTTCCCCTTTGCAACAAATCTCTGCTGTCACCTCCACCTCATTCTCTCTGCACTTGACCTCATGTCCTGCTTTGCAGAAAAAACAGAAGACGTCAGATGGGAATGCCAGTCTCTTGCCACCACAATTCCAAATTTAAAGACATCATCTGCCATCCCGTCTTGTTCTCCAGGGCTCTATTGGAGCAAGGCTAATGCCATCACTTGCTGCTGTCTTAAGGGCCTCTCTTTGCTCTATCTTCATGCCTTCCCTTTACTAAGGAGTCCCATCAGCATTTAGTTATGTTTGTATCTTCTTCATCTTTAAATGGAGAGCTTTCCTTCCACTCCCTCTGCACCCCCCACCCCGAGTTCCTCACCTCTGTTTGCAGCCGAATTTGAGAGGATGGTCTTCACTCTCCCTCCCTCTTTCGTCACCTCACATGTACCCCACAGTCCATTTCAAAAGGGCCACTGCCCCCATACTCTTCCCAGAGTGCTCTGGACAAAGTCACCTGTGGCCTCCGTATTACCAGATCCGAGGGACACTTCTCAGGCCTTATTTTACTCCCACTTGCAGAAACATTTGACACACTCACCAGTTCCCTTCTGCAAAACCTCTTCCCTTGGTTTTCAGGACGCTAAATTATCCTATTTTCTTCTTCTCTCTTCTCTTCCTTCTCTGATTCCTTTGGCAATATTATCCCTCTATCTGTTCCTCACCTCTGTGATTTCCAAACTTCACGGCGCCTAGAAATCAGTGGTGGGGGAGGAGTTGTTAAAATGCAGATCAGATTCTTGGGCCCACACCCTGTACATTTTGACTTGGTGGTTTTCTCAGGAATCTGCATTTTACCAGTCCTCTTGGGCATCTGATGCACATGGTCTTTCGAGCACATTTTGTGAAATCTTGCCGTAATCATCAGTAGTCCTTGGCTTGGGCCTTTTCACTCCTCACTGTTCACTTTCTTTTGAAATCTCACCTGGCTCAAGGCATCAGCTGTCACCTAGAGGCCACTTCTATCTAGCCCAGTCCTTGCTTTTGAGCCTCAGAAGCACATATCCTTCTGCCTACAAGACAGCTCCATGAGGATGTGCCAGAGACACTTGAAATGTTCAAAGCAGAACCTCTCATCTTCTCCACGCCTGCCTGTCCCCATGTTCCCCTTCCCTATCACTGGCACCACTACCCACCTGGTTATCCAGGTGAGAAGCTTTGACCCCCTCTTTTCTCACTGATGCCCATCAAAGACCCAGTCAGTTTCCAAGTTCTTTATATTCTTAACTCCTAAATAGGTCTCAGATTCTCCAGTTGCTCTTCATTCCCTCTGCCACTGTGCTGTCTAGGGCTCCATGATTTTTTCCCAGATGAGCCCCTACTTGGGTTCTCTGCCTCCAAGCTTGCTTTCTACCATTTGGTTTCCACACAGTCACCCAGGAGCTTCTTCAGGGCTTTGGTCTAACCTTGTCACTCCCCTACATTCAGGCCTGTTGTCCTCTTGCTTCTGTTTAGACAAAATCTTAGGCCAGCACACAAAGGCTTTCATGGCCCCTCTCTTGTCTCTAGATACTCACTCATCAGCAAGATCAAGTAGCCACTTCTCAAGCCTGGCTCAGTCCCAGAAAATTCAAAAGATCATGACAAAGGTTAGTAAGCTTCTGTCTTGGAGATAAAATACGAAGGGGCAGATTGTCAGATCAGGTTCGTAAGAATCAGAGACCTTACCTAGTTTTAAGCTTTACTAATAATTGCAAGGATACAAATAATTGTAAGGCACAGGTAAAGCATGAGGTCTGGAACCACCACTACTGCTCCCCAGGACCTTTCTTGCCACATTAGGAAGTGCTCTGGCTTGGATTTGTCAAAAGAGGTCTCTACGTGATATATGCAAGGCATTCTTTGCTAAAAAGGGAGTGGTTTGGCCATGACCTATCTCCATTTTATTCTCTGCTAGTTACCTGGCTTGCACAGCATTCCCCAGGGAGTCACACCCCATAAATCCACAGGGTCCAGGTTTGTTTACCATAAGGAGTCCTAGACAGATAGGGTACATTGTGCTAAAAGCATTCCATAGATAAGAACTCTTCTGCTAGCCAGAATCACTAGTGTGTTGCCAGGGTCTCTGTCACTAGTGTGATTATGAGGGGATTTGACCGGGTCATCTTTCTTTCTTCCCCAGTCAAGGTGGCAGTGGCCTGCTTTGTCTCCTACTTTCCTCCCCAGTCCTGCTAGGCCCGGCATGCTGCTGTTTCCCAGAGCTCCGTCCTTGGCCTCCATGGTTTTTCTTCTATGCACGTGCCACGAAGGATCTCTTTCTCCATGCCTGTGGCTTCTGGTCTCTAAACACAGAGTCTCCTGAATCCATACCTTAGACCCTTGAGCTTCAGACCCACATGATCTGCGGCACACCAGATTGATACTGCCCCCTTGATGTCCTCCAGGTCCTCAGACTACATGCCCCCCACTGATCCCTTCTTTGCCTCTTCGGATCTGTTCCTCTGCTGGCTGGCTTCTCAAGGCAGTGGCACCCACACCCACCGGGGTGCCCAGAAACTTTGAGTCATTCTGGTCCTCTTACTTGCTAGCTCATTGACTTGGGGTAAGTCAGAGAGAGTAGACTCTCTGAGCCTCAGTTTCTGCCATGTGTAGAATCGTGGTCAGGGCAATACCTGTTTCACAGAGTTGTGGCAGAATTAAATGAGATGTCGAAGCTAGTGCTTATCACAGTGACTGGCACACAGTAAGTGCTCAGTAGTTATCAGCAGGTGTCCTTGACTCCTGCTGTCTGTCGTTCCCCGTGGCTCCTCATCGCCATGTGCTATAATGTATACACACGTTTTCCCTCCAAGGGCCCCTTCACCATTGTCCCTTCAGTGCCCCCTTCCCTGTCTCCACAACAGCCTTGGGAACTGGCCTCCTGGATGGCCCCCTTCATCTCCCATCTACCTCTCTCTCACCAGAGAATATTCCTCAGTCACACATTGGATTAGGTCACCGCCTTGGAAGGCTCTGTGCTGCTCTTGGGATCAAGTCCAAGCTCTTGAAAGTCGCTTAGGAGGCTGGATGAGCTCTGGCCACGTCCTGTCCCCTGGTGCTCCCGAGCCCAAAAGCTAACCAGCTGGCACCCTGAACCTTCAGTTCTGCCAACTGTTAGGATCTGCCCGATGCCCTCTCCACTGCCTGGAGATACTTCTCCCTTCCTTCACCTCCACCTGACGAACACTCTGGCCCTCTCCTGCGCTCCTGCAGTGCTCTGTGTGCCCTCCATCAGAGCGTTCTCCAGCTGTGAGGTCACTGGCAGGTTCCGTGTTGGGACCCCTCAGGGGGCCGTGAGCACCCGGGGATGGGGCCATGGCCGCTTCATGCTCCAATCTCCAGTGCTTAGAACAGTGCCCAGTAGGTTCCTGATAGCAAATGAATGCTGTTGTTATATGGGGGGTCGTGGGAGGGGGGTGATGAGCAAGAGGAAGGAGCCCCTGAGTCTGCGGTTTCTGGCCTGAATGGAGTTGAGACAGGCCATTGTAAGGGAGGTCCGGTTGTACTGGACTTACTGTACTCATGAGCTCTTTGGATCGGGAGGGCCTGGGTAAGTGTGGCAGCTGACCCTGGAGATCAGGTCCCCCACCCCTCCTTTTTAAAAAAAAAAGATTTTATTTATTTATTTGAGAGAGAGAGAGAGTGTGCGCGCACATGAGCGGGGGGAGGGGCAGAAGGAGAGGGAGAAGCAGACTTTCTGCTGAGCGGGGAGTCCAACGCAGGGCTCGATTCCAGGACCCCAAAGCAGGGCTCAATTCCAGGACCCCAAGATCATGACCTGAGCTGAAGGCAGATGCCTAACCAGCTGAGCCACCCAGGCGCCCCTGAAGATCAAGTTCCTGGATCCAGCACTTGGCAATTAGCACAGGAGAGCAAGCCCCCGTGCCCTGCCCCTCCGTTGCCCTCTTTGTGAGTCTCTGCAGGGCTGGGGCACAGTGTGCCATCTGCCTCTGTCCGTGGTGGAGGAGCTGGTAGGTTCTCATAACCTTTCTTTCCTCCAAGGTTGTGTTGCACCCAACACGAGAGAGGCTTCACCTAGATCCACTAGTCCTACAGCAAACTAGCGCTGTTGGGCTGGGGGTGGGGTGGGTATTATTCCCAGTTGTCCATAGGAAGCACCTGCCACCACTCAGAAAGCACCGTGAAGGTCTTCAGTGCCCACCAGGGAACAGTGGGAATGAAAAGTCACCTCTACCTGTCCCAAATTTGACCTTGGCCAGCATCCCCTAGTAAAGGATGACTTCTGACCGTGATAGCAGTTTAATTGGCTCTGTACCAAAAGGTCCCAGGGAAGGAGGGTGCAGGAGAGGGTAGAGTCAGGCCTTCTGCGCTGGCTTAGGCACCTTGCTCTGACCTGCACATGCGTGTGGATGCCCCCTCCATCTTTGGATGGGCTCCGCATCACTCCTTCCTCCCATGTCTTGCAAATTCTGTTGTTTCCTCCATCTCCTGACTCTGACTGTCGGTGGCTTTCATCTCTGCCCGTTTTCTGCTGGCTCTGCACAGGGAGGGTGGGGCCCTGCTCTGAGGAGGGCTGAGGTGGGGAGCACCAGAAGAGGAGAGAGGGGAGGAGCAGGGAGGCTCTCACTCTAGGCTGGGGCTGATTGCTTCTAAAGCAGCAGCAATCAGGCACGCCTCGCCACTGTGAGAATTAATTCCCTTCCCAAGCCCCCCTTCAGATAGGTGAGAAATGTATGTGTCTCCTAATAACATGAGTGTGACCCCGTTTCTTGTGAGATGAAGACCCCCGTCTGATTATGCTCAGGGAGCATCCCCACCTGCTTGTCCTGGGCTGTGTCACAATAGCTCACTCGCATTAACTGGCAAGTGAATGGTCCCATGTCTGTACTTTCTCTGTAATCTGCAGACAAGCCCACGTTTCTCCTGGCCATGGGACAGGGTCAGGAAGAAGTTCTAGTTTACCTCACCACAGCTAGTTAAGTACATGCCCAGCAGTGTTGAAACTGAAAGGGGGAAGCTATGCCTAGGAGCAGCTGAAAGAGCGCTGGGTGGCCCCGGTCCAGCCTGCTGCTTGCTAGCTGTGTGTTTGGGACTGAGTCCCTTCCCCTCTGTGAGAGCAGAGGGCTGGCCCATTAGACCTAGAAGGGCTTTTGAGTCTGATACTTGCTGATTCCAGGCTATCATGGAGTAGAAGCTTAGAACCTCATAAAAACTGGGCTCCACCCAGATGTCCATTGACAGATGAATGGATAAAGAAGATGTGGTATATATAGACAATGGAGTATTACTCAGCCATCAAAAAAATGAAATCTTGTCATTTGCAACAATGTGGATGGAACTAGAGAGTATTATGCTAAGCGAAATACGTCAAAAAAAGACAAATACATGATTTCACTCATATATGAACTTTAAGAAACAAAACAGATGAACATAGGGGAAGGGAAGGAAAAGTAAGATGGAAATTGAGAGGGAGGCAAACCATAAGAGATGCTGAACTGTAGGAAACAGAGGGTTGCTGGAGGGGAGGGGGTAGGGGGATGGGGTAACTGGGTGATGGGGTAACTGGGTGATGGGCATTCAGCAGGGCACGTGATGTAATGAGCACTGGGCGTTATATGCAACTGATGAATCACTAAATTCTACCCTGAAACTAATAAAAAAATTTAAAAAAACTCTGGGCTCCAACATTTCCAATGTTAGAGGAAGGGTCTAGAAAGTTCTCTAGAAGACTGAGTGAAGAAGCCAGATCAGTAGGTGGATAAAGGCCCCTCCCCCAAGACATGTTGCTGCCGAAGACCCCAGAAGAGCTTCTCTTCCTGGCGGCTCAGTGCCCAGCCTGATTTGTGTATCTAGTGGGAGGCAGAGGAGGCGTCTGGGACTGACAGGGGACAGTGTGTATGTTCCTTTGTTCAGACACTCTTGTGCTCCTCACATATTTATTGGGTGCCTCCTGTGATCAGGCAGCATGGGAGAGTGGAATGGAGACTGTGGTTATATGGGGCTTAGCTTCTTACTCACATGCGACCTGGGCAAAGAGCTCTGGCCCCTTGGATGAGTCTGTGTGCTCTGCCTGCCTTTGTTGGCAGTGGGAGGGTGCCCTGAGAAGGTGTTCCTGCCTCGGAGTGGCCATCACCCCATGCCATCCCCTTCTCCATCCTCACCGTGCACAGCAATGTGCCAGGCATGATGGACGACACTGAGGCCGTTCAGAAACTGCCACTGTCCTTAAGTGCTGCAGATCTGGGGTGGGTCAGCCAGATGCATGGCCAGAAATACCTTTGATACAGAGTAGGGGCCAGTGGCCCACCGTCGGGGGATGCAGAGGACCGAGGGGTGTGACCGGAAGCAGTTTCATGGGATGGCACGGAGTTGAGTCTGGAGTGGGTCATCACTGGGAGGAGAGGGAGGAAGGTCATCCCAGGGGCAGGGAGCAGCTTGAGTTACTGCATGGAGGCACAGAGTGTGGGAGGGACGGGGAGAAGAGAGAAGCCCGTGTGGCGAGGTGTGAGAAGGCGAGCACGCTCTGCAAGATGGTGCTTTTATACAGGCCCTGGGGGAGGGGCGCTCAGACCACTCACTGTGCGAGTTGGCATCAGGGGGAGCTGTCTTAGCTCCCCACTCACAGAACAGCAGTCTTGGATAGTATTTCCCTTCCCTTTATTCTCCAGTACTAGACCCTGGACTCAACTAGTCCAGGTTTCTGTTCTCTATTATTTTCCTTTTCCATAGCTCGTAAGCTGGTGGAACACTGCCATTTGCTTGGTCTTAGAAGCATTTGCCCTGTGTTTCTTCTCTCAAACTAGTAAACTGCCCAACCCCAGCCTTCCCACCGCCACCTCTTTGGCCTGTGGTTCTCCATAGCACTTCTGTCTGGCTTGCATGCCACACGTGGACTAGTTTGTCTGCGGTTCCCCGTGCTAGAGTCTTAGCTCTCTGAGGGCAGTGACCTCGGTGTTTGATTTGCTGCCCTGCCCCCAGCCCTCAGAGGACTGCTCTAACCAGGCTTTCAGGGTGCGTTTGAGGAATCAGTGGGTGAATGGCAGTTGGGTTGATGGTTCTTTGACCATTTTTCGTAGGGCACGTTCATACGACAAGATGCTGAGTAATTGCCCCAACCCTTGCAATGCTCACAGGTGAGTGGTAAACATTATAGGATGCTTCTCCAAGCTCCCAAGGAGATGATAAAACAATCCTGAAGTCATGCAAAGGGCTACACCAGCAGGCTGACGCCTTTCACCTCTCCAGATCGTCATGGCTTGTCCCGGGGGACTGATGGTTATGGTGACGGCAGGGCTGAGCTGGACGGCAGTGGTAGAACACCACAAAGGGAGAATGGGTTTTTGACTCACTGGCAGCCTTGATTTGAATGAAATCCTTCAAAATAGCATTGAGAAGGGACACATCCTTTTCCCGTGGTGTTGGTAGGTGTCATGACGTCAACAGTATTTCCTAATCTTCAACAGGCAGCCAGACTGGTTTCTGTCTTCTCTGTTATTCAGGTCCCCATGGGCCAGGGATATTCAAAGGAGGGAGGGTCCTGATAGAAAATGTAGCAGAACGTCAGTGGTTATGAATTGGCATTAGCCTGATTCCTACCCCCGGCACGTCTGGGGGTACTCTCAGTGGACTGCCTTGCCCACCTTCCCCCTAAATGCCAGGTTAGCCCCATGCTAGCCCTGGAGGTGGGCTCTGGTTGGGGAGGCATACCTGGCCAGGACCAGGTATAGGCCAGATGGAGAAGCAGGACAGGGACAGCAGGGGGGTGGGGTTAGGGTGGGGATGGCACAGGGGAGTCTTCAGATGCAAGGTGAATCCTGAATATAATTCCAAAGACTCAAGATTTAGAACAGGATTGTAAAGATTCCTGAGTCTTTGAGCTTATTCACAGGGTGGAAGCAGGGAAAATTCCAGACACAGAGACCAGCAAGTGTAAATGGGTGTGTGTGTATGTGTGTGTGTATACCTATAGGTAGGTTCCTGGAAGGTGCTAAGAGGGAGAAGGGAAGGAGGTGGCAGGAGAAGGGGCTGGTGAAGGAGGTGAGGGCCAGCCTGTGAAGGCCTTGAATCCCCTGGCCATGGTGGCAAAAGTCGCTGATGGCTTTAGGTAAGGGAGTGACTTGACCAGATCTGTTTCAGGAAAGTCAGTCCTGGCAGCAGTGTAAAGAACAGAGTAGGGGATGAGGCCAGAGGCAGGGGCTAGGAGGCTGTGGAATGAAGAAAGGGGAGGGAATGGTAGGAGCCTGATCCAGACTGTGGCACTGAGGGCAAGGACAAGGACAGGGGACAGGTAGACTGGCCAGGGCCTGGTGACTGACAGATGGGTGGGCAAGGAGGAGGCCTAGCGGAAGAAGCCAGTCTAGGACCCCCTCCCCCAAACTGCCCCAGGGTGTGTAGCCTGCTGGGAAGTGGCAGGAGGCCAGTGATGTCACTCACTGGGATAGGGACCCCTGGAGCTAGACCACATCTGGGAGCTGGGGAGGGGGATGTGTCACACCGCTGGGTGTTTGTGAGGTAAAATTACATATTGTACATTCCATGTCTCACTCCAGCTTGAGACCTGGGTCCCTTGAGAAGGACTGCTTCCTGGGCTTCTTCCCCCACCCCTTTCCCTTCTCCTTCTCTTCCCTTCCTCCCTGATATGTTTTTCCAATGTCCTCCCTTCCTGTTTCTCAGACATCTCAGGATGAGCAGCTGGAGAAGAGGAGCTGTGGAATAATGTCCAATCAGGGAAAGGTTACTAACCCAAGATTATAATCAAGGCATCTCCCCATGCCTCTCACATGGTAAGAAGCCAGACTCCATAGCTTAGCTAGAAGCAAGTTCAGTACTTCCCACCAGCAGCAGCCTGTGGACCACAGATTCCTGCTAGAGCTTCCTGAGCACGTACCCAGTCTCTTCCCCGGTGGGGGTCATCTGTCTGCCCCTCACTGTTTTCTCCGAATAGGTAAGACCTGTGTTGCCGAAGCCTGTGATTGGCAGCCAAGTGCACTTAACATGCACACTGGTTTCGGTGGTTTATCGTCAGCTGTTGATTGGCTGCATTTTACCCACCTGCCTCACCTGCATCATGACCTCTTCTGGGAGCCCTGGGTTAGGGCTGTGTCCTCGCCTTTGGTGTGGAGGAAGGAACCCTGGCAGGTGACCTTTCTCTGAGCACCTGTTCTGTGCAATGCCCTGGGCTCAGTGCTGGGGACGTGCCGTGGGCTCTAGTGAGGCTTAGGGACCCCAGCCATGTCTTTGGCCCTTAGTCACTGGAGCTCAGAGGTAGGGGCCATTGACCTTGACTGTGTGTATCCCTGAGTGGAGTGGGGAAGGTTAGAAAAGCTCTTTGTGTCCTTGCTAATTTCAGGTTGCTTTCACAGCCCCTGTTTGGCTTCTCAGCTTTTTCATCACTGGTGTAACTAATTCTCTATATTTATTAAATTCCCTCTGTTTGAAATACTGAGAGTGCTCTTGTTTTTCTGACTGGATGCTGACCGATACAGGTGTTTGATGAGGGTGGAACATCTAGAAAGCAAAAGGGTGTGGTAGGCAGACTAATATCTCCCGACAGACGCCCATCTCCTACTCTCCGGAACCTGGGAGTGTGTTATGTCACATGGCACAAGGCACCGGATTGTCCTTGGTTATCCAGGAAATTATCTTGGATTATCTGAGTGGGCCCCATGTAAGCGTAGGGTCTCTGTGAAAGGGAGGCAGAAGAAGAGAGTCAGGGAGGGAGGTGTGATGTTGGAAACAGTGGTTGGATTGCTGGCTTCAGGACCAAGGAAGAGCCACGGACTGAGGAATGCAGGCCGCCTCCAGATGCCGAGGAAGGCAAGGGAACAGATTCTCCCCTAGAGCTTCCAGAAGGAATGCAGCCCACCAACACCTTGATTTTAGCCCAGTGAAAACCATGTCAGACTTCTGACCTTTGGAACTGCAAGATAGTGGATTTACGTTGTGTTAAGTCAGTAAGTTTGTGGTACTTTATTATAACAGCAGTAGGAAACTGATATAGGGGCCAGGATTTAAGGTGCTGTAAATCACACAACGGAGTTTGGATCTTGTTCTACAGGACTGATGGCTCATCACTGTTTAGGAACCTGTGTGTGCTAAGCGTATGAACTCTGAAGTCAGGCCGCATGGGTGTGAGTACCAGCCTTGTCAATGACCAGCTTTGTTAAGCAAGGGTTTTAACTCCTCAGAGCTGCAGTATTTCCATCTCCAGAATGGGGGAATAGTAGTTCTTTATCTCATCAGGCTAGTGTAAGGATTAAATGAGATGATGCATGTCAGCTGTTTGGCACAACATAGGCCGGAAAAGCAGTTGTTACCCTTACTTGTTTTGCAACCTTGGACTAGCCAGTGTCTCACCAGGAGCCTTGATCTCTACATCTCCAAGAGGAGGTAAGGGGAAGCCCCTCAGCCTCCAGACCCCACTGGAATAAGTGGATTTTGTGATAGGATGAATGGGAGAAGGAGCACCCCTGCCGGCCTTGCACGGAGTTCTCCGCCCGCGCATGGAAGGAGCAGGTGCCTGTTCACCCTCCCTACCCAGCCCCTGCTGTGCCAACACCACAGGCATGCCTGGATCCCTGTGCCCCTGAAGGGCTGTCCTGGTTTCTGCTCCCCTGCACTGTGCTTCAGGCATAAGCTTATTTTAGTTACAAATTCCTTGAAATGCTACACCTTCCTTGCCCACCCGGACTGACCTCCCCAGGTCCAGCTGCCAGGTATTGATTTTCCCTTTAAATATTACTGCAGCCCAGGAGCATGTATGGATTAATTGACGAGGCTAGGCTTGTACCTGCACACTTCATTAACAGCTGCTACTAATTAGTGGAGTAGTCATTAAGAGACCTATGTGGTTTTGAGGATAATAGTTTTATTTTTTTTCCATGACTTTTAGGCATACAATAAACGGGGAAGTAAAACACCATGGTCCTAGAGCGGGATGTCAGTCACAGGGTGGCCTGTGTTCAGGACTTGCCTCCCAAGAACACAACAGAAACTACAAAATTACCAGAGTGGGACCAGAGTCAGGAGGGCTTTAGAGTCATCTGGTCTACCACATTTGTCTACTGGGGCTGGGAGAGGGACAGGGCCTCATTCTCAAGGTCACACAGGGACAGGGAGGCAAGAGTTGGGACGAGCACCCAGCTTGATTAAGATTGAAGTGTGTGAATTTGGATGACTTATTGACCCTTTTGGAACTTCATTCTTGCTGGATCAAGTGTGTTAGATCATGTGTGTAGAGAGCTGAGCATAGCTTGAGCACAGAGTGAGTCCTCGACGGATGGTGGCCATTGTACCCTGTGCTCCTTAGGAAGGTTTATCTGTGGCTCAGTCACTGTGCTTTTCTCAAGCTGACTTGTGTTACTCACTGAGCACATACTGAGATGTTTTACAGCAAAGAATAGAGAGCCTTGATTTATTATTTCCCTCTTGTTTTAGAGATAATGATAATAATAATTTGAATCACTAACCTTCCCTGTAAGCTCCTGGCATGTCAGAAGGTACTGTTCTGAGTGCTTTACATGGATTAATTCATTTTATCCTCTTGACAGCCCTATGAGGTAGGTGTTTTTATTGATTCCTATTTCATAGAAGTGGAAATGAATGTACTGAACTTGCCTGTGGTCACACAAAAAAGGAGGTGTTGCTGAACCCAGTATTCTAGCCCCAGAACTCATCAGCCTCTTAGAGAGGTTGGTTTCCTGGCTAAGGGAAACCCCTGCCCTCCCCCCGCCCCCCACCACATGCATGCCACGTGGGTAGCAGCTGTGTTTGCATTTTCCAGTCCTCAGCTGATTAATCTGGGGTGGGCACTTGAAGCAGAGGCTGCCCCACACTATCTGTTTTGGGTGGTCTGGCTCAAAAGTATGAGCTGGGCCAGTCTGACTCCTACCTGAAAGAGAATGAGCCTGGGAGTGGGAAGAGCTGGAGACCCATGATAATCATCGGCCACGAGTGGCCACAGGGAACTGGCCAACCAAGAAGGAGGACGGAAAGGTGCATGGATGCCACGGGAGAGACCACTAGTTATGGAGGGGTGCCTCAGTCCCTGACAGCCTGACAGTCCTGGTTCCCATGGAGCCTGGCTGTTGCTGGCCTTCTGTTTCAGGATTCTGACAAGGACCCGCTTTGGACTGAACTCTCCTTATATGGACTCTCCCTGAGTTAGTGCCCCTCTCCTCCTCACAAATAGAACTCTAGCATGAACAATTCTCTTATCAAGTCTATAGGGCACTGCTGATGTCAGGTGGGGCTCAACCCCCATCTGTTAAGCCGGCCTCCTGCATAAGAACAACGTCCTAAAAGAACATGACAGGGGTCTGTAAGGAAAGGCCTCTGGGAGATGGTGTGCAGTTGGAGACAAACATCTGTAATAGTCAGGATAAGGGCAGGCTGCTGTATCATGATGATGCCGTGGCATCAAGAGGACTGAGGTGTTTTTCTTTCTCATCTCACAGTTCCAGGTGAATGGCCCAGGCTGGCAGGGCAGCTGAGCCTCATAGCCATTCAGGGACTGGGGTCGTCCGAACCATTGCCCCACCATCCCTGTGAGCCTTGTTTTGGTCTCAGTGGTTAGAGCCGGGAGCTGCCATGCCTGGCTCGGGTTAGAGCCGGAAGAAAGCTCAGAGGGTGGGGGACACCTACTCTCATGTCACTTTTCCTCCACTTCCCATGGTGCGAACTGAGCACGTGGCCCCACTTAGCTGCAAGGAAGGCTGGAACAGCTGGTTTTGATCTGGGGTCATAAAGGGTCAGATAGGAAATAATTTTGGTTTTGTGAGTCATATGCTGTGTTGTAAGCGCCCAACTCTACCCTTGTATCTCGAAAGCAGCCGTAGACAATATGTAAATGAATGGGTACGGCTGTCTCAATAAAACTTTATTCATGGACACTGAAATTTGAATTTCAGATAATTTTCATGTGTCGTGAATATTTTTCTTTTAATTTTTTTCAATCATTTTGAATTGTAAAAGCCATTCTTAGCTCACAGGCCATTCAAAAATAGGCAGTGGTCAGATCTGGCTGGTGGGTCATTCAGACTCTTGGTCTGGACGGTCACCTTGGGCCTGGCCACGTTTTGCCAGGGGAGGTTGAATTTTGGTGGAGAGTGAGTGGTTTCCACCACAACATCTACTCCAGGGATTGCTAAGAGAGGGCCGTTTAGAGTGCCCTCTGCCTCCTTTTCTGTCTAAAGAGAAGAACAGAGTGTGCTGGGTGGAGACAGCCGTGTTCCTCTCTCTAAACTTGCCAGGAGTGAGAGGAAGCAGCGAGGCCCTGGGAGGTCCCCATTGTCAACAGTTGTAGAGCGGGTTATGTTGTCGCACAAGGGGCCGGCAGCTGGCTTCCTCCAGTGCTAGAGGCCGGGTGGGCTGAGGACACCAGTGGCCGGAGGGAGACAGGGGGCCGCACCCTGAAGGCGGCACCCAGTCCCCCACTCGGGGGCAGTCAGCCCCTCGCCGGCAGGACGCTCCCATCCCTGCTGCTGGAGCTCATGGAAGCTAGGCAGGAGGTGGCTCTGAACTGGACAATGACACTTGGTCATAATTACAAAGTGACAGCTGTAAATATAAATGTGGCCAGGAAAATTGTCCAAAAGGATGAAGATACTATTATTTGGCAAGTTTATTTTCTTTCATCTCTCCCTCTTCTCCCTCAACCACCAGCTGGTGGGGTTGGGGCTTGCAGAGCAGAGCTGATAGCAGTTACTGAGGAAAACAGAATCATTCCGTGTTTGTGCATCATAGAGCTTATATTGTCAATCAGACCAGCTACGTATATTTTTGACATCAGCTGCCAGTTTTTCTTTCTGTGTCTGAGAAAAGTCAGAACCAAAGGCGGGAAAACTCACCTGAGGCTGTTAGATGTGACATCAGAGCAGCCTGAGTTTGAGTCCTGGCTCTGTCAGCTCCTGGGTGACCTTCACCAGTCCTGTGACCCCTCTGGGCCTCAGCCCCCTCATCTGTGAAACGGAGGAGAAGAACACTATGTGTGCAGGTAGGTTGCTAAAAGCCCATTTGAAATGCAAAGGAGGCATTTGTTCAAATGCAAAGGATGATTTTTGCTTCTCTCTCTGGGCCTCCTTTTCCTCATTTGTAAAATGGATGGGTTGGACTCGTGGCTCCTTCAAGTCCTGACTTTCAGGACTTGTATCACCAATGGTGGAGTCTATGACTTACTAGAAGGAGAAAGCTGGCCTTCAGAGGTGCTTCCTCTTGGCAGGAGGTTTTGAAGATGCAGGAAGCAGTGGGTTGATTAGGAACTTATTGCTCTCTGACCCTCCCTGTCCTTTCTGGCACAGCTCAAGCCCCCCTCCTCCAGGAGGCTCTCCTGGATTCCTTCAGGCATAGGCCATCTCACCCTTTCTGAAGGGTGTTTGACCTTCATCTCCATCCCAGCCTTTTTTTGGTACTTGCTGGTCTGCCTGCAGGGTTTGATGGTGGTAATCTCCCTAATACCATTTTTGTAACCCTGACCTAAACCCCTAGCCCCATCTCTGAGTCTGTGAATGGATCCAGTGCGTAGATATGGGCTGGAGGTGCTTTGTTGTGGGGCCGTCTTGGCAGGACCCACCTGTTTCACATTCCTATTGGGCAAAGGGGACCTGAGGCACCCTGATCCCCCAGCCAGGAGCCCTTGTTGATAGCCATGTCCTCTTGGACCCTGGGGCCAGATGGCCCACAGACATTCTGTTGGCTTCACGACCCCCCACTGCCGTCATGGAAGCAGGCGATGCACCATCTCAACTGGAGGTCCATCCCTCCTCTCATTACAATACTGATGCCTAACATAGGAGTGAGGCCTTATCCTGGGACATGTGAGGATGTGAGCCAGCTAGTGAAACGTATGGCTCTGTGTTAAAGATGCTGGTCCTTGTTGGTCTCACTGAACATCTAAACTTCTAGTAAGCATGTGGCATGTGTTATGTGACATCATTCAAGGCATCCATTAATTTTTTTTTTT
>NC_058408.1:106025619-106052523 GCF_002201575.2 Neomonachus schauinslandi
TGAGCACTTTTTCATGTGTCTGTTGGCCATTTGGATGTCTTCTTTGGAAAAATGTCTGTTCATGTCTTCTGCCCATTTCTTGATTAAGGCATCCATTAATTTATTCATCTTCCTATTCATTGAGCAATGTGGTGAATGTGCCCCCCCAGGTGCTGGGAATACAGGAGTGAACAAGGTGGAAATAATTCCTGGTTTTGTGGAATGTGCATCCCCGGGGTGGGGGAGATTCTATACAATTAAGCAAACAATTGTAAAAGTACTGGATGAACCTGCAGCCTGGTCTGTGGAGTTGAGGGGGCCAGACAATGGTACGTTGGTGCAGGGCAGAACACTGGAATGTTCTGAGCAGAGGGACAGTAGGTGTGAAAGAAGACAGGTGAGAGGACCAGTGGTAGGTCTGGGGAGCTGAAGGGGAACCCCGGTGTCTGTACGGCAAAGCTTGGAGTGAGGGGAGGACAATGTGGCATTACAGGGGTAGCTAGGGGCTGGATTCTAGGGGCCTTTGATAAGCCTGGTGACACGGTTTGGACTTCAGCCTGAGGGCACAGGAAGCCCTTGGAGCTTTTTGGACAGGCTTTCATTGTAGGAGGATTCCTCTAGCCCCTGTGTGGCTAGGAGGAGCATGTGGGGAGGGAATGTCGTAGTCACCCATGTAAGACATGCGCAGAGCTAGGACAGGTGGACTGGAGTGCCGTGGGTAGAAGACGGGATCAGGAGCTATAAGGAGGAGGAGCCATCAGGACTTGGCTGTGGGAGAGAAGGAGAGGGAGCATTGAGGCGATTCCTAGGTCTCTGTTCCAAGCAACTGGACAGATGGTGGCTTCTTTGATTGAGATTTGGAAGAAGATGATGGGTGTGTTATGAGGTGCCTTGGAGACACCCAAGTGGCTCCAGAGTTTAGGAGAGAGTTCTGCGGTATCAGTAAAAATGAGAGGAGCCTGGCCTGGAGACGGAAACTGACTCTCCTGGAAGGGTTGGGTCCCTTGGAGAGAGAGTGTCAAGGCCTGGGAAGGTCATGGGAAGCCCTTCTCAACGCTCCATGGCCTCCATCGACAGGTGAGACCCATCCTCACTTACTATCAATTCCATAACCCCTCTTCGTCAGCCAGAGGAAGGGCAAAGACTGAACTTAGAGAAAGCAGTAAAACATGTAGGTGGGTGAGGGCAGTCCTGGCACCTCCTCCCCCTCCCAGCCTCGGGGCCTCTGCAGTCGCCAAACGGATCCCTGCACCACCTTTGCCCCAGTTTGGGCCCGTTGGACATGTTGCCTCCTCGGAGAGGCCTTCCCTGACCACTCGTCTGCAAACTGTGCCGCACCGCAGTGCCCTCCCGAGCACGCGGTTCCATGTCCTTCAGCCCTCTCTTCCCCGACACACCCTGATGTCCTTTCTTCATCCCTTTGTGGACCTTTCTCCTGCTTCTCCTGGCCAGAGCGTGCGACCCCTGTGGGCAGGACCTTGTCCACGTACTGTGGACAGCTGCTTCTCCAGCCTTCTCCTCGGCCGGAGATCTCATGGACCTCCGCTTCCCCCCTCCCAGCGTGATCCCCGGAGCAAGAGCTGGGGGCTCTGGCTTTGAAGTCACCCTGCGATCACCGGCGTCTCTCCCTCAGCCACTTCTCTCTGGACTCAGTCCGCCAGCAGGTCGTGTGTGGTTGGCTTTCTTCTCCTCCCTCTGCCTTTCCAGGTATTGTCCTCTTGTATCTGTCTACAACAGAAATCTTCCCAGGCGGCGCTTTTGCCTGAGACTCTTCAAAGGGCATCTGAAAAAACTCCCAATGGCGGGGCGACATTTTCCAGAGGCTGGGAGTCTAGCTCCCACCCACTTTCCAGTTACCTCTACCACTTTGCCCTTCACTCCTTCCAGAACAGATGCATAGGGCTCCCACCCTCTCTCACCTCAGTGCTCATCGCTCTGCCTGGAACATATAGCAGGCACTCTGTAAACCCTTCCCGAGTGGATCAGTGACCTGTCCAGCGGCTCAGGGGGAGCGGGAATACGCCCCAGAACAGATCGGCCCCCTGCGTCTCTCCCCTTAAGGGGAAGCCTGGCAGAACGCCTCTCGTTCTCATTGCATTGCTTTCTTAAGCCTCAGACCCTTTCCCACCTCCTAGCATTGGATGCCTGAGCCTCAACCCAGTGCCTCCAGTGGCCTCCAGAGTCCCAGCTACCCCAGGCAGCCTTAATTAATTGTAAAATTGATGAAGCAGCCCCCTTTGTTAGGCTGGGCTGGTGTTTATTTGTATTTTCATATTATTATCCTTTTATACTTCTCTGGGCGCCTTCCACTCTCTACTGACACCTTTTATTGGGGAAATGTTAATTTAAAAATCATCTATAATGCAGGTGTCACAAATCAAAGCTGTTCGGTAATGAGTTGCTCTTATGTCGTATAAAAACAATTAATTAAAACCCTATCTGAGAGAGCGTGCCGGCAGATTTATGTTTCCCAGTGTCTCCCCTCGACCTTCCTTTTTAAGGACCCTCATGCACTCAGCTGGCTTCTATAGGAGGATGGTTTCATCCTACCTCTGCCCAGGAAATAGAGTCCCAGCCTGGTGGAGTGGGGAAGGCGCCAGGAAGGCATCTGGTGACATAGAGGGCCGAGAGGGACTTTGCTCTGGTCATATAGCCATTGAGAGGCCTGCCAGGCTCAGAAGAGCCTCTGCTGCCCAGGTCCTGTCTTTGTCATCCCTGCTGGCGCCTCTCCTGCCGTCCTCCCGACGAGGCTCACTGGCCAGTGGACGTGGGAGCACCTGCACCGCTGTTTTGCCGAAGCGGGTCTAGGAAATAGCACTCTTTTCCCCACCAACAGGCATGCTCATGTCACAGACGTTTTTCCCTCCTTGCTAACCTGCTCAGCACTTACTTAGGAAGTATAATCTAAGGCATCTGAACTCTGGTCTCGCCTCTGTTCTTGATTCATCGTGTGACCCTGCGTGAACCTCTTCTCCTTGGTTGAGCCCCAGCTTCTCTACAAAATGGGTACATTGATTTAGACGGGGAATTGCAAATTGAAATACCTCCAGGTACCGTTAATGAATCAGGCTGGTCTGGTGGGAACAGTGGAGACTGGAGAGGAGCAGGTCCCTTCTGAAGGGGGCAGCCTCTATCACCTCTGGATGTTCACTGTCATGTGGGAGAGCAGGCCCCAGGTTGCACTTTTCAGGACAAGCTGGAAACCCAGCTCAAGGTTTTGAAATGTTGGCAAGGGTGCTGGCCCTTGGTTAATTTGCTCTCAGAGTCCCTTCTCACCCTGCCCTGATTTTGCTTTCTATCTCAGGGGGTTGTCCCCATAAGCGTCCTGGCTTGGTTGCCTTGAGCTGGTGGGAGGTTCTAGCTGTTGCTGGGAAGGTGAGAAGCTGGGAGGCAGGGATAAGCCTGGTGTCTCCCTTATCTCCCTGCCTTGGGCACCTTCTCTGGTGGGGCCCGTGTCTCTGTGAGCAACCGAGGTTCCAGGCCGGCCAGGTCACTGTGGCCTCTGGTCTCTGGATACCTCCTGCCTTCGTCCTGGGGGGCTTGTTGCTGTTGCTAATCTCTGGGTTGCCTTGCTGATCTGCCAAGTCCTGTGTTTCTATTAAATTGCCTCCGCTTTAAATACCTGAAGTGAGTGGGGCGCCTGGGTGGCTCAGTCGTTAAGCGCCTGCCTTCGGCTCAGATCGTGATCCCAGGGTCCTGGGATCGAGCCCCGCATCGGGCTCCTTGCTCCGCGGGAAGCCTGCTTCTCCCTCTCCCACTCCCCCGCTTGTGTTCCCTCTCTCGCTGTGTCTTTCTGTCAAATAAATAAATAAAATCTTAAAAAAAAAAAAATACCTGAAGTGGTTTATAGGTTCTTGGTTGGACTCTGACTGATACAGTGAATAATAATAATATTATTATAATTACTGAACACAGTGAAGGCTTGTCTGTAGGCTGGGTGGAGTGTAGAGAACACCAGTGCGTGACTGGGTTGGGTAAGCTGAATTTCAAGGTCATACTTTGGTTCAGAATTGACCTGGGAAATCAGATAATATCAGCCCTTGTATTTTAGAAGCTTTTATTCTTCAGAGTGAACATATTCTCCAGGGCATCTGGATTCTGGCCCTTTTGCCTCCACTGAAAAGCTGGCCTCTGGCTCTTCATGCCTGGGACCTCTTCTGGCCCGGCCTCTGCTTGGTACCCTCTCCTGGCAACAAGGAGGCACCGCTCCCTGGGGGCCTGAGAGAAGGGCTTGGGGGGGCTCTGAGCAGGCAGATGACTTTCCCTGCACCCTCCCCTCCTTGCCTGCAAAGCCCAGGCCACCGTACGGGCGTGCAGGTCAGGACTGGAACCCAGAGCTCGTTCCCTCAGCTGCCGGGTACCACGAGCCGGAGATGCTCCGCAGAGAAGACCCAGCCCCACCACTGAGGAGCCTCCTGCCAGTCAAGCTGGGGTGACCTGTGGCCGAGGAGCCCCAGGAGGGAGAGCAGTCAGGCTCAGGAGCTTAACTCCTGGACTTCTGGGTGGTTCCGAGTCCATATGGAATATGCTTCCTTTCCGTCTGACGGTGTGTGATTCGGGGACAGTCCAACTCAAAATGAAAGAGGCCAACCACGTGGCCAGCCGCCCCTTGCCCCTGCTGGTGGCTCTCCCTCCCGCCGGCCCTCCCGCCCTCGCGGCTTTGGGAGGACCCCGTCCTGTGGTCTCCTCCTCCCCTCTGAGTGGGGCTGTGGAGTGTCTCATCCAGGCTTTTATCCGCCATCCACAATTATAATGTCAAGATTGAATAATCTGCCTTTTTCTCCCGGATGACAGCCACGTAGAAACTTCAAAAGAACCAGTTTTGCTGGCATCTAACGGCTTTTGTTAATTACTATATCCCAAAGAAAATGAAATAAAGGAGGAAGAAAAATGATATTTCTCTGTGACAACTTTGTAAAAATATCAGTGATGAAGAGGCACAGCTTAAGGGCTTTGACTGTTCCTGCCGCCAAGACCGGGCCTCTCCCCACTGATGCGGGGTCCGGGGAGTGGCTGAGCATGCCTGTGCATGCGCACACACCGTGCACACTAGCACACGCACTCACGCTTACGGTCCCGCCCCCCGCCCTCTGCCTCACACGCACGCCATACGCATGCCTGGACCTTCTCACACACAGGCCACTGCACGGGCCTGCTCACACGCTCCCGCACACCACACACACAGCACACGCCTCTCGTGTCTTACCACAGCCTGCGTTCACACTTGCAATCCCCGTGACACCCCCCCCCCCTATACTCTGTTCAGAGCCTCCCATTCACACTCCTGCACAGACTCCCAGCCGTGCACACGCTTCTGGGTGCGAGCCACACCGTGCCAGGCTCTGTGCTGGGTGCTGGCATACACGCGTGCAAGACGTTCTGCTCAGGACAGCAGGGAAGACGCACAAATGGACCGGCAGCCCTGGTTTTTCAATGTCACAGCGTGTTGCTGTCCCGTGCGATGCAGGGGCTCAGGAGCTGTGTGCAGTGGGTAAGT
Organism: Neomonachus schauinslandi; assembly: GCF_002201575.2. Lineage (NCBI taxonomy): Eukaryota > Metazoa > Chordata > Mammalia > Carnivora > Phocidae > Neomonachus > Neomonachus schauinslandi. The sequence goes on from NC_058408.1 coordinate 106,031,096, forward strand.
GCTCAAGCTCTGGGATCCTGGCACGAGCATATCGCAGCTATGTGACCTCGGGCAAGCCATTTTACCTCTCTGCTGCAATGTCCTTATCTGTAAAATGGGGATCATAATGGGACATCCTGTAAAGGTACATGGGAGGACCAAATGAGGTCATGCAGGTGAAGTGTTCTCCCCAAATCCTAGCTGCTATTTAGGGGTGTGGAGTGGCTGACTTGGCCTGTGGGGGAGTGGCCTGGTGTTTGGGGGCTTCATAGAGGAGGGGATATCTGAGTTTGGAGTATTGAAGTTTGGAAGAAAACAAGGAAAACCCATCCTAGGCAGGGAGAAGAGCCTGCGCGAAGGCTCAGAGGCATGGCCGGGCATGCATGTCCCATGAATGCTGGGTGTTAGGTGTGACTGGATGATAGTGTGTGGTATCAAGAGCAGGAGCAGATAGGAGAAGATTCCAGAAAGGTAGGCAGGACCTGATGGTGACAGCCCCTGTGTTTCCTGCTGAGGGGGTAGGGTTTTCCTGTAGAAGCTGAGGCCTCTGAAGAGTTACAGTCTGATGAGTAATACCATCAGGAAAGCCAGGGGCAGGCAGGAGGAAGTCCCACAGTGGGCAAAGCACGACGCACCCCTTCACAGGGCAGTGGGTGCCCGGTGGCCCTTGGAGAAGGGGATATGGTGCGGCCAGGCACCTCTCTCCCTCACTTGGGCCTTGGAAGTCCAGCAGGTGACAGCATTTATGTCATGGGTAGGCCATGGAGAGCCACAGCAGGTGGAATCTGCTGCATTTAGGAAAGGCTTCCCTACTCTAGGATCATAAGCAGCTGGATGGGAGTGGAAGTGAAAGGAAGGTTTCCCAAGCCTGGGAGATTTCAAACAGAATCATTTCCTTTCGGTCTGATGTAGTCCCTGCTGGGGGACTGGGCGGGGTCCTGTTGTAAAGTTCTCTGTTCCTGTGCGGATTAGCAAGGGGGTGTTTCCTGGTATTTGGGTGTGGGGTCTTGGCCCACAGAGGCTGGGGTGGACAAAGATGGTGACTTTCCACACCCCGAGGGCGGGAACCTGGGACGGCAAGTTTGACTAAGGCAAGGTGGCAGCCCTGTTGGCAGGAGGAGGAGGCTGGGACAGGCATGAGGAAACCCACTATCTCTGTCTGCCCACCTGCCCAGGACCCAGGCGTTTGCCCCCTTGGAGATGGCTGGGGAGTGTGAACCTAGAATCTAAGGGAGCAGAAAGGAGAGGTGCCTGTCTGATGAGAGAAGTGACTGGATTCTGTCGGTTGTCAGTCACTCCTAAGCAGCAGGTGCCTTCGGTCAGAGGAGCTCTGACAGGAGGCTTGGGACTGCTGCAGAGGCCAGGCCAGGTGTTCCCTGGAGGTCTGCAGAGCACTGTCTGCACTGCCACACAGCTGGGCTGGCCCCCACTGCTGTCCTTTCCTTGTCCCCAGATCACCTTCTGGGACTTCACTGAGAACTGCCTCCTCAGATGAGGTCAAGAGAGGGACACCAGCTTGGCCAAGGGCACCCCAAGATATTGGCAGGCAAATGAGGGTTCCACCCAAGGCAGAACTGCCCTGAAGTGACTGACTTTGAAAATCTGGACAAAGACACCAGGCTTTAGAGTGCCCAGCACTGAGGCAAAGAAGGGGGGGTGCCACGGTGGTGGCTTTGGGTCACAGCATCACAGCGAGGGCTACCCCTGCCCTCTCCAGACCCCTGGACATTTCTGGCATTGTCAGCCCCCTCTCCAGCATGCAGTCCCAAGGTTTGTGAGCCCTCAAAGTGCTGGGTCTCCCCCGTGCTGCAGCTAGCATCTTCCTTCTGCCCTAGTCAAGCCCCCTCATCCCAGGGTCCCTGTGCAAGGTGGTGGGGAGGGCGCTGGGGCTGTTCATTCCCTTCATTCCCCCCCAATTAACCCTGCCAGCTGAGGGGGAGCACTGGCCCCGGATCTAATCTCAGCCAGGTCTGGGTGCCCCCTCCTCTGCCCCTCCTTCCCACTAGTCATTAGTCTCCCCCGCTGCAGGTAGAGTGACAGGCCAGCTCGGAGCTCCTGAAAAGGCCTTTGTTTTATCGCCTTCAGTTCAGATGCTTCAGAGCACTAGCAGGCCATATTTTAATCTCAGGTCTTTGCAAACAAAATCGTTAAAAGCAGATGGCTGTGAAGACTGCCATGAATATTAATAGATATTGAAAAAAAGTCCCCTTAATCTTTCCATAAATCTTTTCCGAGGAGGTGGGGAAAGACTTGGAAGAGATGAGGGCTGCAGTGTAGCCAGAAGTACCCTGCCCTTTCCTATCCGGGCTCAATCCTGAAGCCTGAGTAATTAGCATCTGGGGAGCAGGTGAGTCCAGCCTAGCGCAGGGCAGGGATGGGTCTGGAGCATCAGGTCTGGGCTCACAGTCCTGTCTTCCCCACCCCTTCCCCTGCAGAGCAAGGATGGGAGGGGGTCTGGAGGTGAGGACAAGCTCTACTCAGCATCTGATTCCTGCCTAGGCCAACTGTGGAGAGGCCATTCCTTTGGCACTCCATGTAATGCTGCTAATCTATGCTGGTCACCTTCTGTGCAAATTTCTATGCATGCTCGTCTGGCATACATTTTTTGAGGTAGAATTATCATCCCCATTTCACAGATTGGGAAAGACTCAAAAAATGGAAACCACTGGCTCAAGATCACAAGGTTATTAGTCAATGGGATGGAAGAGATATGAACCCAGATCTGTTTGACCGTGGAAGTCTGTGTGATGAGAATCTTCTGGGACCACCTCATCCCTCTGGCCCCAGCACCACCCTTTCCTGGGCACATACTTTTGACTGGAAATTTACTGTTCACAATTCATTCATTTAGATCATACATTCCCCTTTTTAGTTCTCTTTTCAATGCAAACACCCTTGGGAGAGGTAACCTATTAAGTACTCGAGAAACATGAAAAGCTGTTCAGCCACATAATCTAGGACCTGAGTTGAAGTCTTCTTAGCTTAGCCATTTCCTGGCTCTGTGACTTTGAGCCAGCATTTCATTCCATGGAGTTGGTTTCCTCTGGAAGAAAATGGGAATGATGAAACAACTCTGTGAGAGACACTGGACCTGTAAGAATTCGAGGAGATCAAAGATAGGAAAACACTTTGAAAAGCTCCTATCACTGTGCACCTGCTGAGGAGTATTGTTCTCATTGTTGTCCAAACACCGTATTCATTTCTAGGACCACTTTCATGCCAGGAGGTAATAAGTCACTGTGGGGAGCAGGGGTGATAAGACCCAGGGTAGGGGCATGGGCCTGCTGGGGAGGGGTGGTGGGCGACGGGAAGGGAAGTGGCTGCACTGCAGAGCCAATGACATTGATCTCGACGTTTCTTTTTTTGGCCGGTGGCTTGCTTTGCTTTATGCTTCAAATCTAATTCAATCGGTCTTTCTCCTTCCTTTCTTCCTCCTCCGTTCTCTCTCTCTGCCAATAAATATTTTCTGGCCACTTGTTAATGTTCCAGGGGTGGGGATTCCATAGTGAGCACCAGCGGCATGGGCCCTGCACTAAACAAACAACAAACACATAAGATCGCTACAAAACAGAGAAGCACTCTGCAGAAACAGACATGGATGGAACTATAGGATAACCTAGGGGACCCATTTTTTTCAAGAATATTAATAAAATCTTTATTCTGGAGCATCAATAAGCAGTAATGGCACCTTTCCTGGAGTTTTTTTTTTTTTTTTCTGGAAGCCCATTGTTAATATAATTTTTTATTGAAATATAGTTGACATACAGTGTTATATTAGTTTCAGGTATACAACATAGTGATTTGACAATTCTGTACATTATGCTGTGCTCGCTACGATAAGCATAGTTACCATCTGTCATCATACAACGTTATTACAATATTATGTCCATTCCCCCAACCTCTGGCAACCATCAGTTTGTTCTCTGTGTTTATGATTACGTTTCTGTTTTAATTTTTTTGTCAAGGGGACCCATTGAAAATAGGACGAGGCCTCTGTGTTCTCCCAAACCGGTTTCAGCAAAGCTTAAGGAAGTGTGATGGCATGGCAGCCCTTATGCCCAACGCTGGAAAGTCCTTAGAGGAAGCAGGTGAGACCCAGACAACTGGAGGAGCAGAGAGAGTACTCGAAGCAGGGTATCTTTTGTGCTTCTTCCCTGGCCAGGCAGTGGCCTAGACCCCACCCCCTACCAGGCCCCGCCCCGTCCAGGCCCCGTCCCCGGGCTGGTTTCTTCCCCGGCCAGGCCCCTCCCCTGGCTCCTCCCCTGGCCAAGCACCGCCCCTGCGCTGGCCCCACTCCTGGTTTGGTCTTTCCTGGGAGGGGAGGAGTCATCTTTAGGTGGGATGATCTGGCTTTGCCTCTACTCCAGGGTCCAGTTTAAGGGAGCCCCAAAGGCTGAGGAAGGGAGAGTGGGGGTGGCAGGCTGGGAGGGGCTCACTGCGTTCTCTGGCTCCAAGTCTTCATGTACATGTTCTCATGGCGGAAACCCAGAGCCTAGTTTTGAGAGAAGCCTCAGAAATGGAAGAAGAATGGGGTGACTGGGTGATAGACACTGGGGAGGGTATGTGCATTGGTAAGCACTGTGAATTGTGCAAGACTATTGAATCTCAGATCTGTACCTCTGAAACAAATAATGCAATATATGTTAAGAAAAAAAGAAGAAGAAGAAGAAGAAGAAGGTAGCAGGAGGGGAAGAATGAAGGGGGGGAAATCGGGAGGGGTAGACGAACCATGAGAGATGATGGACTCTGAAAAACAAACTGAGGGTTCTAGAGGGGAGGGGGGTGGGAGGATGGGTTAGCCTGGTGATGGGTATTGAGGAGGGCACGTTCTGCATGGAGCACTGGGTGTTATGCACAAACAATGAATCATGGAACACTACATCTAAAACTAATGATGTAATGTATGGGGATTAACATAAGAATAAAAAAAAAAAAGAAATGGAAGAAGAAATCTATCACTCTAGTCCCGTTAAACTGTTGCTATTCCAAATGCAATGAATTCTTGGAGCCTGAGTACAAGGAGGCAGAAGCTTGTCATGTTTCAACAAACATACTTTATTATACTGTATAATTTAAGGTATCGTTTTATTCAAGTGACATTCAAATGTGTGAAAAACGGTTGCCTTTGCCATAGCCATTAATGAAATCATTACGTATAAATGGTTACGCTTTACCAAGTCATTCATTAAAGGTAAATTAATGAGGGGACAGCATTAAAATTTTCGCAATCATTACCAGGTCCAGCCTAACCCACTTTTATAAATATTCATCAACAAAACGTGCCTCAAGAACTCACCCAGTAAATTAAATTCTCGTCTTGAAGTGTTTTGCTTCCATTAATGGCATAGGCCGTGGTACTTTCTTTGATTTGTTTTCCAGAACTTTGGGATATATTGTATGGAAATAATGACAAACTCTGAGTAATCGCTGATAATTAGGCCAAATCTATTATTCCCATGGTATTTACATTTTGATTACTATGTTCCCCCCAAAGGCAACGTCTTGAATATATTCTAATGCAAGACAAAATAGTATCTGAGATTTTTAGGGCTGGAAGAAAACTCAGACATTAACTAGTCCAGCTCTTACCTGATGTTTGAATCTCTTGTCAACATCTGTGCCGGGTGGCCCTTTGGCTTCTGCTTAAATACTTTCAGTGATGGGGAACTCACTCTCACCTCGGTAGCCCACTCCATTCTTGGACACCTTTGGTTGTTCATCTTTACCTCTGAAGCATTCCAGTAACTTTCTAGTGTCCATGTGTGTCCTAAACCCTGTACATTGGGGTGGAGAGTAAAAGGACTTGACAAGCATGGGGAAGTTGTCCTGTAGATATTGTCACACTCTTGCCTTTCACTGAGTCTTCCATCTCCAGGCTAAACATTTCCAGGGTATTCGAAACTTCCTCCAAGAAAGTGAACTCCAGGTTCTTAACTTTCTCTTCCCTGCAGAGAAGGCCTTACCTCTATTGCCCTGCATGATCTGGACCTACCTTTCTGGCTTTAGCTTCACCATTGCCCACAGTTTTCCTCTGCATTTGAATCCAGGTAGCCCTGAACCATGGGAGGGTGTCTCTAACACACAGACTGTTCACTGAGTCTGAGTCTTTATACAGGCTTTTCTCTCTGCATGAAGTGTTCTTGCTCCCTTTGTCTGCCTCACGAGTTCCTACTCATCCCGCAGAACCCTGCTTGGTGGTCATTACCTCTGTGAAGCCATCCCTGATTGATTTCTAATTCCCACCCGGAGAGAATTGATCACACCTTCTCCTTACACTACTTCTGTTTTTGTAAATATTTAGTACCTCCCAAGGGAGCTGGAGGGGGTGGGGGTGGGCAAAAGGGCCTCAGGTTCAGAAGAGGTGTCCGGATTAGACTCTTTATTTTTGGCTTAAAACAACGCATTAATTATCTTGCAGTTCTGTCGATCAGAAATCCATTCCTTGGCTCATGGCCTCCTCCTTCCATCTTCGAAGCTAGCAACATGGGGCTGATGGCTCCCACATCAGACTTACGATAAAGAGGTTAGATTTGTAGCCGCGAAGCAACACTCCAAGAGAAATGATCGGCCACAGCTTATGCCTTCTGCCCCATCACCAGCCCATGTTGTGTGCAGCACTATGAAATCACATCATTTTTGCAAACAATGTAACTATCTTGGAAAGAGTATATAATTTTTACTGCATTGTACTTCGAGGACTAAAGGCATTAATTTGTGAAAGAGAAACATTTAAATCCATCTACAGTGTTGGTGACTCTATTTTGACATAAAGAAAAAACATATTAGGGGAACCAAAACATGAGGACAGTGAGGTCCTCTCTTTCTCCCTGAAAAGTCCTGATAGGTGTGTGCACATTCACTGCGTGAATTTACTGGCTCACTTGTCTGCTTTACCTTGTAGTTCCTAGGACTACACAGGAGGTAAGAGTGAGACTCTGGAACCAGACTACCTAAGTTCAAGTCCAGCTGGGTGACTGGGTGGCTCTGGGCCAGTTACTTACCCTTGCTGTGCCTCACCTTGTCCATCTATAAAATGGGAGTGAATACCAGCACCGACCTCACGGGAGGTCGTGAGTGCTAATGCAGCACCATATGTCAAGTGTCTGGAGTGAACCTGTGCTCTAAAAGCTTCGCCTACCATGGCTGGAGGGAGGGAGCTTGTCTGTCTTTGGGCCCAGTGCAGAGCCCCTGGTCCAGAGCATGGGGTCTGTAAAGGGCTGCTGCAGGTCCACTGACTGCGTGGTTGGGGCCCCCTTGCCCAGAAACCCTGCCCAGACAAACGATGCGCATCCTCCCTGACAGGCTCCCCTGGATGCTGGGGCATCTGTGCAGACGTTTGTAAATAAGCAGAGGCCTGTTCCAAGCTGCTGCTTTCCTCTCTCCCTAGACACAAACCATCAGATAAGGCTGCTCCCATTTTCCTCCTGCCCTCGAAAAGGCGCAGCATCAGGGTGATCAAATAAGATTTTCCCACTGTCAGTGTGCTATCTATAGCTGCATTTAGTTTTATTTTTCATGGAGTAACAGCCTTGTAGGGAACAAGTCTCTTTCCCCCTTGTCTTGTAAGGAGCTAAGAGACAGCTTGGTTCTCCTCCAGGTCAAGTGGCTGATCCCACACCTGATAGAGAGTCCAGCTATTGTCTCAACACAGAGATTCCTCTGGGGGGAGGGGTGATTACACACTGGCAGATTCAGGTTTTTCATCTTTAATGGAGAGACCTTCCAAGGGTAATTAGTCCTATTTATCTTCTACGGGAGGGATCAGTTGAGAAGGCAGCATGAGGCTGTGTAGAGAATCGCTGGGGGTGGGGGTGGGTATGGCATAGAGAGGTTAAGTGACTTGTGGGAAGTCACACAGCTGAGAAATGTGGGAGCAGCATTTGAGGGCCGATTGAGGCAGTACAATTAGCATTCTGACTGCGAGGAGTGTGGATGGGATAACTTGCCAGCAGAGTCAAGGTCTCCTGGACATTTTGCTGGCGTCAAGCTTAGGGAAGCGGGCATGTCTTTGTATGTATTGGTGGGGGTTGGAGGGCAGGCTGGGAAGGCAGGGAGGTGACTTTTGCAGTCCGATTGGCTCACTCCAGGAATAGCCCTGCACCAGAAGGCAGGTGCTCTGAGGCCCAGGGAAGAGACATCTCCCACTCCCTCACCCCAGGTGAGTCACAGAAAGATGCTCTCAGTTACACAAAGCCAAAGAAAGATGCGGACAGAGACAAGCAAGCACAGAAAGGAAAGTGAAGGGCAATCGCAGACACAGAGAGAGGTACGGGAGACAACCGAGAGGAGCGTTCCCAAACATCCACAGACATGCAAGCCAGAGATGCAGAGAGAAACACCCCAAGGCAGACAGGGCCCGAGAGATCTGCCCAGACTGAGAGACACAGATGAGAAATAGGTCAGAGAGACGAATCTGGAGACCAAAGGAGGTGGAGACAAAGGAGAGACATTACTCATAGCTATGGAGGAAGGGAGACAGCAGGACAGGGAGACAGACATTGAGCCAGCCACACAAACCTGAGGGTCATTCCCCTGCTCCCAAGCAACAGGCCAAGGAGCAGAGAAAATATTTTGTTGGATGAAGACCTGGCAGGCTCTGGAAGAGTCAGCCGATGGTCAGCGCCACATGGCTCCGAAATCCGGGCCGGTGAGTCTTGACTGCAGGCAGGGGGCTGGTGTGAGGCTGCACCTCCTCTTTGCATGCACGCCAGGCGTCCAGAAGCCAGCCCGGAGCGCACCTGCCCGGGGCCGTTTCCCTGGGGCTCAGAGGTGCGAAGGGAAGTGGCAGTGCCCAGCAGCAGGGCGGCCCCCAGCCACCATCCCTATCTGCCTGCTCCAGCTTGGCTTTCAGGGAGCAGAGAGCCCAGCGCACTGTGCCAGCTCCTAGCTGCACAGACTGCTGTTGCTCTGGCTTCTTCATGAATCTGCACCATGGACGCTTCTGAGAGGGAGGGGGAGAGTGTGGGAGGCGGTGCGTCCAAGAGATACCCCACAGGCAGAGCCGATATGCCAGGACTGGCATAGTTCCTTGCAGAACGGAACTGAGCTCAGGTCAATGTTCATACGAAGACATGAGCTGTTTAAAAACGCACCTTCGCTGGCCCAAGCCTCCATTTCTTTGCCTGTAAATGGGAGAGCTTGATCAGGTGAGCTCTGCAGCTCAGTCGCAGGTTCAAAGTCAGTGTCAACCTGGATAAATCGCTTCTGGCTCTAGAAATTCCTCCTGGACCAGGAGTGGCCACAGGCAGGGGCTCTGTGACTTTATTCTCCATCGTGTCCCTCATGCCTGACACCAAACAGGCGCTGAATGCACATGGATAGCTAAATCAATTCTAACATTTCTATTCATATTAATAACTATGATTTATTGAGTCCTTGCTACAGGTCAGGGATTTGGCTGTGGATCTGCACCATTGTACCCAAACCTGGCAACGGCACCAGGAGGAAGGGACTCTTAGGACCCATTTTATAGGTTAGGAAACTGAGACCTAGCAGGCAAAGTGATTCTCCCAAGATGGTACGACTGAGAACCTGATTTGTATGCAGGTTGCCGGAATCTATATTTGGAGACCTTGTAGTTTCACCTTGTGACTTTTCGTAAAACATTTTTTTTTTTTTAATTGGCACAGAATGTCTCATACCTCTTACCTCATTGCACAACTGTCAACTCCAAGCCACCGTGCTATCTCTTCGCTCACCATGGCAGCAGCCTTGTGTCTGGTCTCCCTGCCTCCACTCCTGCCTCCTCCAATGGACTCCCAGCAGCCAGGGTGACCTTTTCAAAATGCAAGTCTCATTAGATTGCCCTGCCGAAGAGAACTGGAGCTTCCCATTGCTAGTGGGGTAGAGATACCCTGAATGCAGCCCACGAGGCCCTGAAAAGCACAGTTTCTCTCTCTTTTTTTTTTAGTTTCTTAATTTTAATTTTTTTATCTTAACCTGCAGCCATGACCCATGAGGGGGCTGGGAAATCAACAGAGTGGTTGATAAACTGCATTTTCTTAAAGCAATAGAACAGGCTAGACTAGAAATAGGACAGAAACTCTCAGAGTGGATCACATTTAAGGTGGCAAGAGTCACTTTTTTTTTAAACCAATCTTTTAAAATTGGTGTATGCAGGTAATTAAATTTTTTTTTTTTTTAGGATTTTTAAAAATTTATTTATTTGACAGAGAGAGACAGAGCACAAGCAACAAGCAGGGGGGTGCAGCGGGCAGAGGGAGAAGAAGCTCCCCGCTGAGCAGGGACCCAACGTGGGGCTCGATCCCAGGACCCTGGGACCATGACCTGAGCCGAAGGCAGACGCTCAACCGACTGAGCCATCCAGGCGCCTCGTATGCAGGTAATCATACATGTGAACACATGTGTATGTTCTACGCTCCTAGTCACCATGCAAAATGTATTTCTTATGGCCTTGTCAAATACTCTCGAAGCCTCTGGTCCAGCATCATCTTGCCCACACCCCCTCACTCGTTTAGCCAAAGACAAAGACCATTTTCCTGGAATGTTCTTTTTGCCTCTTCACTTAGATAACTCCACCTCCTCCTTCATATCTCAACTCAAGCACTGCTTCATCAGGGAACCCCCAATTATCTGCCCCCATGCCACCATGGACCCCCTCGTCCAATACTTCTCATGGTTGCCATTTGACATTTGGTCCTGTGTGTATTCGGTCAATGTCAGTCTCCCCCACTGGTCCCTGTGCTCCATGGGGTGGGGGGTGTCATCCAGGGGAGGACAGGTGTCTAGAGTGCCCTGTGAGGGTGAAACAGGTTGGTTTTTGCTTGCCATCATCCCCTATACCTCGCTTGGTGCCTTGATCGTAGTAGGCGTTCCGCAAGCACTTGTAGAATGAATACATCGTGAGGGGCAGAGTCCCTGCTGTGGTCTTTACAAGTGAGGAAACTGAGGCACAGAAGGGCTTGGAGTGACTTGCCTGAGGCCCCAGCAGATGACTCACTAGGAGCCCGTCTGCTCTACACTCCCACGAAAGTCATGTAGTCTGTGACACCTGGCTCCGGGTGTCAGTCCTCACTCGCCCCCCACCCCTCCCTCCGCTCCTTCCCCGAGAGCTTCCTGGCTCCACACTCAGTGTTTCTTCTCCCTCTCCAGCTGGCTAAGCACGATGCATGGGGTGGCTGGAGGAGGCACAGCTCAGAAAGTGACAGCAACAATATTAGGAGTGAAAAAGATCAATTAGGCCCATCGAGCTGATTTGTGAAGCTGATTAAATTAGGAGCCTCCCTGGGGGCTGATTCGCGCTCAGGTTGACCGAACAGCTGCTGGCTGTGCTGTGGGGGTACTTGCCAGCTTCTAGGGTGGGGTGGGGGCCACTCTACCCTGCTCTGTGTGGAGAGGAGCCGAGGGGAAGTGACATTGGGAGAGCACAGACAGGGCCAGGCTTGGCCCCTGGCCCATTTCCCCTATGCTTTCTCTTGGAATTCGCCTAACTTTGGGGGGCTGGGTGGGTTGGCTTGACCTGAGAAGAAGACGCTAGGCCTCAGGGAGTTGAGGTGACATGTGCAGGGTCACCAGCTGGCAGGTGGACGTACCCGGTGGAGCTAGAATTGGAACCCAGGGCTATTTGTTCCTTCTGTGTTCTCTTCTGTCCACCTTGTTGCCCTGCTCCCACTTCCAGCTTCAGCATCCTGACTCGTCTCTTTCCTGCTTCTCTAGGCTTCAGGCTCCCCTCCTCCTCCTCCCGCCGTCCCCCTTTCCACTTGACTAGATATAATCAGATTATGTCTCCAGTAACCTGACCCTTCTGCCTTGGCCTCTCTTTCATGGCCTGTCCCCAGGGCAGCTCTGGCCAGAATATCCTTGTACTTCAGAATTCATCCCCCTCTCCTGGCCCCTGGGTGGGGGCTGCGGGAACAGAATTTGGACAAAGGCTCCTGTGTGTGTAGGGAAAATGGAGCCTGGGGAGGTTACCGAAATGAGGTCAGCTTCTCCAGAATACAAGGGCTAGGCTAGCGAGGACCTTGAATGCCAGGCTGCAGAATCTGGTCTTCCTCAAACGCCACCTTTAGTGGGAATGAGGAAGGGAGAACCCCTAAAGACCAGGTAGCCCTGGGGTGCTGCATTTCTGGATGGCAAAGGAGGGCCACGCAGGAGGCAACCGATGGAGCCGCAGATGCCCAGGAAGGAGCACCAGGGCGTGGGTCCGGGGACCGTGTACAGGAAGGTTTCTCAGCAGAGGAGCCTTGCGGCTGGATCAGGAAAAGGACAGAGAAGCCTGGAGGTGGGAGAGGTTTTTAAGGAGCCCTGAGGGCCCCTTAGCCCTGGGCCAGAGATTCGGCAGCAGAAAAAGGTAGACGAACTGCCCCTTACACAGGGTCTGGTGTCTCACATCCTGGCCTGTTTTCTTTCTTAAAGCAAATTTGTGCCAAATCTATAATTTAGAAACATACGCACAATCAAAAACAGGCTCAGGGTCATGCAGCCGTCAGTGGTAGAGTTACGGTTCCCAGCCAAGTCTGTGGGGCTTCAGAGCCTGGTATCCTTCAGGCGGGCTAATTTCCAAAGCCTGTAGAGTTCAGGAAGTCTGGGGGCAGAGTCAAGGAGACCCACAGTCCTTGGAAGGCAGGAGAGCATGGTGCCTGAGGGCACAGGATTTCAAATCAGACTGGGCTCACTATCCTGGCTCAGCAACTTGCTTGCTCTGTGGCCTTGGCCAAACTGGCTGGCCCCTTTGTGCCTTACTGTCTTTCTCTGTAAAATGGGGATAATAGTAGTACCTACGTCATAGGGCTGTATGAGGATTGAATGAGTGTACACAGATAATTTAGAACTGTGCCTATCACTCAGTAAGTGTGAGCCACTGCTACTTGGGAGGGATCCAGGACACAGGGGGTGAGGCCAGGCTGGGAAGGTACGGCCAGGCACAGGCCTCGACGTGAGTGTTCTCTGCTGTGCATCCCACCCCACCCTTGGCTGGGCCCCAGGCTGTCTGGCTGCAGAAGGTGTCTCCCACTGAGGACGGATGAGTGTCCAGCTCCAGATTTGAGTCCTGCAGCCTCCTTCCATTGAACAGACTTGGAAACTGAGGCTGAGACAGGCCACGGTGAATCTGCTCTGTGACTTTGGGCATCTGGATCCTCGAGCCCTACCCTAGACTCAGATTCCGAATCCCGCTTCAGGGTCTCCACTTGGCCCCAACACCGGTTTAATTTTTTCTGGGCAGACACCATCCTCACGGCAGAAACATTTTTCCCATAATCTGATTTGCAATTGCTAATGAGAAGCAGGGCTGCTCTCCGCTTCTAAACCTCGCCCTCATCTCTAATTTGTTTCCAGAGGCTGGGGCCGAGGCTTCTGCTGCCTCTGTGAAATATTAGCAATTATTTCTCAATTACTTCCCAACTGGAAAGCAACTCTTGTTGCGAGATGGGGCTCAGGAAGCTGGAAGAAGCCATAAGGATGATTTTTTTTTTTATCTGGCGTGAACCTTGCCGAGAGGCACACATGCTCATTGTCCCTGCTCCAACTTGAGGGCCACGGTGGGTGGCATATGACTCTGTCCTCTTCTCCTTCCTCACCTGGCCTCCAGCCCAGCAAGGCTTCCAAGCGCAGGGGCTGCAGCGAGTCTCAGACACCACAGAGCAGGGAGGAGAGCGGGCTGGAGAAGAGCCTTCACTGTCATCACCGGAAATGGCGACTCCATCCCCACAGCTTAGGTCACAGGCCCGAGGGCCACCCTGGGCTTTCTCCCACACCAATTCCAATCCATTAGCAAATCCTTTTGGCTTTGCATTCAGCTCACACCCGCCATCTGACGTTCCTCACCATCTCCACAGCTCCCACCCTAGTCCAGGCCAACATTATCACTCACCCAGCCTGTGTTGGTGACATCCTCACTGGTGGTCCTGATGTTACCCTCCTCCCCTACAGTCCACACAGGAGCCAGAGTGGCTGTTTTAGGATTCCGTTTTAATACAATTATTTGCATTTGCAACCTTTTAGCCATACTGCTTTGCATTTTTTTTTTTTTAAAGATTTTCTTTATTTATTTGACAAAGAGAAAGAGAGGGAGAGTACAAGTAGGCAGAGAGGCAAGCAGAGGGTGAGGGAGAAGCAGGCTCCCCACAGAGGAGGGAGCCTGATGTGGGGCTCGGGGCTCTGGGATCATGACCTGAGCCAAAGGCAGACGCTTAACGACTGAGCCACCCAGCCGCCCCTAATTTTTTTTTTTTTAAGATTTTATTTATTTATTTGACAGAGACACAGCGAGAGAGGGAACACAAGCAGGGGGAGTGGGAGAGGGAGAAGCAGGCTTCCTGTGGAGCAGGGAGCCTGATGCGGGGCTCGATCCCAGGACCTGGGATCATGACCTGAACCCAAGGCAGACGCTTAACGACTGAGCCACCCAGGCGCCCCACTGCTTCGCATTTTTAAAAGTGGGTTTTTTTTCCTTCCTCCTAGGGATTATAATATACATCCTGAACTTTTCATAGTCCATTTAGAGTGACTATTTTACCTCTTTACATAAAATTACAAAACTCTTGCACACATTTGCCATCCCCCCCCCGCCGCCGCATCCTGTGTGCTACAGTTTTCACAGGTGCTATGTCTGATACATTATAAACCCCAGAAGGACAGTGTCACCATTTTTGCTTTAAGCTATGTCATATGCATAGTGGAGGGATTAAGAGGGAAAATCATCTTATGATTTTATATATTCACCATTGGATACTGTTGGCTCTTTTCTGAAGATCAAGTACCCCTCTTGTGTCATTTACCTTCAACCTGAAGAACTTGCTTTAATGTCTCTTATAGTTCAGGTCTTCTGGCGACACGGTCTCTAACTTTTCCCTTAAATGAAAATGTCTTCATTTTGCCTTCATTATTGAAGACCATTTTTACTGGATCTAGAGCCCTGACAGGCTGACGGGTTTTTTCCCCTTCAGCTCTTTAATAATGTTGTTTTGTTTCTTCTGGCCTCTAAAATTTTTGATGAGGGGTCTGTGGTTATTTGAATCTTTGTTCCTTGATGTAATGTGTCTTTTGTCTCTGGCTGGTTTCAAGGCTTTCTATTTCTCTTTGATTTTTGGCAGTTTGAGTATATACGTGAATTTATGTCTTTCATTGGATTTGGAAAGTGATTTTTTTTTTGTTTCTGTTTTTGTTTTATTTTGAGATTATTTTGGCCATTATTTCTTCAAACATTTATTTTGAGCAAAAAAAAATATTTTCTTTCTCTATTCTTCTGTTCCTTTCTTTCTAGGACTCCAATTATGGATATATTTGATGTTTGATATTACCGCACAGATTCCTGACACTTCATTTTTTCAATCTTCTCTCTCTTCCCCCGTCTCCCTCCTCCCTCCCTCTCTCACTTCTTTAGATTACATGGTTTTAGCTAATCTACTTAGGCTCACTGACTACCATCTGCATTCTGTTTTAAGCCCATACGGTGAAAAATTTTAAACATTTCAGATAATGAATTTTTTGGTTCTAGAATTTCTACCTGATTCTTTTCATATTTTCGATTTCTCTTTAGAAATTTAATATTTCTTCACTGATTAAGAGTGTGTTTTCTGTTGCCCTGTAGAGCATAGTTATAAAAGTTACTTTATAGTTCCTGCCTAATAATTCCAACTTCGAGATGATCTCAGGTTCGACTCTGTGGGTTATCTTTCTCCTTGAGGGTGTATCATATTTTCCTCATTTATAAGGTGATTTTGGATTATATTCTGGAATTGTGAAAATGTTGTGTAGAGATTCTGGAATTTGTTATATTCTTCCACAGAGTGCTGATGTCTTTGTTTTAGCAGGCAGTTCACTTGGTTAGAGTCAGACTATAGTCTCTGTGTTGCCTACAGTGGGCAGCATCTTAAATCACAGCTCAGTTCTCTCAGTCTTTGCTGTAGGCTGTCTTGAGTCTTCTCTGTGTGACTTACCTCAGGAGTTGAGTGGAAACTTGTCAGAGTTTATTAACTGAATTTGGGCCTTTTCATGTACTTTCCTTTCCAGAATTTCCCCTTTACCTTCCAGTGGCTCTTGTTGCCCTAGGTTCTGTCCTCTGGCTCTTCTGGCCAGAAAAACAGTGTTTCCTATTGGACTTTTAGATGTCCTACACTGTACCACAGCTGCAGCCTGCCCTCTGGAAAAAGCCATAAACGTGGGAAACTTACCACGTGCTGGCCCCTTCTTCAAAGTTTTGACACCCTTCCAAACTCTGCCTGTTTTGGAGAATTTTCCAGAGCCTTCTAGTGGTTGTTTTGGTATTATATCTGGAGTTTATAGGTGTTATAGGAAGGGTGGGTCTGTTAGGAGCTTATACTACTATATTGGAAGTGGAATGCCTAGAATGTTCTTTTTAAAATTTCACAGACCCTATAACTCTTCTTCTCAACTGCCCCTACCAGCAGTGGCTCCCAGTCCACTTAAAAGCTGAAATCCATTCAAGACCCTCAAGGCCTTGAATGATCTAGACTCAGACTTTGTCTGACCTTGTGTCTACATTTACTTCCTCCATTCTAGTCACAATGGAGGCCTCTTTGTCTACTTTACTCCCTCCATTCTAGTCACAATGGAGGCCTCTTTGTCTACCTTTACTCCCTCCATTCTAGTCACAAATGGAGGCCTCTTTGTCTACCTTTACTTCCTCCATTCTAGTCACAATGGAGGCCTCTTTGTTGTTCCTCAAACATGGCCACCTCACACACATTCCTGCAAGAGATCTCCGTGGCCTACAAGGCCCTGCACACTGGCCCCTGACTGCCTCCTCAAGCCTCCTCATCTTTAGCCATTTCCCTGACTCTTGACACTCCACCCCTGCTGGCCTGTGGTCAGTCCTGGGTCATGGCATGTCCCTTTCTGCCTCAAGGCTGTTTCTTCTGCCCATAGTGCCCATCCCTGGACTTTTCTTCTGTATAATTCTTTCTAGTCCTTACCTTTCATGGAAATGACTGCTTCTCAGAGAGTCCTTCCTGAGCATCCCCGATTAGGTGAAGTGATTTTAACTCTTGGGACACTTTATGCTTGTTCACAGCATACTACACACTTGTAATCATTTATTTATTGTTTCCTCACTAATCTTAAGTGCTGCGAGGGCAGGTGTTCTATCTGTTTTGCTCATTCCTGCCTCCTGGGCACCTAGTACACAGTAGGCACTCAATAGATATCTAGCAACTGGTTGTCAAGACCCAGGATGGGGTTGGAGGCTGGAAGGGAGGGGACCTCTCGGAATCACTACTGTGTTTACATATCCTCATGGTGACCTTGTGTAGGTATCACATCTCTGTGTTACTCTTAGAGGCTCTGAGAGGGGGAAATGACTTGCCCAAGATCATAAGTCAGATTCTAGATGAGAATTTCACGGTGTGAGCTCAGACCCACAAGAGATGTCAGATTGCACCCAGCCTCAGCCTCCCTGTCCCACTTGCTCTTTGCCCCATGGGTTGGCTGCAGAGTTGTTGAAGGCCTGGCAGAGTAGTTCTCTCTTTTTTCAGTGTTTTCCACCAGGGTTTATACCTGGGCTCTGCTCCCTCAGTTGGAGGGAAAAGGCTCATGTGAGCACTGTTTTATATGACGGGGGTGGGGTGGGGTTGGGGGCAAAGCACCAAGGCTCTGAGGCAGCACAGGACTGCCAAGTTGAGAGACCTGTTTCTCTTCTTCCTTTCACCATGACTTCTCCCAGAAAATAGCTGAGCTGCAGGGGCCCTCAGTGCACATCCAGGGCAGCACCTACTGCCTTGGTGGTGAGGAACCCGAGACCCGTGGGAGTACGTTCAGAACACTCTCTCCATGCAAAGCCCTTTTTACATTCTGGGTTGAATACTCAGCTCTGAGTTGAAGATCTTCTTTGATGCAAGTGCTCACATGACTTGGCAGTGCTTTTGACTAATTGCCATTTATAGTATCTGTGTTCTTGGGTGTCTGTGTGGCTCAGTCAGTTGAGCATCCGACTCTTGGTTTTGGCTCAGGTCATGACCTCGGGGTCGTGGGATTGAGCCCCGCATCCAGTTCTGCACTCAGAGGGGAGTCTGCTTGGGATTCTCCTGTCCCTCTCCCTCTGCCCCTCACCCGGCTCGTGCACAGGTGCGCACGCGCACTCTCTCTCTCAAATAAATAAATAATAAATAAATCTTTAAAATAAAATAAATAAAATACCTGTGTTGTTTTAGTGATAGATGATTGGTTTACCAGTAGTTTATCCATATTGTTGAATACCATGCAGGCATCAAACATAAAGATGTAGAAGAGTTAAGGATCTGAGGAGGTGCTCAAGCTGTGTGATGTGAAAAGAAAAACAAGGTTTCTTTCAAAAAAGAAACAGCATATGTTTCTATTTTTGCAAAAATACATATCTACATAAATAGATAATGTATGCTGTACATAGGAAAAAGCCTGGAAAATTTACACAAGATAACAGTTTTCAGTGATGATGGGATAAAGGGTAATTTAGAAAAAATTTCCTATTCTTTTTCAAATTGTTTCAAAGAATATGCATTACTTTTGTAATACAAATTTTAAAAAATAGACATTATTTTTAAAAGGAAACAAAACCAAATGCCATCGAGGCCAAGTCTCTTCGGGATTCAGGAAGTACTTGCTGTCTCCAGGGCCTGAGTAGTCCTCTCTGGAGAGGTCTGAGGGCTAGGGGGCAGAAGGAACTCTGGCAGGCCACGGGCGTTGAGAATAAGGGGTTTCTTGTTCCCAAGGGAAAGAAATGGCTCCATAAATCAACCATCCTCCCTCCACTGAGAGAGACCAAGGACTCTGAGACAATGGCTGAGGTCGTACTGGCACCTCCTCCAGGCAGCCCTCCCTGAATGGTCTGTCTTTGCCCCTCACCTGCCGTGATCTACCGCATCCTGCACTTCTTCTCAGGGAAGCTCTTTCTCATCATGGAACAACACAGTAGCCAAAAGGACGTTGCCCCCATTTGTCTAGCTTATCCTGTGTCAGGCATTATGTTAAGTGCCTTTATCAGTAATTTCAATGAGCAATGAGTCACCCTGACAATATCAGGAGGAAGTTGGTAGTGATATTATATTGGTTTTAAGTGGGGAAACTGAGGCTCAGAAAGGCTCACTATTTTACTGGAGGTCACAGAGCCAAGTGAGGGCAAAGCCATGATTCTAACCCTAGTCTGTCTGGCTTGAGTGACTTTCTTACCTTGTGACAATATCCCCAAAGATCATGGGTCAGTCCCTTCTTACTAGAGGGCTGTGTGTGTGTGTGCACGCATGCATAAACACATGTACTGGGTGACGAGGGGGAGGGGAGTGGTTAGTGGATGTCCATGTGCCAGGCCCTGTGTTAGAACTCATGCTCTCTTTTAGCAAGCCCACGTGGTTTATCCTAATGACATTCCCATTTACCTCTGAGGCTTAGCCGGTGAAGTGATTCTCCCAAAGGTGAACTGGGATTCCAGTCTGGGAGGGTCTGACCTGATCCTGACCCTGGTGTCCTGCTGCGCCACTCATCTTCCCTGGCTACTGACATTCTGTAGGGCTAGGGCAGGTGTGGCAAACTAATGCAAACTAGGGCCAAACGCAGCCTGCTGCCCGTTTTGGTAGGCTTCTGAGCTAAGAATGATTTTTACATTTCTAATGGGTTGTAAAAACAAAAAAATCAAAGACAAATATGTGACAGAGAAATACATGGCTGGGAAAGCCTCACATATTTACCCCTTGGCCCTTTACAGAACATTTGTGGACCCCTGGCCTAGGATCCTGAGGTTCAAGGAGAATTCTTTGGGCCTGCATCCCCATCTTCCACACTCGGCAGTCCCAATGTCATACTTGAGCAGGGACTGTGTACCAAATGCACTGGCTGTGGCAGAGGTGAGCATTTTATTTTTATTTTGTCTTTTAATTAAAAAAAAAAAAGCTGGGGCACCTGGGTGGCACGGTTGGTTAAACGTTTGACTCTTAGTTTCAGCTCAGGTCATGATCTCAGGGTCATGAAATTGAGCCCCGTTCAGCGGGGAGTCTCCTTAACACTCTGCACCCCACCCCCTCAAATAATCTTTAAAAAAACCCCAAACTTTCCCCAAACGTTTTATTTGGAAAATTCCAAACAGAAAAATAAAAGGAAATATACAATGAGCATCCATATACCACCACCAGGATCTACCATTGCCATTTCACTGCATTCCTGAATCTGTTCATTTGCCTATGCTCCACCCATCTACCAATCTCAATCTCTTACTGGTAGGTATTTTCAAATAAATTGCAGACTTCAGTACACTGGTTTTTTTGTTGTTGTTGTTGTTTTTTAATGTTTTACTTTGGAAGTTTTTAAAACATTTACAAAAGCAGAGACAACAGTATAAGGAAGTCCCACGTACCCATCACCTTCATCCACCAAGCGTCAACATTTTGCTAAGTTTTGTTTTAGCTCTTCCCTCGCCGACTTCTTTTCTTGAGCAGTTTAAAACAGACAACATAGTTCACTTACAAATACAACTACTTGTATCTCTAACATATAAGGATTTAATACATTGCCATTTAACCAGATTTTTTACATAGTATCTATTTCTTGTCAGTTTGCCTTGATTATTTCAAAGAAGTCTTTTTACATTTGCTTTGTTTGACTCAGGATCCAAATGATATTACCGATCATGGGTGGTTCGATCCAGACACGTGATTATATTCCAGGCTAATTATTTTGGCAAGAGGACATCATAGGTGGTGCTTGTCCTTCTTACTATACCTCGTCGTGCAGCATATGATGTCTAGTCCCCCGTTGTTAGTGGTGCTAAGACTGTGCGGTGGGTTCCAGCGTTGCCAGACTGATGCCTCTAGGATAAGGTTTACCCTTACGCAATTTTCACAACATTGTGATCTCTTCCTAGAGGCTTTCACTACTGCGACTTAAAAAATGGGGTCTTTTCTTATTCTTTCCCCCCCCCCCCCCCCCCGCATATATTAGTTGGCAGAACATATCCCATAACGTCATCTCTGAAAGTCTGGGGAGGACGGGGTGGGGGGTGGCCCCAGGACAAACATCCAAGTTTGGGAGCCGGGGACTGTGCGGACTTAGAGAAAGGCAGGCCGGGACTTGCTTCCTGGAGGAGATGATACCTGCCAGGTGTCCTGAAGGATGAGGCAATGAGCAGATAAGGGGAGGGGATGGAGAGAAGGGGGTGGCAGGAAGGCCAAGCGCCGCCGAGGAGGCGGTGCAGCCGCAGCCGGCGCCGCGGGAGCGGAGAGGGCAAGCCCAGTGTGGACGCGGGGCTGTAGGTGTCAGCCGAGGCGCGGCTGTGGGGTCGCCCGGGGTAGCCCGGCCCGCCCCTCGGCCCCGCGCGGCCATTGTCTGCGCCCGGCGCCGCCTTGGCAGCAGAAGGTGACATCTGGTGACTAACGGCCGCGGCTGCGCGCGAGCTCCTCCCTCCCGCCGCGCCCGGGACGGCTGCGGCGCCGGCCTCCCCTCCGCTGTGCTGGCCCGGCGCTGGCTGCCTGCGAGGCCCAGGCCGCCGCCGCCGCCGCCGCCGCCGT
>NC_058408.1:106052923-106089783 GCF_002201575.2 Neomonachus schauinslandi
GCACGTGCATGCGGGCTCCAGTGGGCCGCCGCCGCCGCCGCCGCCGCCGCGGGCCCGCCGCCCCGGACCCGCTGCTGTGCGTGCGCGCCCCTGCTGCCGCGGGTGTGGACGCCGCCCTCCGCCAGCTCCGCAACGGGCAGGCGCGGCTGCAGCTCCTGCTTGCGTGCAAACACGGGCCCCCACTGGAGCCCGCATGCACGTGCAATGACACACATGTGCGCGCTCACACTCACTCACCAGCTCACGGTCACGCGTGCTGTCGCACATTCTGCGCCTGTGCTTGTTCATGCGTGTTTGCGAATGCACACGTGAGGGCTGCGTACACGTGCTCACTCACAGACTTACCGACAACACATCTGTGCATGTGTTCACATAAGCACACGCATCACTGAGGACTGCTGCAGCCATGCCCTGCTTACACACGATCTGTGGGAACACACAGGGGCATGCCCCTGCACACTCAGGCACCGACAGGTGCTGTCCTTGTCCTCGCCCAAGGCCCAGGTGACCAAAGGCCTCATTCAAATCCTAGACATGACCCAGGCTAAACTAGCCACCTCAGTGTTTACATGATAAATTAGTTATCTACATTTAAAAACCTGGAGATTTCACATAGAGATTTGCATTTCTACTTTCTTTTGCAAAATTGGAAACTCTGGCAATTTGACGCCTATATCTGGCTGGCCACCAGGGGCTGGGGCTGAGCAGCAGGGGCCACTTCAGGCTATGCTTGAAGCTCTTCTTCCTCAGCTGTCCCTCTCCGCCCCCCCCCCCCGCCCCGCCCCCAGACCTCTGAGGCTGCCAGCCCAGGTGAGAGGCCGGGGTTCCCTGGAGCCTTTGTCAGCTAGCCAGGAGTTCCAACCTGGACTCCCAGCCCTGCCTTTGGGGCCTGAGCTGGGAGGGGGAGGCCCTTAGTTCTAACTAGCTCTAGCCTGATACCCATAGTGAGGAGGCCCTCCCCTCTGTAGGGTGTTGGTGGGTGCTGCCAGTGATGGGGAAACTGCAATCTGCGTGGTACCTTCTTGGTGTAAGGACCATTCTATCGTACTAAGAGCTCTGAGAGCGGGGGCCATTGCTCTGTCTTATGGGGCTGGGAGTGCTATTACTACCTAGTCAGAAAGTGCAGAAAGGGTGTTCTGTTGACATTGCCGGGGTGGGTGGGTGGGAGCAGAGCGCCTCTGCTGTGGAGTCCCCCGGGGGGAGGTAGAGAAGGTCCTGTGAAGTATGAATGTCTCCTTTGTGCCCCCTGAAGCTGTCTCTTGCCTGACTCTGGCACATCTCTCTTCCTTAGGCCATGATCAGGCTCTCTGGCTCTCTCCATGGCCTCTGCCCTGGTGCAAAGCCTGGGTCCCAGAAGGAAAGACTGGTTCTGAAATTTCCTGGGGTATCTGTCTACTACCGGGTTCTGGTTAAACCAGCAAATGGCAGCCTAAGGGGGCCATTGGTCAGCCCCAGTGACTGCCCACCACCCCTCCCCCCAGCATTATCTCATCCACTCAAGTGCTCTGGCAACCTCTGTGGGCTCACACCTCTTCCCGTGGCTCACCTGAGCCTCTGGTCTGCTCACTCTTCTCTACCTGAGATCTGCAGCCTCTTAACTCCCAACGTGTCCAAAGCCAGCCCATCGAGACAAATTGGTCATGGCCAGGGTTAAGGCACAGAGATGTGCAGAGCATGGGCGCAGGATATAGCTGGGAAGACTTGAAGCCCAGGAAGGTGGGAGGGGCCAGGTCACTAACTGCCAGGGATGCCATGCTGTGGATATGGGGAGGCTGGTGGCCTCTATTTTATTCTGGAGCCTCTGCAGGTTGGCATGATTCCATCGGTGGGCCGCTCCTGCAGAAGGCTAGGATTAGGTAACAGAGAGGAGATGCAAGAGCAAGTGGTCACTCAGGGGCTCCCTAGTCATTCATGTGGAACTGAGGCCATGGCAGTGAGGCTGGGGTTAAGGGCATGGAGTAAAGAGGAATTGAGGAAGAAGAATGGATAGGACTTGGTGGCTGATTGGAAAAGAGGGTGAAGAAAAGCCTCCCTCTTCTGGGGGCGGGCAGGCACCTGGGGAATGGTCATGCCATTGGCAGAGGCTGGAGTATGAGCGGAGGAGCTGGTGGGGGCAGAAAGATGACGAGTTTAATGTCAGTGCTGACTGGGCGTGCGGTGCCCATGGGGTGTCCGCGGCACCTGTGTCAGGAGCTCCTGAGGGAGACCAGGGCTGAAAATGACAGTACAGGAGGCATTGGCTGAGTGATGCTCATTGAAGTTTTGGGAGAGAATGAGATCATTCAGGGAAATCCTAGAGTAAGAAGAGAAGAAGGCAGAGGAGGGACCCTGGAGGAAAACCATTCATTTAAAGAGCAAGAATTAATGACAACCTGTTAGAGATAAAATGGGAATAGAAAACATTTATAATAGCAACAAAAAAGATTAAAAAAAAAAACCCCTAAGAATAAACATAACAAGAGATGTGCAAAATCTAAGTGGGGAAAGCATTAAAATGCTTCCAAGGGACAAAAAAAGCATTTGAATAATGTTTTTTGGATAGGAAGACTAACATCATAAAATTGTCCTATCTCTGATAATTTAGAATTTAATAAGATTCTCCATAAAAGTGAAGACTCTGTTGTTATTTAGACTAACTGATTCTCAGGTTCCTGTGGGAAAATAAGTATGTGTTGAGAGCCACTTCTCCATAGATGTTTCTGGATGAGCAGAAGCAGTGACTACCTTTGCTCCAGACTGTCTTTTTTTACTTTTGCAGAGTGAACGCGCTTGGAAAGTAGAGACAGTGTTTCCCTCTGGAGAAAAGGTTAAGTTTGTTTCCTGTAATAAAGATACTTTCTCCCTCTGGGCAAAACCCAGGCGGGCTTACTGCTCACTGTAAAAGATTCGGGCTCCCTGGACTCCAGGAGGTTGTGACCCAGCTCGCTCACGTGTGGACGTCCCCTGGACCGCTTCATGTCACCCTGTGGGAACTGGGGCTCATGCAACTGTCACAAACGCTGATACTCTGGCTATTGCTGTGTCACGAGTAAAAAAGGCCTTTGTCTCTGACCCCAAAGTTTCAGATCTTTTGCCAGCATCCAGGATTCGGGGCAAGTTAACTTCTTGGCTTGCAAGCAGACTAAAAACTCACTCAGACTCTTTACATTCCTTGACAGCACTAATAGCCTTAAAATTTTTGCAAAAGAATAGTAAAGGGGCACCTGGGTGGCTCAGTTGGCCTAAGCGGCTGACTCTTGCTTTTGGCTCAGGTCATGATCTCAGGGTCCTGGGATCGAGCCTGGCATTAGGCTCTATGCTGGGCGTGGAACCTGCTTGGGGATTCTCTCTCTCTCTCTCTCTCTCTGCTCCTCCCTCACCTCTAAAAAAATAGCAAAGAGGAAGAATTAGCTGTATCAGAAATGAAACCATACAATAAAGCTCTATTATATAAAACAGTATGGTACTGGAAAACTCAGTGGAACAAAATATAAATATATCTCTTATACATGAGAATTTGGTCTGAGGTAAATAGGGTATTTCGAACTGAGTGGGAAAATGTGTTATTTGACAAATGGGGTTGGGACAACTGGAGAACCATCTGGGAAAAAAAAATTGGATCCATACCCCATATTTTATAGTAGAATAAATTCCATATGAAACAAAGATGTAAATGTGACAAAGCGAAGCATTGAAAGTACCAGAAACACGGGAGAATTTTAAAACTTTCTAAGTACGATGCACCACCGAGAAGCTGTAAAAGAAAAGACTGATAATTTTAACTGTTAAAACAGCACCTCTGCATGGCAAAGCCCAGCACAGGCAAAGTCAAAAGACACCCTTGGAATGTATTTGCAACTGCAGTGACAAAGAGCTTATTGCCCTATCATATAAAGAATGTCCACAAATCAGTATGAAACAGATCAACAACACGAAAGAAAGACGGACAGGTGCAAAGACTTACTGAAACCTATATTAAAAAATGCCCCATTATTCGTAATAACAGAAATATGATTAAGGTTTTACTAAGACATTGTTTCATCTCTCTGTTTGGCTAAAATCAAAACATTTGCTAGCACAGTGTCTGGAGAAACGGATGCTCCATGCATTGCTGATGTGCGTGGAGGTGGTGGGGCTCAATATGGGGGGTTTGGGCAAGACAAATGCTTTTGACCTAAATTCTTCTAAGAATTTATCCTATGGAAAGATTCCCACATGTGGAAAGTGATGCATATGAGATTATTACAACATTGCATTATTACAGTGAGCTATGTACAACATTGTTTGCAATAGCAAAAGACAGAAAGCAACCCAAAAAGGCACCTGAAGGGAGATGATAAAATTAATCAGGTACATGCATGCAGAAGAATACTATAGAGCTGGAAGAAAGGATGAAGAAGTTTGTGATGTACTGATATGAAAGACCTTCAAAATATATTGCAGTGAAGAAAGCAAGGTAAGTTTTGATGTACATAGTATGCTGCCATTCTTGTGTGAAAAAGAGGGTGTGTGTGCAGGGGAGAATTTGTAGATGTATGCATGTTTATGCATAATATGTCTGCAGAGGAATATCTGAGAAGCTGGTATTATTGGTTGCCTCTGGGGACAGGAGTCTTGTGGTTGAGAGACAGGAGTGAGAAAGGAAACTTTTCACTGTACACATTCTTACACCTTGTGGAAGTTGAAAACATATTTCTTCTATCTGCTCCTACAAAAAATAACAAAGAGTGTGGGCAGAAGATAAGGCAGCCATGATGGAGACTAAGAACATGCCATTCCAGGCTACAGAGGAAGCCAGGTGCGGGCAGCCTGGAAGAGCCAGGCCAGAAGAACATTCCAAGAAAGACGCGGTGGCTCATGGCGTGAAATGCCAACAAATAGATTAAGGGTTTAGGTAAAGGCCTGGAGATGTGTGGTGGATGTATTTAACAGAAAACAACTGGTGTTAAGAGGTTGTGGAGACATTGGAACCCTTGTGCCCTGTTGGTGGGAATGCAGACTAGTGCAGCCCCTGTGGAAAACAGTACGGTGGTTCCTCAAATAATTACAAGTAGGATTACTATATGATTCAGCAATGCCACTTCTGGGAATATGCCCCAGAGAACTGAAAGCAGGACCTCAAAGAGATCGGAGCATAGCCGTGTTCATAGTAGCATGATTCACAAGAGCCCAAACGTGGAAGCAACCCAGGTGTCTATTGACAGATGAATGGATAAACAAAATATATTTTATATATATGTAATATTATTCAACCTTAAAAAGGTAGGAAATTCAGACATATCCTGCAACATGGCTGGATGTTGAGGACATTATGTTCAGTGAAATAAGCAAGTCACAGAATGACAAATACTGCATGATTCCACTTATAAGTATGAAGTACTTAGAGTTGTCAAAATCATAGAGACAGCTGCTGGTGTTGCTGGGGCTGGTAGGAGGGGGAGAGTAGGGAGTTAGTAGTTATTGGGAACAGAATTTCAGTTTTGCAAGATGCAAAATTTCTGAAGATGGATGGTTGCACAACCATGTGAATGTATTTACTACTACTAAGCTGTACACTTAAAACTGGTTAAGATGGCAGATTTTATGTTCTTTGTATTTTACCACAATAAAAAAAATTGCAAACTAGAAAGAAGGGGCTGGTCTGCATTTATGATTTCAGAGTAGCAGAAGTAGGCCAGTTGTAGAGTGTGGCCGGAGATGTGGGCAGCTGGTGCAGAGAGGAGGTGGAGAAGGTTGCTGTGGGTGTGGTTAAGGAACTGAGCATCTGTGATGCTGGCTTGGACATCCCGTGGAAACCCAAGTCCCCAGGGTAAGGTCTGGGTGGAGATGAAAGCTGTGACCCTAGTGCCAAAGTCTTTGATGATCCTGGGGAGGGGCTGGAAGCCTGGCGGGTGACTCAGAGAGGATTGGAGGAGAGGGACTGGAGCCAGGGGGCATGAACCTTAAGGAGCAAGGGCTCTCCCGTGGGGTGAGTCAAAGCAAGGAGTGAGAGAATGGACCCGTTCCCGGCCTGCGGTGTGCGGAGTATGGGATGGCATGGTCTTCGCTGTCCAGGGCTCTGGGAGCAGCATCCTCCCACCAGGTGGGGTGACCGGTCTGGCTCTGTCCTCAAGTCACCTCCTTTCCCCCTGTTGTGGCTGTGCAGCTTGGCTCAGGCAGTCAGGACAGATTGTAGGAGGAGGGGTGGAGAAACCTCGTATGATTCTGTCCATCCTTGCTGCCCTCTATTGTGAACTTCTCAGCCGTCATTTTGGTGGCAACCAACCCACCTCAACTCACATCCTAAATAGGTGGCATTGGCTAAGAGAACAGAACTTTGGTTCACCTGGGAGAGGGGAATGATGAGGAGAAGGGGGATCCTCTGGAAGCCAGAGCCCAATATAGAGCATCCACATGTCAAAGATGGGCAGAATTCCTACGCATAAACCCCTCCTCAATCTAGAGAGTAAATTTGGGGGAAATCAAGCAGAAATAGGATGCTCATGTGTGTATGTGCCAGAGTTGGGGTGAGTGGAGGGGAGAGAGATGTGTGACTCCCTCCCTCAATGTCCTAGAGGAAGGGCAAGTCTTTGTGCCAGCCAGAAGCATGATAGAAAGGTCAGAAGGACATGACCTCATCCACAGGAATGCAAAAACATAAGTTGCAGTTCTATTTATCTAAAAATGGCAAATTTCTCATCAGGAAGGAAATTGAAAGCAAAAAAGAGCAAGGAGCACTTTAGCATGATTTTGTGAGGATGAGCCCTCAGTGGTGGGTCTCTGTGAAGCCTGCCTGACCACATCTGACTGTTCTGGTCTCCCCAAATCCTTCTCTTGTGTTCTACCCCTGAGTGTAAATCCCAGCAGGCTCCAGAGGTTTGGCCTTTCTGAGGGCAAGTGAGGGCACGTCTCAGCCAAGGTCTCTTGTTGTAAGTAATGGAAACTGACCTGAGTTAACTTCAGCAGGGAAGAAAATCCATTGGAAAGAATCTGGTTTATCTCATGAAAGAAAGGGCAGCCAGACCTCTGGAGGGATGGGGTTTAGGAGTCAACGTTTGCCAGAGCCAAAGTGTGTTCCATGGGCCACTAGTTCTGGCAGATGCCTGAGGAAATGAAGGGCTCTGTGGTCCAGTGAGTTTGGGAAATGCTACGTGTCTTTTGCTCAAGGGCCGCTGGCATATTAAAGGCTCTGGTAAGTCCTGCAGCAAGAACGCTTCTTTACTTAGCTAAGCACTTCCCCAGAATATTTGTAAAGTATAGTTGTTAACAGCAAGGCCAAGGAAGTCACCCTGGCCCTCACCTTGTTGTGATGGAGCAGACTTTGTCATATAGAGGAGTATGCTAGAGAGGTTGTATGTCTAGTGGTCAAGAGTGTGGACCACCTGACTTTGAATTCTTCCAGCCATTGCGTCCCTCCTTGCTGTGAATACTAGACTAGCCTGGTGAGGGCAGAGGGGAGATCCTAATGCACAGTATCCAGCCAACACATGCAGATCTTCTGTTGCTTCCTTCTATTCTCAAGCCTGGAGAGGAGCAGACACATAGGTGAAATCTTCTATCGCCATAGGGATCACCAGGGTTGGAGCCTGCAGACGGGCTTAAATGAGGATTAAATGAGTTAAAATGCCTGTGTGATCCCCAAGAAAGAACTAGTGTCTGATTCTACCACATTCTTGCAGAATGGTTTGGGTAAGTTACTTCACCTCTCTGAAACTCACTGTCCTGTCTGCAAATCAGGATACAAACAGTAATATCTCTTGAGCTTGTGGTGAGGATGAACTGAGCTAATAATGCCTGCAAACTCTCTGGTCCATAGTAAGTGCTAAAAATCTTTAGCTATTATTATTGTTATTATATTACTATGGATTGAACACAGGCCCTGCCATGAACTTTACAGAGTCTGGGGGAGCTCATGGTTCTGTCTAACCATCACTTACTAGTGTCCACTCCCAGTGGGGACTGAGATACAAAAATGAATCCGGTAGTTTGGCCTCAGCCCTCTTAGAGTGCCTAGTCTTGTGGGGTAGACAAAGTTAAGAGATAACTACAAAGGGATCGTAAGAATGTGGTACTGTGACAGCCCACAGGAAGAACACCTGGCTTAGAGCCAGGGGCATCAAGGTAGGCTGTTGCAGACTAAAGAGAAGCATGAAGGTGTCTGACCTCTTTGGGTAGCCCAGGCAGGTCAGTGTGGCTAGGCAATAATGTGAGAATGGGTGGCATCGAAGATGTTGGCAGGGACCCGCTGGGGGAGGGCCTTGCATGCCAGACCAAGGATCTGGGATGTTATTCTATGGGTGCTAAGGAGCTAATAAGGTGTTTCAATCTAGAGAGTGTCGTGGCAGGTGTGTGGTTAGGAAGCTCCCTCTGGCAGCTTGGAGGTGGGTTGAAGAGGCACAGACCAGAGTCCAAGAGACTGGATGGGGCGCTGGTTATGGAAATCGAGCTGGGGTGGGGAAATTTTTGGCTAAGGTGACTTGTTGTTGCCACCAGTTGGGTTGGTGGTAATTGGTGAGGGTTTAGAGGGAGGAACCTGAGTTTGAGTCACGTTGCGTGGAGGACCATGTGGGCAATCCAAGTACAATAGACAACAGGCAGCTGGATGTATAGGTGTGGAGATTTAGATCTGGGAGCCATCAGTATTTCGATGGAAATGGAATCCATAGGGGTAGAAGAGGTTGTTCAAAGAGGGTTAGGATCAAGGCAACCCTGGGGAGCCAGACCCCCGAGGGAAGGCAGGGAAGAGAATCTTCCTGCGAGAGCAGAGTTCTGCAGGTACTTGGAAGTCCACATTTCTCACAGATTTAAATTCCCAAAGCTGCTGCTTTCCCTCCTCCAGGGAAAGCTCCTCTACCCTCAAATTCTATCAGTTTCTCTTAAGCCTGGGCTGTTATGATTAGTCCCCAGCATGAGAAAGCTCAGGGTCCCAAGCTCTTTAGGCTTACCTCGTCATCACGATGCTTTGCCCATGCTCCTGGACCAATTTTCCCATCCCTCCAATGGAGAGAACTGGCTTTTGTCAGAGGCTTCCATCCCAGAGTTGCTGCTGTAGACACAAGAAGGATGGAGCCAGCAGCGTGGTAGCTGGGGAAGTGGTACAGATTGTCCTCATTTCTGGGGACTTAGCCAAATCCTTCTGTCATTTGGGGAGACTGAACATTCAGCCCTTCCTTCCTTGCAAACTTTCAGTGAGAATGAAATGAGCTAAGAATGCCCGTGTGATCCCAGAAGTAGAACTAGGGATCCCAGTGGGGAGTGGTGGAGGGAGTTACATGGAAACAGGCGTCCTTCCCCATAGGAAGCATCTTTGGAAGCAATGTGAGGCAGAGCAGACCCCTTGCCCATGGAGCTGATTGGCTGCCAACTCAGTCTCACTTTCCTGCTTCCGTGCTCTCCTTTCTATACCGGGGGCTAGAAGCCTGAGAACTAAGTTTCCAAAAATCCTTGCCACATGCAGTTTCCAGGTTAGATTCTTCCAAGGAGAGGCAGTTGCATGAGATTCAGAAGGCGGGAAAGAAGCAGAAGCTCTACCATTGTCCCATCAGCTGTGGTGGGCAGATTGGTGGGCATTGGCAGATGTGAGATTTTCAAACAAACTCAGGATTTTCCTGCGAGTCCACAACATTGGTGGTGTCTGTGAGCACTGCAACAGTTCCTGCAGATCTTGCAACTTCTTTACTTCCTGAAAGCTTGCAGAGGAGCTCTATCCTTTCAATATCCAATAACCTTAGCCATTCTAAAAGTTTTATAAGCCCTGTATCAGTTACCTTCTGCTGAATAACAAGCCACTGGAAAAGTTAGTCATGTGAAGCAACATAACATATTTAGCTTACAATGTTGTGGATCAGAATTTGGGCTGGGCTCAGCTGGGCAGTTCTCTTGGTCTTGATTGGGCTTACTCCTGGGTCTGAAGTCAGTGGCAAGGTGGTCCACAGGCTGGACCGTCTAGAGCACCCTTAGCTGGGACAACTTGTCTATACTCCATGGGGGTCTCTCATGCTTGGACACATGGTGGCGGTATGGGGTTCCAAGAGAGCAGTGGAGGAACGCAAGGTTGCTTGAGGGGGAGGCTGGAAAGGTTTCTTGAGGGTGGAGGAACATAATGTCAGCCATATTCTATTGACCAAACTAAGCTACAAGACCAGCCCCAATTCAGAGCATGTCACATGGCCACAGGGAGGGCAATAGTCATGGCCATGTTTGCAAACGGTCTACCATGGCACCTTTTTGATGTTTTGAATCCCTTCCTGCTTGAACGATCTGGGAAATTTCTGTGTCCCTGAGTAAACCTTGACAGATATATGTAGCACTCTGCATATCAGAAGGCAGTCAGAAAGCAGAGACAGCTACGGAGATTCGGATTAAGTGTGGGCATGGAGGTAAGGATTTGGCTTTAAGTCCTGGGCTGCCCTATTTACCACAAGTTGACTTTGGGCCAGTCTATTCATCTTTCAGAGACTTGAACTCTTTTCTCCCAAATGAAAATGGATAAATTTGTGTGCGGCGATCCAATTAAATAACTCGTAAGAGAAGTTTGAATAATGATGGTCACCACTTGCATTCAAATAACCTGATAGTGTAAAAGCTTCCAGCCTAAGGGCTGGGGGAGCAGGGGCCCAGGGAACAGGAGCAAGAACGCTCCAGATGGGACGGACACAAGTCAGAGAGATGTTGGTCACTGCTTCTCTACCTTCTCAAGTACCCTGGTACATTGTGGGACTTAGAAGTCAGGAATGACTGCCAGCCAAATCTTCCATCTGGGGCCTCTGTGTTGGAATGAATCCAGAGTTTGGAAAAGCCCCAGAGCTGCTTAAGCCAGAACAAACTCCAGGGCTGGCATGAGCCACCTCCCATCCACTGCTCCCATCTGCCCTCTTGGCTCTGGGTGCCGTGAGGCCCACCCCCTCCCTACGTCTCATGGGCACAGCTGCCTTCAGGACCACTCCTCAGCGTCTCATGGAGCCCCAACTCCAGCTGGACAGGATTCACAGGGATAACAACCTTGCAAATAAATTCCTGTTGCATCAGCTCATGAGGCTGAAGGTTAGGCTGGGGTTGCGGACCAGGGCAGGTGAAGGAAGGAACAAACCCAGAGATTCGAATGGCCCCTGTGGAGGCTCGTGTCACACTGTCTCTTGGAGCAGAGATCCTGCATCCCTGATCTCATACCCTCCCCTGCTTTTGGGATCTAGTTCTGCTGGAGACAGATTTGGGAGGCCAGTATCCAGGGGCTGTGTGTTCTGCAGAGCATAACCAGGGCAGCAAGCCCTGTGCATGGCCTCTGGGGATGGGGAATTTGTTCAGACTTGTTGGGGGTTGCCAGGAGAGAGAGGCTGCCGGAAAATGAAAGAGTTCAGAGCAATACCAAAATAAAATGTAAAGTCATAGAAGGAAGTGCACTTTCTGTCAGTGGAAATGTAGGAGAAGGGGCCAGGTGAGTCCTTGCAAACATCAAAGTGGGGGTAGGGGGTGGACAGCAGCTGAAGGACGAGTGGATGTCTTTTGAGACCCCTTCAAGCTCCTTGCATCTGTGAGCCATGGGAAAGGCTGTCTGCCCTGGTGTTTTGGCCATGTCTGTTTCTGCTTAAAACCCTCCAGTGGCTTTTCATCACCCTTAGAATAAAATCATGAAAAATTTCCCACATTATTAATAACTTGAATATTATGTCAGACCATTCTCTGCCCTCCCCCGCCTTGCCTCCATTTTCCTCTCCATTATTCACGACGCTCTGTGCTCCCTGCCTCTTTTTCTGATCCTCAGAAACTTGCTGTAATAGTTAGGATGGACTGGGCCATGCTGCAGTAACAAATAAGCCCCGAGATCTCAGTGGGGCAGCCCCTATGTGTGTGTTTCTTCTTTATGTGCTATCTGATGTGGGCTTTCCTGTCTCTGGTGGCCCAGGGATCCATTTCATGATGCTGCTGTACATAGCTTCCAAAGTGGCTACGGTGGGAAACTTATTTGGCCCCAAAGTGACACTTGTCTCTTGTGCTCATGGTTTGTTCTTAAATGCAGGGGAGGCTGGGCAAAGGAAAGGAGCTCATGGATGTTGGGTAGGCACTTAGGACCTCCACCATACCAGCCTGTGTTAGTCAGGGTTCCGAGTAGCAAGCTACAGAAAGTGACTTCTGGAAAAGAAATTTAATTAAGCAACATTATAGAGTTCAGCGAATCTTCTGGATGCCCAGAAAACCGAGCTTGGAGGCTATGTAGCTGGATATCACACCCCCAGTCATGGTGCAGAACCCCTCTGAGATGCTGCTTTTGGGCACAGACACCATGGCCATCCCCACCAACAGTGCTGGTATTGGACATGAACTCTGTCACTGGAGCTCTGGCCACAGACACCCTCCTCGGGACCACATGACGACTGCACTGGGGACACCCTGGCCAGCCTGCAGCGGGCACAGCCCCGGCTTCTTTTTGTCATTCACTTCTGACTCAGTGTCTTGGGTCAGTGTGTTTGATCAAGGAGCCTCCGTGAGCCATGTGCCGGCTGCAAGGGGGGCTGAGGAAAGACAAATCTGATGTTTTGTGTTCTATGAAAGTGGGCCCTGACTTGTAAGGGGAGCCCCAAAGAAAGTGATGAGTACTTACTACCCTGTCTCCAGGCCTTTGCACTTGCTGCTTCCTTGGTGTCTCCCCAGGTGTCCTCAAAGTAGGCTCCTTGATGATCAAATCTAATGCAGTGTCTGCCATGCAAGCTCATCCCGAGCTGCAAGCGCCCTGGCCGTTCATTTGTTTGATTAATTTCTGTCTACTCTGTCAGTGGTTAAAAACACAGGACTGTTCAGGTGTGTTTGTGGTGCTTCCGGTGGTTTCACACACCAGCCCCCTTCTAACTCTGCGCCTCTGCGTTTTGGGGCAGAGGGGGCTGTTTCTTTACTTGATGAGATTATGAAATAACCCTGTCTGGGGGATTCCTGGTATAATGGACTGTGACATTCTTTCTAACTTCTCACCTTTGTCTCTCTGGCTGCAGTTTTACCACAGAGAGAATGGGGTGGCACGTGGGACTATAAGGCAGAGTACAGAGTGTGTGACCTCAGGTGACAGGAAGAGAGAGTTGAAATGGTCAGGTGTGGGCAGACATTAAGATTTAAGGCGCAGAAGGAGGGACAGCAGGCCCACGGCAGGGAGGCGGGCATCCCTGGGCTCCACGAACACATTTTGGTATAAGACATGGTACCTCCCTCTGCCTCCTTGTCCCCTAGCTGTAGTGTCACCTCAAAGAAGGCTGTCACACCCAAGTGCACAGAGGAGGTGTGAAGGCTATGCTGAGGTGGCTACCATGGAGTTAGGGGGAGCTGTTGTTTTCTTTGACCATGGAAGTCTCATTTACTTTTCTTGATGACATAAAGCTGGAAGCATGGAGGCTTTAGGGCCTGAAAACAGGACAGCAGGAGGAGACTGCCCCATGGGAATAGATGGGGACTGCCCAGGGAGCTCCCCAAGGAGCATGTAAGCCAAACTGGCTGATACCCAGCCCAACCCGGGGCTCTGCTTTGGGACTGGGCTGCATCTGCTGGGGCTCTGGCAGGCCCAGCACGAGGGCAGCCAGGCCTCTCGGAAGGAGGTCTGTGGAAAGCAGTCTCCGGGCAGGGTTGAGAAGAGGGGTCACTGAGCAAACACACTTGACTCTTTGGGAGAGGAGTATGGTCCCTGAGTTCCAAAGCCTGTCTGCCCTGTGCAGCCCCAACCTGGAGCCTGCTGCCTGGTTTTTGTAGGCAGCCTTTGGACCTTTGGAAAGGGACAGAGATGGATAAATCATATAATGCTAGACGATAGCAGGGGTCTGTGAAATTTGTAAAGAAAATGATTTTGGCTTTGTGCACCATATGATTTCTCTTGCGATTCCTTAATTCTGCTATTGCAGTGAGGCAGGCAGCCATAGATGATAGGTAAATGAATGAGCATGGCCATGTGCCCATAAAACTTTATTTATGGGCACTGGAATGTGAATTTCATATAATTTTCATGTGTCATGAAACATTTTTTTGCCCCCCCATTTAAAAATGTGAAAACCATTCTTAGCTCCCAGGCTGTCCAAAAATGGATGGAGAGCTGGATTTGGCCAGGGGACTGGATTTTGCTGACCTTTGAACTAGATCCTCTCTAAAGACTGTTCCAGCCCTAACTGTTCCACTCTGGTAGAGGAAGAAACTGAGGGTCTGAGAGGTAAAGTGGGTTTGCCCCAGCTAGGCTTTCCTCATTTCTGACTTCTTATGCAGGGGCCCTAATGCAGGGCCTGGCACAGAGGAGGTGCCCAGAGAGCCTTTGATGAATGAAGGAGCGAATGAATACAGGACTTGAATAACCAGGAGATGGCAGGAATTATGTCTTTTGGTTCCTTGGTGGGGTGGTCAGAAAACCTGTCCGAACTGCAGGATCTGACAGTGAGGAGAGACAGAGGAACTTCAGGCATGCTGGGGCTATTCAGGGTCGGAGAGAACATCAATGATCGACGCCAGAAGGACATCCCTGTCTTCCTGAGAGGCAGGAAAGGCTGAGAATGTGGTGACTTGGTCTTCAGGAGGAGATGCAGGGATGCTGAGTTTATCGGACTACTGCAAGATGCATTCATTACTCATGGCCTGAGCACTGAAGCTCACTTCCTAAAGAACAGTCTTTATTTTACTAAGTGGAGCTCTTCAATGCTGTGGGGGCAGTTTATACCCCTGTGGGCAGCTCATTGTTCTCATAACTGAGGCTTAACTCCAAGAAGTATCAAGTCTGATGGGGGCGGGAGGAGGGTGGGCATTTCACTTCCTCCTAGTTTGGTTTCCAAGGCAGGGAAAGAGTGGCTGTTCCCAGTGTCTTGTATACATCAGGTGCTCAGTAAAAGTCTGATATATGAATGATATCCTCCCTGCACCTAGCATAGCACCCTGGCTTATAGGAGAATATTTAAGCAACACAGCATTGTAGGTATCCATTTGCCTCCTAGTTGCTTGCTGACATTTGCAATTTATTTGGCAGGCTTCCATTTAATGATGAGAGATAAAGGTTCAAGAGTGGGCGCAGGCCCTGGCCTGGGACCCCTGGTGGCTGGGGCTCACGCAGGCTGTATGTGATGCTACTGCGCAGCAGCTTTCCGAGATGAGCTGGGCAAAAAGCAGGGATGGCGGAGCAGGGGGAACAGGCTCGTGTCCCGAGAAGTAACCGGGGGAGGAGAACTAGCTTCTCTGCTTTTGTTTCCCATACAGGAGATCTCAGAGGCATTTGATTTTCTCCTCCTCTTGCCCTGAACTTGCCATCAGTAGTTCCAGTTGAATTTCTAACTAAGCTGGCAGGCCATGGCCAATGCCACAGGAAACTGAGGGCATCAGTATGTAAGTGTGGCTGAATAAGAACATCCTCTTCTGGTGGTCATTGAGGGCAGACTTGACCCCTCCCCAGCCTCGTGGTGCAAAAGGCAGCCGGTATGCAAGCCCCTTTGACCCGGCGGGCTCCTTACTTCTTGCGAGCTATGTGGACCACTGAACGAGGTGCCTATGTCCTGACGAACAAGGGGCTGCTGGGGGACAGCATCCACCCCTTGCAGCCTCATCTCGTGTTCATTCTTGGCATTCTTGGCTAAAGGAGCACTCCCTTGAGCCCTGTCTGAGGCATGGTGCTCACCAGCCTTCGAGCCAAACCCAACCCTTGGGGATCTGGCCCAGTTCAAACCCATGCCCGGAATACCCAGAATCAGCTCTCCGTAGCCATAGTTTTCAAAGACCAGCTTTCCATAGAAAGGATGACCTTGATGATTTTATTAGTGCTTTAAAATGCGTATGAAGGACATGTGTGGGGACAGGGGATATATGGGAAATCTCTACACCTTTTGGTCAATTTTGCTGTGAA
This sequence comes from Neomonachus schauinslandi, assembly GCF_002201575.2. NCBI lineage: Eukaryota > Metazoa > Chordata > Mammalia > Carnivora > Phocidae > Neomonachus > Neomonachus schauinslandi. The sequence goes on from NC_058408.1 coordinate 106,068,729, forward strand.
CATACAACTGCTCAGAAAAAAAAAAAGTCTATTTAAAAATGTGTATGAAGGTAAATGATTTTCTGGAGTATAAATTGAGTTTAATCCCAGCTCTGCCCCAACTGGCCGTGTGACCTTGGGACAAATCTCCCGTTCATTATCCTAGCGGTTAGTGTTGGAAGCAGGCGCTATGAGTGAACAGACCCAAGTTTGAATTCTGCCTCTTCCGTCTCCTAGATCCAGTGCCCTGGGCAGGTTTTGTTGTTGTTATTGTGTGTGTTTTAAATTCTCTAATCCTCTTAACTTCCTTAGGTATAAAATGGGGGTGGCGACAGTGTCTGCTTAGGGCCATGTAAGCACATCAGGGTAAAAGTGGCAAACATTCATTGCATAGTTACTGTGCACCCAGCTGGTTTTTGCTAGTGCTGCTTCTATTAATCCTTTAGACAGACTGGTACCATCATCTCTCCCATTTTACAGATGATGAAACTAAAGGACCGGGGCGGCGGTTGGGGGAATAGCTTTTCCCAAAGCCATGAGGCAGCTCCTGAGCAGTGGATCTGGGACTTAGGGCAAAGCAAAGGGGCCTGGCCCAGAGAAATTCTCCATGGCAGCTTCCTCCGCTATGGAAGGAAGGGGTTGGGACTGATGAACACGGAGAGGTCTAGATCTTCGTGATCCTCAATCCTCTCCCCGCTCCCCATGCCCACATGCATAATGGATGTTCTGTATGTGCCAGGCCTGTGATGAACACAGAAGATGGTGAAGAGCTAGCCTGCCTAGTTCCGAAGTACTTTAAAAATACATAACTGACCAATCTTTAAAACGTATGTACTATTGCTTTTCATACAATTATACATATCGATTATTGAAAATACAAGTTGGAAGAATAAAGATTACTCAATCCCACTACTCAGATTAAAAAACACTGTTCAGTATTTTGTTGTAGCATCTTTGAGATTCTTTCCCTATGCATGCATATTTGAAACAAAAATGGACACTTAGGGTGCATCTTGTTTTGTAAACCTTCCCTCCCCCCAGATTGATTTACAATCAATATCTTTTCATATTAATCTCCCCCCATCACTCATTTTGAATGGTTACTTAGTTGTCCATTGTATGGATATTCTGTAATTTATTTAACCAGTCCCACATTGTTGGATACTTAGGTTAAGTCTAAGGAGTTACGATGTTGTGGAGAAGACAATCAAGCCTATACAAAATAGTTTCATAAAGATACGGTTGGAACTGGCCAGGTGCAGAGTCACAGAGGTGCAGTAGAAGTTCTAGAGGGAAGGCATGCCTATTGAATGAGCCGGTGGGCAGGGAGGCTTTAAGGGGTAGGGAGTGTGGGAACCAGGCCTTGAGGGAGAGGCTGGATTTCATCTGTTAAGAGAGTGTATTCTAAGGTGGGGACTGATAACAGGAAAGGTGCAGAGCATGGGGGTAGGGAGTAGGTGTTTAGTCAGGAGGACTCCTTTAGGGGAACAGCTCTGAGGAAGGCTATAGAGGGAGGGAGAGGCCTAACTCTAGGGAAGGCCTTAAGTGTGAGTCCAGCAAGAGTGGATTTCAACTTTTTGGGCAATGGGGAGTCACAGAAGGTTTTTGAGCATGGCTGTGGCATGAGTAGGTCCTGTGTTAGATAGTCACTGTACAAACATCTGGGGAGGGGATAGACCTGCAGGAGATGGTCTCAGAGGCAGAAAGTTTTGTTAGAAGGTGGGAATAAGTCAGGAGAGGTGATGTGGCCTGAATCCCAGTAGCAGCAGGAGGTGGAGGGAATGGGGTGGATGTGTGTGGTTGCAGAGGGGCTGAGGGAGGAGCCTCTGAATGTGCTAGGCTTCTGGCTCGCTAAGAGGGGTGCCTGCTGCTTGATACCTGTGGTCCAGGGGAGAATTAATGGGTGCATGTGGGCAAGCTAATGGGGCCTCCGGTGAGGCTGACTCATATGAGCATCTGAGCCAGTTATTACAAATGCTGGAGAGAGAGAGAGAAAAAAAATAAAAAGCAGAGCAGTGGGAATTCTCTTGGATTGAGAAGTTCCAGGGCTGGCCTCCCATTTCAGATAGGCAGCATTAGAAAGAGGGACCTACTGCTTGGGGGCGAGCGGGAAGGGCGCAGCTGGAGGAAGTAACATTTCCATGGCGCCTGCCCGAAATGCAAACTTGGCCACATCTGCCCTGCGGGGTGCAGCTGGGGAGGGCTGGGTCTTTCCTGGAACAGCCCAGGCTTTCCAGTGCCACCCAGGGCACACACAGGGCAAGGGAGCTGGGCAGGAAGGCTGGCGCCCGGGAGGAGTCCAGGATGCAAGGTCTGGTTCTGTTTATTTAGACACCGGCCCAAGACTTGATCTTTCAGTTGCTTCCCTGGATATTTAGATGCTTAACATGTGGCAGTCAACCTCGTTTGCTGGGAGAGAGAAGCACGGAGGGCAGCCTTCACACGCAGGTTGATGGGAACACTTTCCAGCGAGGCAGCACTGGTGTAGCTGAGGTGCTGACCATTCCTCCCGCTCAGCAGGCGCTCCCGCTGGCTTTCCTGTAGGAGTGGGGGAGCAAACGCTGACCAGGGCTGATTGGGCCCAGTTCTTACCCTGCCTCGCTGTGAAACTTGGCTGGGACCTTTTCCCAGTTAGGCTCTCGGGTGTCTCATGAAGGTCCCTCACTTGCCTGCAGGCAGATGGCTGCATCTGACGTTGCTTCTGGTGTTTTCCAGCTTATTGTTTCTAGACAGGCATTTTTCTTCTAAGCCCTGAGTTTGGGTGATCATGCCTCTAGGCTCTTCCTGGTCATCAGAGCACAGGCCTTTGTCCCAGGAATATAGAACATCTGCCCAGGTGAGGCCTGCTGGTCTAATCTGGGTCCTAAAGGACAGAGTCTGTGCTCAGGGATAGGCATTTTTGTGCCCTGTCTTTCCCTTTTGGGTTCTAGCTGGGGGTAGGTTCCTGTGAGCCCTTATGCAGTGAGGTGGCCAAATAAGCTGCATCAGTAAGGGGTAGTGCCAGGTGTGGGGGAGACACGGCTATCCTATGCTGGGGTCTAGGTGGGTCCTATTGTGACATTGACCCCAAACCTCAGCCTCACAGGCCATACATACCTCCCTCTCATTTTCATGTTGAGGCCACCCCTGTGGCTGACTTCATGTTTTGGGGCCGGGGCTCCTAGCCGCCAATCCCACATGCTAGCAATGGGAGGCCAGCCTGAGACAAGGGCTGGTCAGCCAGGTGTGGTTCTCCAACCCTGAGGGCCGGGAGTGGCCACCTCTAGGGTCTGGGACCCAGAGGTAGAACTTACAGAGGGACCTAGATGAAACGGCCAAGGCACATGGGCTTCTGGGTGACACTGGAGGTCAAGCTCAGAGCCCGTGTGGAGGCCGCGGGAAGGAGGAACTTCCTAACGGGGAGTGTTTATATGCCTCCCAATGGAGGACCTATCTTATCAAGAGGGGAAGAAGCCCCTGTCTCTATGATCTGAACTCTGTCCTTGAAGAGGTGACGTTATTACTGATTTGGTCACCATGTGTTTCTCGAGCATCTGCCACGTGCCAGACACTGTGCTAAGGACTGGGGACACAGTGGCACACGAGGTACGTCTTGTTTCTGCTGACATGGGGCCTACCATGCAGGGACAATTCAGGACCCAAGGAGCTCAACAATGAAATAAATACACACTGTGCTTAGTGCTTTGGAGCCAAAGCCCAAGGTCCCATAAGACAGGATAACTCTCTGTTGGGCATTCTTTGAATGGAGTCAGGAAGGCTTCGGGATGGGAGGGTGATGGTGAGCCCCAAGGATGATGGGAGGTACCCGAGCAAAGACTCACAGAGACAAAGAGCATGGATGATGGTGCAGAAGCATTCAGGTACCCAAGGAAGGTCAGGGGGGTGGATGGCAGGGGACAGAGGAGGACATGACTGGTTGGAGTGAGCTCAGCAAGTATGGCAGGACCAGGAAGCAGGAGGAGTGCAGTGTGAAACAGTTGGCCGGTGGACACACCTGGGGATGGATTTCCTTCTCCAAAGTGCCAGGGCTCAGTGCGTGCTTTCTGAGCCACGAAGAATGAAGATGACTGGGGTAGGACAAATAGCATCAGGGAGAATCGTCTTCCTCCCCCGGAGTCAGCTTCCTTGGACTTGGGGGAGTCTCCAGACCTGCTGGAAAGCTTCGTCCAGCCTGAGCAGCAGGTGGTAGCTGGGATGTACCGAGCTGAATTGTGTCCCTGCCACCTCAACTCATGGCCCTCCAGAAGCTGTGAATGCAGCCTTATCTGGGAATCGGGTCTTTGCAGATATAATCAAGTTAAGAAGAGGTCGTGCTGGAGTAGGGTGGGCTTTAGAATTCCTTCTAAGAAAAGGGAAGTTTGAGCACAGGCATGCACACAGAGAGAAAGGCCATGTGAAGTTGGACACCGTGGTTGAAATTAAGCTGCCACGAGCCAAGGAATGCCAAGGATGGCCAGCAGCCACCAGAAGCTAGGAGAGCGGTCTGGAACAGATCCTTCCCTAGAGCCTTCAGAAACAGCATGACCCTGCCAGCACCTTGATTTTGGACTTTTAGCCTCTAGAATTGTGAGAGAATACATTTCCCTTGTTTTAAGGTACCCCGTTTCTGGTACTCTGTGATGGCAGGCCCAGGAAACTAACATCTTGGACTTAGGAAGGGGAGCCAGGTGCACTAAACCCATCCTATGTACGGGGCCACCAACATTCATAACCTCGTTTAGAAGTGTAGTGAAGTTCCCACCACAACCTCCATTTTATAGAAGAAGAGCTGGATGGTCAGAGAGGTGAGTGACATATCCAAATGTCCACAGAGACACAATGACAAGGCTGGGATTTGAGTCCAGGTCCCATTTGGTGCTGCTCTTTCTGTCCTGACTTGCAAGGAAGTCTTTGGATTGTTCATGTCCTTTTACAAAGTGCAATCAAGGTGGTCAAGTGATGATGAGGAATAAGGGCTCTGTGGATGTGCACTCAGCTATTTAGTGGTGAAATCCCATGCCTGGCATTTGTCTTAAAATTCTCTAAACAACAACAACAACAACAAAAAACCCAAGTTGTGGGGATGGGGAAAGATGAAACAGAACAGCAGGTTATTGGTAATTGTTGAAGCTGGGTGATGGGCCGTGGGGGTTTATTGTATTATTCACTTTACTTTTCTCTATGTTTGAAAACTTTCATGGTAAAAAAATAAAATGTAAGTAGAGTCACAGAGATCCAAGATTAAAAAAAAAACAGTGAAGGAAAAAATAAAGAACGAGAGCTCTAGAATCAGAGTGTCCAGGGTTCGAATCTCAGCTTTATTAGCTGTGTGACCTTGGGCAAGTTACTTAACCACACTGAACCTTGGTTTCCTCTGTCTAATTGAGGTCTCACTACATCAAGCCTCATGGGGTGGCCGAGGAATTAAAAGGTAGAATCAAAGTGCTTAACCCTGCATGGGGCCCACAGGAAGCATTCTGGAAATCTTTGCATTGTTATGGCATGTGCATCCCACACCAGCCCTGAGTCAGGACTCGCTTCCTTATCAGTGAAATGGGAATGAGGACAAGGCTTGGAAGTGGAGGGGCTTGCTCAAGATCCCATAGCTGATAGTGACAGAGGCGGGTCAGGCCCAGAAATCTCTTCCTGAAATAGCTGTGTTTCCTTTCCACCCCGAGCTGCTCAGAGACCTGCTGTCTTGGGGGTGCTTAGGGCTTTCCCCCGAGGAGGCTAGCTTTCTGTCCCCTTGGTTTAGGAATGAGCCATGGAGAGGAAGACGAAGCCACCACTGGCTGACCCTGGTGAGTCCTGGTCACTCTGTGTTTGCTCAGCTGCAGAGTGCAGGTGGCAGGAGTGACGCTATGGGCCTGGCTGATGTTTTCAAAGGTGACAGGCCTGTGGTAATGGATGGTCACTGGGGACCGTTGCTTTACTCATGTTGTTGGTTTAAGGATGACAAAGATCTGACACACTTGCCACAGCAGAAACCAGAGCAAAACAAAGGCAGCCCAAACTGGAAAGGTCCTAACCTCATCTGGCTGTGGGAGATCTTGGCTCTGATGGCTCCCAAAAAGCGGTGTCCTGGGTCTTTCTCAGCTCTCCGCTGCCTGGCCGGAATCCTGACGTCCCGGAGCACTGAGGTCAGCCAAGGTGGAGGAAGTGCCCCCCGGCACCTTGCCAGTGCCGGCGTGGGCTGGGAAAGGAGTCAGAAGGAGCGGTCCAGCAGGGACACAGGGAGCAGAGAGCAGAGGCTGCTCCCTGAGCTGTTTCTGGGCCTCCCCCTCCCAAGTCCACATGCCTGCAGCGTGCGGTGCAGGCCAGGGGCCTCCAGTCTGCGTCCCGAGCAGAAGAGGATGCAGGGTGGTGTGTGCTGAGAAGAGGACGTGCAGGGGTCCTGAGGGGTGGGGGGGGGGGGCGGGGAGATGGGTAACAGGAGAAGCAGGCCCTGGCGTCAGAGGCCTGGGTGTGAATTCAGGACTTTGGCAGGAAACAGAATTCATTCCAGATGGTTCCAATGAAGAGACCACTGCACCGTGTGGGCAGCATTAGGGGAACACACAAGAGGTGATGAACATCACGACCGCCCTCAAGGCTGAAGGGAGCAGGAACCCCGGGAGAGCTGGGCACCCAGAGGAGGCTGGGGAAGCAGCCTGAGCGGGAGGGGAGTGGGGAACAGCACCCACCCCCTCTCTCCTCTCCCCTCCCAGTTGGCAAAGGAAGGGCTGCTGCAGCCAGTAAGGGCCACCTCTCAGGCCAGAGTGGGGAGGGGGGGGCGGGGGGGCGGGGGCTGAGGCCTGGGTAGGGTGGATGGAGTGTCACCGGCACACCTCTCTACTTTCCCCGCAGTGGAGACACTCATGCTTGCCACAGACTGGGAGGGAGGATCGGTGATAAGGAGTGTGAAGTTCCCAGCACAGACCCTGGCTTGTGACAGCCTGATAGACGCAGCTTCAAACTCTCTCTCTCTCTCACACACACAGACACACACACACACACACTCCACATTCTTCCACTCTCTGAATGGCTGTCATCAGGAAGAAGGCACAGACATGTTCCAGGAGGGCCAAGGGGAAGCCTGAGGACAAATCATGTAGCTGTCAGAAGATGGTGGCTCCTGGACCAGGCCTGCTCCGGGGTGGGAGGGGGGGTGGGGGGTGGGCATTGGTTCTGTCCCAGAAGGCGCGGGGCTGCTTTAGCCTGCACCGATGGCCTGTGAGGGCCTCCTGCGCGCCCAGGTGCCGGCCCCTCCTCGGATCCCCCCAATCTCTTGGGGCAGTTGATTGTTACTTCCCAGTTTTGCTTGTGAGGCTGCTGGCCTTGGGGGGGTGAGGCCACTTGCCCAAGGTTGCCCTGGAACTGGGCTGTTATCAGTCCGGATAGGGCAGGTTTTACCCTACAACAACCCCCAGTGGCTCAAGACAACAAAGGTTTAGTTCCTGCTCATGTTATATATCCCTCTGGGGTTGGCGGGAGGCTCTGCTTCTCATCACCCTCATTTTGGGACCCATGCCTTCAAAACATTCCTGGTCCCCATGGCAGAGAGGAGGAGAAACTTTTGAAAAGCAGGGCTCAGACTGGAGATTAAGTGCTCGGCCTGGTAGTTGCACAAGTCACTTCTGCTCACAACTCATGGCTCACACCGGTCACATGACCCCCATCCACGCTCTAGGGCCAGGATGGGCAATCCTAGCATGTGTCCAGAAGGCGCAGACTGGGAATGTTTGATGAACAAGAGTGCTGGCTACTCAGTGAGCCATAGGTTTGTCCCAGGCCTGGGAGACGTTGCACAGCTCCACGGCTGACCTGTTCTAGCAGAGGCTGGTGGAGCGTGATGGCAGAGTGGGAGAAGTCTGGAGCAGCACTGTCTCAGGTCCCTTGGAGGTCTGGTTCTGAGACCACCTAAGCAGGGAAGCCAAGGTTCTCAGGAAAGATGCCCCTGGGCAGTCAGAGCAAGTTCCGCAGCTGGAGCTGAGAGTGCCGAGGGCAGGGGAGAAGGGTTTGGTGCCCCCCTGGCCTTTAGAACCCCTGCGTTTCTGTCCTTCACTTTCCTTGGCCTGTTTCCCACAGATGGAAAACCCTTCACTGCTTTTGTAGGCGGGACCCCTCTCCGAGGCTGTGTTTCCAGCTGAGTGTGCTTGGACGGGCTGCGAAACGTGTCCCAATGAGGGGGCCAGATGAGCTCATTCACTCAGGCTGCTGGAAAACTGGCAGTGCGGCCCCTCTCCTGCCGTGACCCCCGACTGCCTCTTGCTGCAATTACTGCACCCAACCTCCTGATTCAGGGGCACGATTTTAGGAAATCGAGGAATGTGATTCTACATAGGGAACTTGGCAGAGACAGGAGGCAAGTCCGCCTTCCTGAAGGCCTGCCCCATGCCTGGCCCTGTGAGGGGCTCAGCACTTGCTGGTTGCTTCCCCGTGCACTGTTCCCCATACCCACTCAACCACTCCGTTCCACATGCTTTCAGTCTTCCTGAAAGACTAGTCTTCACTCCCCTATGGACACCACTTCCTTTCAAGCCACCAATGGCTTCATCTCCTGCGACCCTGCAGAAGCATTTGACACGGCTGGTCATCTTCTGTTTCCTAGAATGTTCTTCATCTTGGGCTTCCGAGCTGGTACACTCTCCCCCTGCCTCTCTGGATCCTCCTTCTCAGCCTCCTTCATGGAATCTTATTCCCTATTTTTTTTCCCATCTGGCCCTTGCGCTGTGGTTTCTGGGGTTCCATGCACAGCTCCCTTCTCCCTCTTCTTGGGTCATGTCATTGGCCTCTACTGTAGCTGATCCTTTGATGAATTCCAAATCTAGACCTTCTTGAATTCCAGATGCATTCATCCATTGGCCTAGTTGACACATCTACTTGGCTGTCCCATAAGCTTCTCCAACCTCATATGGACCTTTTCCCCAATTTGCTTTTTCTCCAGTAATTCCTGCTTTAGTGAATGGCATACCCATCCCCTAGCTGTCAAAGCCAGAAGCCTGAGAGTTGTCATAGCTTCCTTCCTCAGCCTGTCCCACCCAGGCGGGTCCTGAATCCCACCTCTCCATCACAGTGACACCGTTTCCAACCTGGATTATCACCACAGGCTCTTTGGTGCCTGTTCCCTCCAGTCCATCTTCCTGCTGCCATGGGGATTTCTAAAACTTTGGCCATATGAATTCCTTAATGTTAAAAACCTTCAGGGCTCCCTTCACCCCAGTTTATAATCCAGACTCCTAAGCAGAGAGTTCAGTACCTTTGTGATCCAGTTCCTGCCTCTCCCTTGCCCGCCACGGGCACCCAGCGCCACATGCTCACCTTTCTACCTTTGTATACACTCTTTCTCTTTCCTGGAATGCCTTTCTCTGTCTCCTCCTTGTCTGGATGGCTAATTCCTGCTCATCTTTATGACTCAGCTCTTCTAGGAAATCTCTGACAAATCCCTAAAGTGGGTGCCCCTTCTCAATGCTTCTATAGAATCCCATGTGTAAACACAACGGGGGAAGGTAGACGTGAGTGCTGCTTACTTTACACAGTGCTGCCTCTCATCTCGGTGTTCTTGGAGAACAATGTCAGGCCCAGAGTTGGGCACGATGCTTGGCATCCATCTGGCAGTCAGTCAATTCTTGTGAATAAGTAGACAGGAAAGCTGCCATGTCCCAAGTCCCTTGACTATGGTCTCAAATCCTAGAGGGACCTTGGAAATTATGTAGCTCCATCATTCACTCCATGGATGGGAATTAAGAGGTCCAGGGAGGTGGATTCCCTCACTGGCCCATGAGGAGTCATCAACAGAGTGAAGATGAGGATGAAAATGGATAAACTTCCTCAGGCCAGTATTTTTTACATTGTACCAACGTCACATCGACTTTATTTTTTTTTATTGACTTTATATGGAAACACCGAAAACTCAGTTGAAATCATTCACAAAATATAGACAAGCCAAAAGAAAAGCATGGAATTCACCTAGCAATTGCACCATCCACCCAGAGAAAACCATGCTGATTACTTGGTATATCACCTTCCCATCTTTTCCCTGGGCAGCTCAATGTATGTCCATTCTTTAACACACTATTATGATTATACTATAAATATATTTCTCCATGCTCTTAAAATTTTTTTCTTTAATATCTGTTCATATTTGTCAAAGACTGCCTAGTTGTAATGTTTTTAGGTGCAGCATAATGTAATTCAGTAATCAGACAGGAGGGTTAGATGACCTTGAGGTTGGTTCCTTTTTTGTTTTTTCCTGTTTTAAACTGTACTATGAAAAACATCATTATAGTGAAATTTGGGGCCCGTTCCTAATTATTCCTTTAGGATAAAGTCTTAGAAGTAGAACAGGGGTTTGAAGGATTTGCACTTTTTCCATCTTGCCAAATTGCCCTCCAAAAAGCCTGACTAATCAGATTTTGTATTCGCCAGTTTATCATTGAGTCAGGCTGAGAACAAACGGTTTCCGTTGCACCAGGGATTGAAGGGCCTGGATTTGGTGGCAACTTTCCCTCAAGCCACCTGTGTCTCGGTCTGGAGGTTGCAATCTGGCAGCCCCTGGATCATCTTCTTTTGAATCCATGATGTTTAAAAATATTTGAATCAGGAACCAACTTTATACATCAGTACATTTTACATTAGAAGTCTAAATTCCTGGCTCCTATTTCTGAAGGGTGGTTGTGGCTTCCCCTCTAGATGGGGCTTGGGCTCCCCCATTTTGCTACAGTCCCCACCTCTCCCTGTTGCCACCCCGCCTGCTTCATTCATTTACTTGCTGGGTCCCTGTAGGCATTAGGATTTGCAACCCCTATCACAGTTACTTTTCCCCATTTAACATCGGCCCACCAGCAAAGAACTCCATGCTTTTCATTCTGATTAACTAAAGAATTAATTTTTTAAAAAACAAATCCTATTTGTAATAATAATATTCAGGTTAATCATTTAAGAAGCTGCTCCAGAGGAACCCCGAACGTCTTTAACCAATATAAAATACCATGAATCACTTTGGACTCCACAGTGCATTATGTATTTAAAAACAGAGAATTAGACACAGGAGAATTCATCTTAACTTCATTATATATGAAATATTAATTCTCTTCTGGCTTTCATATTATTTACATATTTAATAACATGTTAGCTACAGTCTTTGAGAGCAATGAGAGGCCAGGGGCTGTCACCTGCCTTAATCTTAAAGATGCCAAAGTGTTTTGATGTTGTGGGGAGAAGGAATCGCTAAGAAGAGTTGGATGCTGTTGTTTCTGTTCCCTTTCTCACACGTCATAATTTGTTAACCATGTTTTCCTCTTAAAGAAGATATTGATGACTTTGGCGGCCCCTGTGAGAATTTTGGGGAGAATCTCCATTCCCGTCTCGGGGAGATTATGGCCATTTTGTTTTTCTAAAAAACAGAGGCAAATACTGATCCCAACCAAGATCCCCTATTAATTAGATCCTCTTAGGACCTCAGTTTTCCCATAAGTAAGATGGGGGTCAAGGAGCAGACGCTGTCGGATGTCATCAGGGCAAAGGGGGCTCATGAGGATGATCACACAGTTCCGTGTCTCGCACAGGGCAGCTTCCTGACAGACGCTTCGTGTCCCTTCCTCTCCCTTGCCACAGCGAGGAGCAGAGCCTCGGGCCTCTGCCATCTGGGTGCATGACCCAGCCACACGGTTCCTGCGGGCACGTCGCGGATGGTCCACCCTAGTGCTGTCAGAAGCCCGCAATGATGGACCTGTCTCTGGAGGCCATACCTGCAAGTCGCAGCCCTGCAGATCAGGTGAGGGAATGGCCACTCTGGCCCTGAAGGTCGGTGGGACAAGGTCAGGCTTGGCCAGGGATGGAAGGATGGGAGGGCTTGGGCAGAGGCGCTGGAGAGAAAAGGTGTGCACAACGTGTGCGAAAGCAGAGCGGGTGGCTAGCTCCGCACAGAGGTAAGGGTGAACAAGTCAATGGGTGGTAAGGGAGCGGGGAGGGAGCTTGTGGGGCACATTGTTTTTAAGACCACAGAGTATAAGGGACCTCGGGAAAAGCCTAGAGTGGGTGTCATTGGCTGGTGGCTCTGGGCCAGATAATGCACACTGCCCATATCTTGTTTGGCCCATACGGCGTTAATTGCTGTTACTACTTTTGTTAATTTTCAAAATCTTTCAGCTATAGCCTGCATCTTCCAGTTGCCCCCAGTCCCCTCCACTCCACACACTTATGTTACTTACCTGGTCTCCGCTCTCAATGAAGTTCCTCCTTCAGTTTTAAGAATGAGGGAACTGGGGTCCCAAGAGTGCAAATCACTCACTCAGGCTGCACCCTGGCTGAGAGGTAGAGCACGGTTCCATCACAGGCTGCCACTGCCTGGTCCAGGGCTCTCGGAGGAGCTTGGACAGGGCCCTGTGGGGAATGGGGCATGCCTGCGGTCCCCAGAGCAGGGTGGCGGGGCCCCAAGACCTCGACATCATAGAACAGGGTGCTGTTGGCCGTGCAGCTGATCCTGTGGTTTGAGTGCAGGCCCCAGAACGCTGCCGCCCCACATCAAGTGCAGGCTCCCAGGCAGTGGCTGGCTCCCTGCAGCCAACATCAGTTGGCCTCCCACCCCCAAGCCAGGGTCCCTAAGCCTCTCTCATCTGCTCCATCCCTAGGGGGGAACACTGAGACGCTAGCATGTTTCCAATCACATCTCAATCGCCTGACAAAGAATTCTTGGGGCTTGTAGAAAAGGGTGTCCCAGCTATTCCAGATGAGACTTCACAGTCTGATTGGTTTCGGGGGGGACTGGGCATGCATAGTGCTCTCACCTTATCCCCCAAATGAGTCTATCAGGATTAATGTCACACTAATGAAGGTAGGAGGAATTAAGCATGATTTGTTGCTGGTTGTAAAGCGCTCCAGACATCGCCAATCCATCACAGGCATTCTCCAGAAACAGGAGCCCAGTATGTCTGTGAGATGCTGAGGGAGAGAGCCAGGCTCCCTGCTGATCAGCCCTGGGCTCCCATCCCAGGGAGCAGCAGGACTGGGATAGAGGCCCAGGCTGACAGGGGCTCTCAGACACACTGGAAATAAGAATGCCACCCCAAACCTTGCAGCAGGGAGCAACACTCCTCCTCCCCTGGGATTCCTGAACCCTTGTGCCTATCCTCTCCCCTTTTAGCACTAGGGCTGTGGTTAGGGCAATTAGGGATGAGGGGGGGCCCTTATGTGACAGATGGAAAAATTGAGCCAGGGGCTCAATACAGCCTCACACGTGTGGCAGTGGGAGAACAGTTCTCGTTCTGGCCCTGACACCTATGTGCTATATGACTTGGGTCCGTTTAACTCCCCTTTCTGGGCCAGAGTTTCTGCACGTGTACAATGAGAGAGTTAGGATAGAGGATGTCTTTTTAACAATTCTAAGCAATCCAATATTTTAGAGGATGTAGAATTTTTTTTTTAAAGACTTTTAAACACTGCTTTATCATATGATTTACCTGGTCAAAGCACAGACTTCAGTGGGTTTGGTATATTCACAAGTATGTGCAACCATCCCTGGGGTCAATTTTAGAACATTTTCATCACCTTAAAAAGAAACTCCATACCCATTAGCTATCACCCACCCCCTTTTCCCATCCTTCACCCTTAGCCCTAAGGATCCTAAGAAACCACTGACCTCTGTTCTGTTCCTATAGATTTCCCTGGTCTGGATTTCCCCATGAATGGAATCTATGACTTCTGTACTGTTTTTTCACTTAGTGTAATGTTCTAGGCTCAACCACGTTGTGGTATGGATCAGCACTTTGTCCCTGTTCATGGCTGAATAGGATTCCACAGTGTGAGTAGATCACATTTTGCTCAGTCATTCATCTGTTGATGGACATTTGTATCATTTCCACCTTTTGGCTATCACGAATAACGTATGTGTTTCTGTGTGGATACATGTTCTCATTTCCCTTGGAGTGGACTTCCTGGGTCATACGGTAACTCTATGTTTAAGCTTTGGAGGAATGGCCAGACCGCACTCCAAAGTGGCTTCACCACTTTATCCTCCCAGACGTGTACTAGGGTTCTAATTATTCCACATTCTTGCCAACACTTGTTATTGTCTGACTTTGATTTTAACCATTCTGGTGGATGTAAAGTAGCATCTCATTGTGGTTTTGATTTGCATTTCCCTGATAACTAATGGTATGAGTATCTTTTCATGGGTCAGTAGGCCAATTGGCCATTGCATATCTTCTTTGGAGAGATGTTCCTTCAGATCCTTTGCTCATTTTTCAATTGGCTATTTATTTTTTTTATTACTGAGTTCTTTGTATATTCTAGATACAAACCCTTATCAGATATATGATTTGTACATATTTCCTCCCATTGTTATGGGTTGACTTTTCACCTTCTTGTGTCTTTTGAAGCACAAACCTTTTAAATTTTTATGAAGTCCAGTTTTTCTGTATTTCTTTTTTGCTGTGCTTTTGATGTCATATCTAAGAATCCTTAGCCAAACCCAAGGTTATGAAGATTTGTAGTTTTTCCTCTTACATTTAGGCCTTTGATCCATTTTGGACTAATTTTTGTACATGGTGTGAGGTAGGGGTCCAACTTCATTCTTTTGCATATAGTTAATCGCTTGTCCCAACATAATTTGTTGAAAAGACTGTTCTTTTCCCTATTGAATGGCTTTGGCACCCCTTTTGAAAATTAGTTGACCACTGAACTATGAATTTATTTCTGGACTGTTCATTCCATTTATCTATATGTATACACTTGTGCCAATACCATACTGTCTTGGTTACTATTGCTTTGTAGTAAGTTTTGAAATTGAGAAGTGTGAGTCCTCCAACTTTGTTTTTCTTTTTCAAGGTTATTTTAGCTCTTCTGAGTCTCATGCAATTTTATGTGAATTTTAGAACGAGCTTGTCAATTTCCACAAAGAAGTCAGCTAGGATTCTGATCAAGATTGCAGTGAATTTGTAGATCAGTTTGGAGAGTATTGTCATCTTAACAAAATTAAGAACATGGGATTTTTTCACCATTTATCTTTAATCTCTTTAACAATATTTTGTATTTTTCAGAGTATAAATTTTGTGCTTTTTTGTTAAATGTATTGTTAAGTGTTTTATTATTTTTGACACTATTGTGAGTGGAATTTTTTTCTTAATTTCACATTTGGATTGTTCATTGTAAGTATAGAAAGAATTGATTTTTGATATTGATCTTGTGCCGTGCAACCTTGCTGGACTTGTTTTTTCTAATAGTTTTGTAGTGGATTTATTAAGATTTTTTTTTTTTAAAGATTTTATTTATTTATTTGAGAGAGAGAATGAGATAGAGAGCATGAGAGGGGGGAGGGTCAGAGAGAGAGGCAGACTCCCTGCTGAGCAGGGAGCCTGACGTGGGACTCGATCCCGGGACTCCAGGATCATGACCTGAGCCGAAGGCAGTCGCTTAACCAACTGAGCCACCCAGGCGCCGGATTTATTAAGATTTTTCAATATACAAGGTCAGGTCATCTGCAAATAGAGATAATTTTACTCTTTCTTGTCCAATCTAGATGCCTTTTATTTCTTTTTTCTTGTCTAATTGCTGTGGCTAGAACCTCCAGTACAGTGTTGAATAGCAATGGCGAGAGTGGACGTATTTGTCTTATTCCTGATCTTAGGGGGAAAGGCATCCAGTCTTTCACTATTAAGTATGATGGTTAGCTGTGGATTTTTCATAGGTGTCCTTTATTAGGTTGAGGAAGTGTTCCTTTAATTCTAGTTTGTTGACTGTTTTTATCATGAAAGGCTGCTGGATTTTGTCAAGTGCTTTTTCTGTGTCTATGGAGATAATCATGTGATTTTCACTTTTTATTCTATTGATAGGATGATTGATTGATTTTTGAATGTTGAACCAACCTTGCATACTTGGGATGAATCTCATTTGGTCATGGCATACAATTCTTTTTATATTTTGCTGGATTCAGTTTGCTAGTATTTTGTGGAGGATTATTGGGTCCGTATTAATAAGAGATGTTGGTCTGTAGTTTTCTTATGATATCTTTGTCTGGTTTTGGCATTAGGGTGATACTAGCTTCATAAAATGAATTTAGAAGTGTTCCCTCCTCTTCTGTTTTATGGAGGACTTTATTAAGAACTGGTATTAGTTCTTTATTTTTTATTTTTTAAAATTTTTATTGTTATGTTAATCACCATACATTACATCATTAGTTTTTGATGCAGTGTTCCATGATTCATTGTTTGTGCGTAACACCCAGTGCTCCATGCAGAACATGCCCCCCTTAATACCCATCACGAGGCCAACACATTCTCCCACCCCCCTCCCCTCTAGAACCCTCAGTTTGTTTTTCAGAGTCCATCGTCTCTCATGGTTCGTCTACCCCTCCGATTCCCCCCTTCATTCTTCCCCTCCTGCTATCTTCTTCTTCTTTTTTTTTTCTTAACATATATTAGTTCTTTTTTGAATGTTTAGTAGAATACCGAAGTGAAGCTTTTG
This sequence comes from Neomonachus schauinslandi, assembly GCF_002201575.2. Lineage (NCBI taxonomy): Eukaryota > Metazoa > Chordata > Mammalia > Carnivora > Phocidae > Neomonachus > Neomonachus schauinslandi. The sequence continues at coordinate 106,085,127 of NC_058408.1, forward strand.
GAGCCTGAGGTTTTCTTCATGAGGTAGTTTTACAAATTACTGATTCGACCTCTTTATTATAGGTCTTCAGATTGTCTACAGAGCGGATATTTTTTTGTTTGTGGGCCCTTCTGCAGCTAAAGGTGTCTCAGGGACCCTAGACTCTATGGGTCATTGTGGTCACTGGTGATCCCTAGTGCCATGGCAGGGGACTTCTGGCTGGGTAAACACATGGCTTAGGCTCAGGACAGCCTGTGATATGGGCAGGCCAGTCCACCAAAGGCCGGAGAAGACTCTCCAGGTCAGTCTGCATCCTGAGGACAGCAGGCAGGGTGGGAGGAGGAGTTCTGGGACAGCAGTCTGCAGGCTGGGCTTTTAGGGGACTTAAATTATAGGGATGGGCATGCATCCTAATTCTGTGCAGAACGCTTGCTGCTCACAAGCCTGGCCTGTGACTTCTGGTCCTTCTCACATCCACCCTCCCTCCCAAACTCTTCTGTTTTACCTCCATATGTCCCCAGTGTCCTGTAGGGCATGCAGGTGGATGGCAGGGGGTTGGGGTGGCCTGGGGGTTCTCAGGATTATGTGTTGAATGGAAGAATGGTCAGCGTTGCCTCTTGGTTTTTGTCTTCTGGCAAGCAGCAGGCAGACCTGGTCTGCAAATCCACTCTTCTGAGTCAGTGTGCATCAGGTGTCTTCCCTGCCAGGCTCACAGGCACAACATTTACTGCACTCAGGCCGTCTGCAAGGCATTGTGGAGGATGACAAACCATAATGTGCCTGGTCCCTGCCTTTGAGATGCTGACAATGTAGTTGACAGAAAAACAACAACAACAACAGTGGATTCAGTTGAACAAGTCCTCAGATGTCCTCTCTGCCTCAGTCCTGTAATGATGACCATTGTTGTTCTTATATTCTTGGTTCCAGTAAGAGTGCCCAGAGTGCTGATGCCAATTGGTGCAGGACTGCCTAAGAAAGTCCCTCCGCCCTCCGGGCTTCTCTTGTTCTCCCCTTTTCTTGGTGGGTGGTCCAGTCTCTCATGCCTAGCTTCATTTGATCTTGTATATCTGCAGTTGTCTGCCTTGGCTAAGTCATAACTGTCTCCCTGGCCCTACCCCTGCCAAGACCCCTGGGACATTGTGCTGGCAGCCTTTGGCAGCTCTGGTCTTAACCCCACAACCCCCGGGGAAGGTAGATGGAACGTGCACACACACACACACACACACACACACAATCTCAATTCTCCCACCAGCAAAGAGCCTCCAGATCATATTCCTTACCACCCACTGTGGCTTGGGGTTGGAGAATTGGGTAGTCTCTTTGTGAGACTCCATTTCTGTGTTGGTCTCAGAGGCCATTTTGGAAAAAAGCCAAGGGATTTGGCCTAGTTTAACTGAGTTCAGGCCGGAGCTGGGCGTTAACCTCAGGCATTGTTGGGTAAATGGGCTCCACAGAGGAGCCATGAAGGATGGTTATTCTCTCTTCAGGAACTGGAATCCAACCCCCATTGGGGGCATAGGTACTGAGCAGATGCGGTAGGAAGTCAGATCATTAACATCTCAGGCCTAGGATGGGAGAGGATGACTCCTGCCTGTGGGGGAAAACGGTGAGTCCAGACCCCACAGCACTCTTGCAGTGCTGGCCGTGACTCTGCAGATGGAGGACTGCAAGTCTTGCCCTTAGCCTCTTCTGCCATTTTCAGCCCTGACCCAGGTGCCAATGCCCCCAGGCTGGCAGTCATCCTGGGCCAACCAGACAGAGCTGCAAGGCTTTGAAAGGTCAGCTAGTTAGCTAGTCAACAATATTAGTGCTGACCCTGTGCCAGGCATCCCTCTAGGCCCATGTTTCTAAGCTGGGGACCGTTTTGCCCTCCACGAGACATTTGGCAATGTCTGGAGACATTTCTGACGGTCACAACTGGGAGGCAGGGGCTGCTATTGGCATCTACTGGGTAGAGGCCAGAGATGCTACTAAGCATCCTACAACACACAAAACAGCCCCCGCAACAAAGAATGATCTGGCCCAGTAGAGCCGAGGCTGAGAAACCCTGCCCTGGACGCTGGGCTCCCAGTGGTGCTTAATCTAGACCAAATCCCTGTCTTCACATGCATACTACTAGTGGGGGTAGACAGACAATCAACGAAGCAGGTCCCTGTCCTCCCAGTTGTGTTGCAAAGATAGTGCATTTGTTAGTTCATTCATTCAATTCATTCATGCACTCATTCCCCCTGCATGTGCTGAGATTTTACTACATGCCAGGCCCAGGGGCAAGCCTTGAGGAAACAGAAAATGCCATAGATATGGTGCCCGCCTTTGAGCAGTCCATGCCTGGTGGGAAATCGGCACGTGTGCGTGCGCGCGCGCACACACACACGCACACAAAGACATGCATACATAAACACACACACACACATACACAATCCCAGAACCAAGTCATAAGGGCGGAGATAGAGGGATGATTTGGGATTGTAGGAGAGGAGGTGTTTACAGCTCACCCTGGTGGCGGGGGTGGTCAAGAAAGTCTTCCTGGGGGAGGAGAACTGAGTCAGAAAGAGCAGGGAGACTCAGATGGGGGAAGCTAGTCCTCTAGAAGGAGCTCTCTGTGGAAACCACTTCCCTGTGGGCTCCACAGAGCCCTGTGGCTGCTGCAGAAGTGAGCCCCAGCCCTTGGCAGCCCTCTGCAGGAACCTCGGTGTCTTTCCTCCCTGCCCCTCCCTCCTCCCCATCGCGTCTTCAACTCCTCTGTGAAATTGCGTTTCTAACCTTGGCTGCCTCCAGCCCCTCCATCACTGCCAGGAGAGGCCATCAATCCCTTGACCCAGCTGCAGCCCTGCAGCTGGGAGTCAGATGGCAGCTTCAGTTATTTTCCTAACAATCACAGGGGTTCGGTGGGGAGGCAGAGAAGGGAGGGAAGAGCACTGTGGCCCCCAGGGGCTTTAAATTTGATGGGGTGCCCTTTTGTGCCTTCTGACCACCTTGCATATCTAGTCTCTCTCTCATATGTAAACAGCATTAAAAATAATGAAAGGTCAGGCCCTGGAAGGCCTCGCTGCTATAGAGCCTGCTGTGGAGAGAATCAAAAGATGTTCACAGCTGGCTGCCCTGAGAAGGGTCTAGTGGAAGATGCCAGGGGTCTGGGGTCAGCAAAAATGGATCCTTGTCATGGCTGTTTCATTATCTTGCTGGGTGACCTCAGGTAAATTACTTCACCTTTCTGGGCCACATGCGCCTCATCTGTGAAATTCGGAGACAGCCCCATCCCCAGGATATCTCATCATGCAATAATAACGTCTGGTGACATCACTGGCCTTTAATTGATAGGAGCAAAGCAGGAAATTTGAGAGAAAATATGTCTGCATTTTCTCCCTATCCCCTAGCACCCCTGACCCCAGAGGTATTAGTGGTTACAGCTGAGAGCTGATAAGACAGACTGAGGTCGGGCGCCTGGGTGGCTCAGTTGGTTAAGTGACTGCCTTCGGCTCAGGTCATGATCCCAGGGTCCTGGGATCGAGACCTGGATCGGGCTCCCCCTGTTCTTTGGGGAGCCTGCTTCTCCCTCTCCCTCTGCCTGCCACTTCCCCTGCTTGTGCTCTCTCTGTCAAATAAATAAATAAAATCTTAAAAAAAAAAAAAAAAAAAAAGACAGGCTGAGGTCAGTAAGGTACATCAGCATTCTCCAGATGAGCTAGATGATGTTCGTGCCCCTGTCCCCTTACCTTATGCCTTTCCCATTGCCTGGGTTTCCCTTCCCACCGCCTTCTCTCTCCCACTTCCAGCAAGGTCCACCTCAGTGGCAACCCTTCTGGGAAGCCTCCCCTGTCTGGTGTCCCTTCTGGTCCCAATGAACTCTGCTTGCTCCTCTCTTCCATCTTCAATACTGTTCACCTTCGTGTCCCTGGCCAAAAATTCAAAGGCACAGAGGGTGTCCACCATGGTGCAGCGACTAGCATCTCCTTACCAGGTCAGTTTGACCTGAGTTAGTTGTTACGGTCAATACAGCATTGAAGCTCATGACTTTTGGGGGTGGATCTGGCATTTCTGTGGCCCGGGCACTGGCTCCATAGGAGAGGGCCATATATCGGAACGTGGATGCTGATATGCACCAAGAGGGAGAGAGGATACACTCTGTGCCCTGACAAGGGTTGCTTGGGGGGGATGGTCACAGACACCTTCAGTTGGTTTCGTTTAATTGCCAAAAATAGAGACCTGCTCAAGCACCTCCCAAAAAAGGTTTATCGAAGGATACAAAGCTTTCATGGGGCTCCAGAGGCAGGACCTGGACCCCTTAATTCCTTATAGGAATTAAGACCAAATGGTGATCCTATTTAATAGGGCACTGTTGGGGAGTGGCCTCTTCATGTGATGGAGTTCCTGCTTCTCCCCACACATTGGCTCTGCCCCCCCTTCCTCCTACCCCACAGGCTCACCTCTTCCTCTTATTAGTCTTAGGTGTGAACATGCTACAATTGTAACATCCTTTCCTTTTGCATTTGTACTTATGGCCATGAGATATCTAGCCCATGATTTCCAGAGGTGGACGCGTGACTTTTCTTTTGTCCCTCAGAGCCAGCCAGACATGCAAGCCTGACCCGGCCTGGCAGATGGAGAGGCTGGCAACAAGCAGGGACTCCGGCGGGGGGGGGGGGGGGGGCGCGGGTGGGTCCTTTGGCCCCGTTTT
>NC_058408.1:106089883-106096944 GCF_002201575.2 Neomonachus schauinslandi
GGGGGGGGTGGGCGCAGCAGATTGGCATCTCAGTCCCTGGTTCTGCCCTGCCTGGCCAGGGCCTTGAGTACGGAGCACCCTGTCTGCAGGCCTCTGTTTGCCCTGCCACACAATGGGGATGATCACTGTGTTCTGCAGACCCTGCTGCATAGCTACGGCATTTGAATCATTCCACCTGGCATCAAAAATAATTTATATCCCAACAATCTATCAATTCTAAGTGCTTTCCTTCTTGGGTCTCAGTTCTCTCATCTATAAAATGGAGCGGTCTCTCTCTGCTGAGTGGCTCTGCGGGCTTAGAGGAACTGGGGCCGGGCATGGACCTCAGGTGGACCTTTAGAAGGCACTTCCTTCAGCCCCTCACTTGCACGATCTTGCCCTGACCCCCAAACCTTGGCATGCAAAACCTCTAGCTTATTATCCAAATGTGCCAGGCTGGTGCCAAACAGCTAGATGTCTGGGAACATCTGCAAGAGAGCTTGCCCAGACTGGGGCCATCATCAGCCCACTCCCAAAGCAGAGATTTATGCTCACTGACCAGGATCTATGAAATTGTCACCCTGTGACTAGTTCACTGGCAGCTAGGGTCAGCCTCAGGTTTTCAGAGGAACATTTGGGAGTGATTTGGGAAGCATTCTACTCCTTTCTCTCTTTCTTGCAAGTGGGAAAACTAGAGAGGGAGAAGCCCAAGAAGCATCCCTCCCACATGGCTATGAACGTAAAAGCAGGACACCATTGTCCCTGCCTCTTCCCTGCAGAATTTACAGTCTGCAGCTTGCAAATTACTGGAGGGAATATGGAAAAGCTGGGTAATGATGTGGGAGAGAACATTCCCCAGCGCTGACGTGGGCTTCCCTGCACCAGAGAACCAGAGAGTGGGTAATTGAAGCTCACGCTCTGAACGGTTATAGCAAAGGTAATCTCCATGACGGCATTTGTAATATCCCCACTGCACCGGGAGGGCTGCGGTGGTGGGGGAGCCAGACTTTGATGAAAGACAGAACCAGGGAGCCCCGGGATTGCACTTCTGTGAGGCTCTTGGGTCTCAAGGAGCTCAGGACTAAGGCACGGTTTGTCCCCAGTGGGTCCTGGCCCCAGGCCATTGGGGGGGCGTGGCCTGGTGTGTGGAAGTGGAGTCCAAGCTGGTCTGGAAACTTCATGAGGATAGTGACTCTGTCTTTCCATCACTACATCCTTATTATCTCCAAGCATGGGTCCTGATGCTGAGGAGATCCTTAGAGTCTTTGGTTCAATGAATAAATGGATGAATGCATACACGAATGATGAATGAATAAATTCATGGTTCAAGGATGAGTGAAATGGGGACTTCCATTCCATTTACCTGGGTTCACCTCCTGCCTTGTGTCAGCTACCAGAATAATGAGGTGATATTCAACCATGTGGTGTAAGAAGCAGTAGAAGGGATTAAGGATATCTAGCTGTGAGCATACAATACCCCCCGTCTTCAGGTTTCTGAAGGTGGCAGGGGGAGCAGGCTGTTTTCCCTGGCATTGGAGGCTTAGAACTAGGACCAGTGGGTAGAACTCATAGGTAGAGCTCAGCCCCACCTAATACCAATTGCTCACGTTTATTGAGCACTTACTACGTGCAGGGCACTGTTACTATTGCAGATGGTGGACACTGAGGCTCAGTGTAATGGTTAATTTTATGTCTCAACTTGACTGAGTCACGGGGTGTCCAGATATTTAGTTAAACATTATTTCTGGGTGTGTCTTTGGGGTGTTTCTGGAAGAGATTAGTATTTGAATCAGTGGACTGAGTAAAGCAGATTGTCCTTTCCAGTGTGAATGGGGCCTCATCCAATCCTTTGAGGGCTTGAGTAGAACAAAAAGACAGAGGAAGAGAGGAAGAGAATTCTCTTTCTGCCTGCCTGACTGAGCTGGAGCATCCATCTTCTCCTGCCCTTGGACAGGGACTTAATGCTGTCAGGTCTGGTTCTCAGGCCTTTGGAGTCAGACTGGCACTAAACCACTCGCCTTCCTGGGTCTCCAGCTCCCAGATGGCACCTCATGGGATTTCTCAGACTCCATAATTGCATGAGCCAATTCCTTATAATGAATCTCTTTGTGTATATATCCATCCTCTTGGGTCTGTTTTTCTGGAGAACGGAGATGAATACTTAGAGTGTATTCGTTCTTAGAGTTGTCGTAACAAATAACCACAAACCAGGAGGCTTAACATAATACAACTCTATTCTTTCATAAGTCTGAAAGCCAGGAGTCCAAAGTCAGGGTGACAGTGCCACATTCCCTCGAAGGATCTGGGGGAGAACCCTTCCTTGTCTCTTCCAGCTTCCTGTGGCTGCCACTGATCCTTGATGTCCCTTGGCTTGTAGACACATCATTCCAGTCTCTGCTCTGACTTCTCATTGCTTGCTCCTCTGTGTCTTGGTCTGGATTTAGGGCCTACCCTGAAAATCCAGGATGAGATCATCTCAAGATCCTTAATGGAATTACATCTATGAAGACCCTTATTCCAAATAAGGCCCCATTCCCATGTTCTGGGTGGATATGTCATTTGGGTGGTGTTATGGACTAAATGTTTGTGTCTCTCTAAAATTCACATATTGAAGCTCTAACCCACAAAGCGATGGCCTTTGAGGGTAATTTCGGTCAGAGGAGGTCCTGAGAGTAAGACCCTCATGATGGGATTAGTATCTTATAAGAAGAGAACCGGAAAGCTCTCCATCTCTGTGTGCACACACAAGGAGGAGGTCATGTGAGTACACAGGGAGGTGGCGGGGGCCTAGGAGCCAAGAGAAGAGGCGTCAGACCTTGCTGGCACCTTGATTTTGGACTTCCCAGCCTCCTGACTTCGAGGAATAAATTTCTGTTGTTTAAAGCACCCAGCCTCTGGTGGTTTGTGGTGGCAGCTGAGCTGAGTGATACGGGTGTCCCTGTTCAACCCAGTATGGGGAGGGTCAGTGGTGGTAGAGGTCGGTGGAAACGGCTTTTCTCCATTTCCCTGTGATAGCCTTTGAAGGGCTTTATAACTAGTTAGCATGGAAGCTACTTCCCTGTGAGGTCGTGGGTTCTTACTAGAGAGAGGTTCAACTGGCTCCACTGGTCTTGGATTAGGTGGTGGGATCTCCTTGAGACCTGGGATTCAAAATGGCACCTGGACCCTGCTTCTTGCCTTCTGCCCACTAGTAGTGAGCTCAGAAGGCCCAGGCAAAGTCACCACTGGGAATGGCACGCCAGACATTTGTCTGATATTTACAGAGGACAGCACCTTCACAAGGAGGCTGACTCATGACCTCCACGGGGTATTTTCAGCTTGTAGAAAGGGCTGGTCGGCACCCTGGTTATCAGTCTTACAGGATTAGAGGATCCAGACAGAGGAGGGGAGTTATAAATTACCCATGGACTGACTCACACCCCAGAGTGAACTGGGGAGTCACGGGGACCTTCCAGATCTCCCTGGCCCCTTTGCAGATCTGAGCCCTGGGAAAGCTCTATTTCATGGTGGGGGTGGGAGAGGGAGGTTTCGTAGAGCCCCAGGCCTTGCCAAATGTGCAATCAGCATTCCCGTCCAGCCCTCCCCGCAATCCAACCCTCCTCTGGCCTCCCCCGACATCTATAATTCCGTTTGTTGTGCTCGCAAACACCGTGTTGGAAGATTTCATGCTAATGAAAGGGTTTCTTGATTAGGTTACGCTGTTACTGTAAATGTTCCCTCATTATCTATGTTATGGTAGGAATTTGAAAAAGTATAAATTGAGCGTCTTGCATAATTTATAAAACCTGAATGTTTCTTAATTAGTTCGGTTAGGTTAATGATGGTGCAGCGTCACTTCTTCCTGGCCCCTGCTAATGACCTTTCCCCTCTTCATTTTGAACACTTTCTGTTATTTACAACCCTCCACCCCAACAAATCCAACTATCAGCTTGCAGAGAGAGTGGCCCCATCTAGCCCCAGATGGGAGGATGAAACACCTTGCAAAATGTGAATAGTGCCTTTTTTCTCTGTGTGCCCCCACCCTCCTTTGAGGCCAAGAGGCAGCCTGCTTGAGGTTGGCCAGGACAAAATTTGGCTCAGGCCGATCCCCTGAAGAATGCCGGTGAAGTGCATTCCTTTGGTGTTTGCGTAGGGACTGGTCCTGGCCTCCATTAGCAGCTGGAGAAGTGAAAATGCTGGAGGAGATGGGGGAGGGAAAAAAAAACCCTCTCAAAAGGATTCTAAAATAACATTTTGCATCCTCAAGTAATTCCCAGTTCTCCCTGGCAACCATTCATTTCTTCCGAACAGCAGAAATTTGCAATATGAAAGTGGATTGGCTTCTCCCTCCCTTGGGGCCCCTGTATCTCTTCATCCAGCGCCTTGGGTAAAAAGCAATGCATACGTTTACAATATAAATGTGATTTAATCGACCTCCCTGTCAGGGAGAAATGGCAAGCATATCAAACAAGACCAAGATGTTAGAAAGAAAAATCATAAATTATTCCAGTGACGAGTTTCTGAGCCGCCTCCCGGACTACTAGATGATGCTATATAAGGCTGTTCCTTGAAACAATAATTAAGATAATTCTGTATGACAAGGAGAAAAATGTCCAGCTTTGTATGAAATGTGCTTCATGTTAGTAAGCTGAATGCTTGGTATTGATTACACTCCCCCCACCATCCCTCCCCCACCCGCCACTACGATTCAAGGCTAAAATTAATTGAATGATGCAACATTTCTTTTCTTGAATCCTTATTTACCGTACATGCCTCCTAGAAGTCATGCAAAGTGGGCTGGCCTCTGATTCTCTAAATTGGTCTCTTCCTTTGGTGGTGTCTGGGAGCACGCTCACATGTACACACACACACACCCTCAGCTGGGTGTCCATTGTTCTCTGCTCTGGAAGGCATGACGTCTCCCCTCGGGGGCAGATTTGATGGACATATCAGCACAGCAGAGCCCTAACTTTTCCATTACGAGGCCACCATGGGACTCTCCTACAGAAATATGGCCAGTGTCGGGGGGAAACACGGTCCCGATGCTGATGGGACTGGATTACACCGCCCCCACCCCTACCCCGGCCCCGCCGCCCTTGCAGTCTAGGGACTGCAGGTGCTAGGCACCTGGCCTCTGTCTAGCAGAACATCCTTCTCCCCTCCCCCCCAACCTCCCAGGGTGTCCCGTGGGCCTAGATGGCCCCCTGCCCTCCCTCCTCTTCCCTTCTAGCTGTGGTGTCCTGACACTGTCCTCCCCCTCCCATGAGAGGCACATGGCACTGTCCTGGCAGAGAGAGATGGTTGCTGGCGGCCGCCCGGCTGGCTTTGCCACGGCTCTCTTTCATCCCGACTTCAGTGGCTGCCCCAGAGGCGGCTGGTGGAGAGGGAGGCCGGCCTCAGGTAGTTAATCGGCAGCGAGGCCAGGGCCTTCCCCCCGCCCAGGGAGGCTGGGAGGCAGTGGCAGAAGCGGCAGGAGGCAGGCTGGGTGCCCCGGCGGTCTGGACCCGGAGCCGGCAGGGGCTGGATTCCCACGTGCCCTGAACTTGCTGGGTGACTCAAATGAGTGCCTTCCCTCCTCTGAGCCCAGATTCCCCGCTGCAGAGCGTGGTGGTGGGGATGCAAGGCAGAAGTTGGGGCCAGGTGGGGACAGGGCTGCCATGTTGTGCACAATCGATGATTTAAAAAAACCCCCACAAAAACCAGAGGCACTTAGGCGATTGTGAGATAAATAAATGGCTCTCAGTTTGACAGTCCTGTTTGTGACAACCCAGAGCCTTGCCCCCAGGGAGCCATTCTTTCCAGAATGATGACAAAGGAGGGCTCTTTTCTTCTGCCCTGAATGCCAAGGAGAGCTTGTGGTCTCACTGAGCCCCTCAGAACTGCCCTTTGGGGACAGGCATCAAAGGTGTGCATGGACCCCCGCCTTAGTTGTCCCCAGGAGACGTGGAGCATCACCCAGCTGTAGCTACAGCTCATGGAGCCTGATGGTGGCAACCAAATCAGGTCTCAGGGCCCCAGTGGGAGGAAGGCAGCACTGGCACCCAGGGCAGAAGGCCATCTAGGTGACAGGGTTAGGCAGAACCCCTTCACAGGGAGATGTCGGGAGGGAGCGGCAGCTGCATCTGGTGGGAGCTGCACCCAGAGAGCCTTCAGCACCCTAACATCTGCCCTTTAGTTTGTCCACGGCTAGGGCAGGGCGGGGAAGAGACTGAGGGCCTGTTAGCCTGGTTACAGCGCTGGAGGGTAAGTTGCACCTGCTCAAGGACCCCGGGCATGCTGTGCACTCTCCTTGGGCAGGGCACAGCACCCAGCACCTAGTAAGTGTTCAGTAAAGGAGGGGAGCATCCCCGTGGCGGGGAGCGATGCCAAAGCACCAGTCTGGAGCCCTCCCAGCCCAGGTGCCTTGGGACCAGGTGCTTGAAAGGCCACGTGGGGAGGCCTTTTGCAGCCCGAGTTTCCCTCCCTGCCTTCCCTCTCCGGGGAGCTAGTGGAGCACCCAGATGGCCTGGGTCACGTTTTCGTTGGAAGCCTAGTATCTGGCATGAGGCCCAGCCCAGGCAGTGTCTGAATTGTCCTCCTCTGACCCCGGATGATCCATCAAATCCTCAGACATCTCTGAATCCCCTGCGTGCCTCGTACCCCGTAGGAGCTCGACGAGGACTCGCTGAGTGGTTGGCTGCTTGATGAAGAAGCAGCCTTTCTCTGTTGATGAAAGAGCAATTAAGACTTTAGGAGTCTGCAGTCTAGACGGGGAGCTGTCAAGTCTCCCATAAGTGGGTCTGGGAGCTGGTAATGGGAGATTAGGAGCTCCTGGAGAGGAGCAGAGCCTCAGACAGGCCAGAGGGAGCCTGGGGGTGGTCCAGGTGGGGCCAGCAGGCAGGGAGGGAGCATGGGAAAAGCACTGGGCTGCTCTCTGTGCCGTACAGGCTTGTTTGTATACTGTTCTCTTTCCTGACTTTTCACCGCAGTCAAAACAACACTCCTGTCAACTTATTACCTTAAAAATAGTTGAAAAGATGACACTCGAGGAGAAAGTGCTTAGAAAGAACAGCTTCTTACCCCGCCCCCCCCCCCCCCCCCCCCCCCCCCCCCCCCCCCCCCCC
>NC_058408.1:106097044-106102949 GCF_002201575.2 Neomonachus schauinslandi
CATCAATCTACAAAAAGGGTAGAAAAAAGCACCCGGGGGGGGGCGAGTGTAAAAAAACACCCTCCTCCCCCCCCCCCCCCCCCCCCCCCCCCCGCCATACTCCTCTGGCTGTATATCTGGGAAGAGCCTTGTGTGCAAAGACCTGGGTTTAAATGCTGGCCTCTGGTCACTGCACCTCTTTGAGCCCTGGGTTTCTCACCTGTGAGACAGGGTTAAGGCACGGGAACAGATCGTTCCTGATGTGTAGCTCCAGGCCTATGTGCTTAGCCCATCTCCTCACACAGCCCCCTGGGAAGGCTTCCTGGAGGAGGTGGTACAAAAGAGGGTTGCTAGGTAAAAGATGAAGCCAAGAGTTCAACCACTGCAGGCTGAGCTTCTGTGTGACTCCCAGTAGCAGCAAGCAGGGGTGGAGGGGGGTGGTGGGAGATGGGGGGAGTGAGTCCATTCCCTGCCCTGGTTCTCTGAGCCCCCATCCTTGTCTGCCTCACTGTACCCTTCCCTCCACTCTGCATCTGTGGTCCTCAGCACAGCACCCCTGCCCCCTGCATGCTCCTCCTGCAGCCCTCCTAGCTGGGGCGGGGGCACAGCCTTGGCTCCTGGAATTTGGGAGACGTTTAATTGCTCTCTCTTGTCCATGGGTGATTAGAGTGACTCCAGCTTAGAGACAATTAGTAAATCACTATTATTGGTTTCCATTTATGTGGTGCTGCCCTTTGAGGAGCCAGCTGATTTAACTGAGCTGGGTAATGGGAGCACAAGCAGCTCTCCTTGCTCCATGCATACCTGGGAAAGCAAGAGTGAGTAAACAGATGGTGCTCACGGGGAGGTCAGCATTTTGTGCCACAGAGCAAGCCCTCTGCAGTGCAGAACACCTAGTGCCCAGGGCCTGCTTGGCCGTCTACTGGGAGCTGAAGAGCTGGGGAGAGGGGGACATGGCCTTGAGGGGAAGTCAGGGGCCTGGGGTGCTGCCTGCAGAGGGCCTTACGGCTCCCACCCCACGGGTCTCCCTATCTCTCAGCCCACTCATCACCTTCCTCCTTCCTCAGCCTCCCTCTCCTGGCAGAGTCTAGTCCAGTGGGTCTCCAACCCTGACCTGGGTCAGAATCACCCGGACGCCTGTCCACACAGATTGCTGGGCCCCACTTCCAGGGTGTCTGATTCGGTGCCTAAAGGGCAGGGACTGAGAATCTGTATTTCTTCCGGTTCCCAGGTGATGCCGCTGGTCCAAAAAGCATCCTCGGAGAACCGCCTTCTCTGTTGGTTCTCATCCGTGGGTGCGCATGAGAGTCACCTGGGCAGCCTTTTGGGACTGTTTCCAGCGCCCACCTCCAGCCAGGGTCTGTTAGTCTAGAGTGAGTTCTGGGGAGGTTATTTTGAAAAGACTCCCCCGACGACTGGGATGGGCAGCCAGGGATGAGAACACCGGCCGCACCCTTTCCTGGGACACCAGGGCCCACTTGCTGTGGATCAGAGGAGTGCCTGTCCAGCCACGGAGGCCTGGTGGCATGGGGCCGCCCGGCTCCCTGCATCCCAGTCTTGACTTCCAGTGCCGAGTCTGCCTTCCGTTCTTTTCCTTCCCTTGTCTGCAGCATGCTGCTCACCTCCCTCCCTGTCTTCCTTGTAACTACTTCAGTGAAGGATCCCAGCTTGGGGTGTGGAGTTGTGTGGTGTCCACCCCCCCCAACCCTCTTGCTCTGCTAATCTCTCTCTTGGTTTCTCACCATGTCAGGGGCAGCCCCACAGCTTCTGGCCACTTGCAGTTGCTAGAACCTGCCGTGGTCCAGTCTAAAGCCTCAGCCTCGCCCCGGTGTGGGGAAGGAGAACAGCCTTCGTCTCTGCAACATTTCTCCCTCCTCCCCTGGGTCTCCTGGAATGGGAGGGTGTGGAGACCTTCTTGCTTCGCTCATCCTCTGTCAGTGAAATGGATGGATTTTGCTTTGGCTCCATAGGGCTCCTCCTCCCTGCTGCGTAGCTATGGTCTCTGGGTGGGAGGTGAGTCTGAATTCCTTGGGAGCAGTGTCCAGGGTCATCCTGGCACCCTCCATCCCTGAGGGGCTCCCTGGAAGGCCCGCTGAGCTTCCCTCTCCTGCCACGGGGGGTCTGTATTGCCATCTCCCTGGCTGGCAGGTGTGGCCTCCCTCACCTGGTTGGTGGCCTCATAAGTGGCCAGGACTCCCGCCTCATCCTTTAACTTCTGTGCTCATGTGTGTGGAGCCCTGAGGTCCTCTTCTGTGCTCTTCAGGACCTAGGAAAGCCAGCATGGGGTCTTTGGTACCCGGTCCCGTTTTCTTCCCCAAGTCCCGGCTCCTGTGGCAGTCACCACTTCCTGTGTCCGCTCGCACCTCAAATTCCAGGGGACATATCTCAAGCCCTGCAAAGGACCAGCCCCAGCCAGCACCCTGTGGGTATGCGGTGCCAATGTCCACTTCTTGCAGGCATCTATGTCTGTAGGAGTGATTCTCCTGGACGCCTTCCTTCTGCTTTATTTGGTAGAAGAGAGCATTCTGTCTCTTGGATGACAGTGGATGCGGTTCCTCTCCTGGCCAAAGGCCTCTGCTGTCGCGTCCCTCCTGAGTGGTCCTAGATGGTGGATGCCTGAGAAGAGGGGTTTACAGGTGGTGGTCCAGTGGGGAGCTGGCTGGCCCTGCTTGTCACCAGCTTTTTCCGTATGGCATTGTTGGTGCTCCTTCCCATGGGAAAGTCCCATTCGGCTCCCTATTATTTACCCACTGTGTCCGTCTCTCCTTTACGTCCTCTCTCCCTCCCTGCACTGGATATTTGGTGAGCCTGCTTCTCCCAGACCCAGTTCTAGATACTGGGAGGTGTAGACACGTCTTTAGGGCAGATGATCAGGAATTGGGGCCAGACAGCTCCCCACTGTGCCATTGTCCCCAACACCATACCATGCCCCCTTCCTCCCTCAGGAGCTCCTGGTCTGACAAGTAACTGGGCTGTGATAACAGGGGGGTGGGACCGTTGTGGAGGCAAGCCCATGGGGTGTGGGAACACAGGATAGGGCTACCTCACTAACTCTGGGGCCTGCGGAAAGCTTCCTGGCTCGGAAGGGGTGGCGTCTGAGTGGGACCTTGAAGGCCGAATGCGAGTTTGCCACTCAGACAGGAGGAGAACACTTTATGTTGAGGGAAAAAACACAAAAGCAGGGTTGATTGGGGACCTATGTGGTTGTTTGGTGTGACTGGGGAGTAGAGGAGATGGCAGGAAAGTGTGAGGAACAGGCAGGGACCAGGGCATGAAGGGGTTGTAGGCCAGGTGAGGGGCCAGGACCCCCTCTCAGAAACAAGCATCTCCGGGTGATCTGGTTAAACACCCCCTCCCTCCGCCCTAACTAAGGCTTCTGTTTTGAAGGGTCTGGTTGGTCACTTTCTTCACACGGTGGCCCCTCTAATACCCCAATTGCTTGAGTGGCCACCATTTCCGAGAGGAGAAGTCTTCCATCTTGCCGGCTGCAGGGTGGCAGACACAGGGCAGTGTCTCCCTTCCTGTTGGAACCCAGGTGGACTTGCAGGGGAGAGAGGCCTGAGCCTCGGGACGATCGCTGGCTCAATCTGGGGAGTCTTTGGCTGAAATATGAGTGGCATAAATCTTGGCTGGGAGGTGAGGAATTCATAGGACTCAAATGGCTTACCTAAAAGAAAAAGCAGAACAGCGATTATTTTTTGGAGGTGGGACTTAAGCATGACATTTTAAAAATGCATTTCCATTTCTCATGTTCTGTGAGCATATGCTTCCTTTCAATAGGGAAAAAACCCACATTCATTCCACAGCCATTTATTCGGTGTCAGGCGTTTTGAGACCTTGTGGGGCCAGTGGTACACCAGACAGGCTGGCCCTTACCTCCCAGAGGGTGATCCTATCTCCCTGTTAGCTGGCACTGCTGCAGTCTGGGGCCCTCATCAGTCTTGACGGTGACTCTTGGAGATGGGCATAATTAACACCAACTTGTGCACAAAGAACTGGAGGCTCAGAGCAAGTAAATCACTTGGCTAGGGTCACACAGTTAAGGAGGCAGCTGTACTGGGATTCAAGCCCAGATGTGTTGGGCTCCAAAGGTTGGGCCCTTTGATGCTGATTCTTTCCGTCTACCGGGCACCTCTGCAGGCTCGATGTGCCAGGCCTGACCCCTTCCTCCTTGGATGACCCTGGGGAACTCACACTGCTCGTCTGAGCCTCAATATTCCCACCTGTAAAATGGGGTTAATTATACATCCCCTGCAGTTTTGTAGTGAGAAGTGAATTGATGGTGGTTACTTAGGACAATGCCTGATACTAGTGGATACTTGGCCAGTAAGAGCTTCTAATCATAGGTGGGGATATGAGTTGGTGTCGGGTTTTTGCTTCCTGTACCTACAAAGAATCCATTTCTCTTATCTGCTTCCAGTTCCTGGCTTTAGAAGATATAGGTTGTGACTTAAGCCCCTATAATGGAATCCAGGTGGGAAATAGAGGACCAGCCCTGTTATTCCCCTGTCCCTGTCCCCCAGGTCTCCCATGGCTGTTCTTCCCCGTAGGCCCAGGCTCAGCCAAGCCCTGAGCCAGCCCAGACATGGCTGTCAACATAGCAGCGGCCTCCACCCCATTCATGGAGAGCTCAGGATTATAGACGCCACGGCCAGGGTGAACCACAGGTGGCCGGACTTGTAAATACTTCTTTTGCTGTTAACAATCAGTGCTGTTTGGGATGCCTATTATGTGCCAGGTACTTTATAGGGGTAATTCATACTTCCTGCTTGGTGCATGTCGGGGCAGGTGGCTCCACCATTCCCCAGCACACCGGGTATTTGCCCTGCTGGCTGGCTCCTCTCTGAGCCAACAGTCGTAAGCTCTCTGCAGTCAGAGGAAGAAGCAGCTCTATTTCTGGAGGGTTGCCGGAAGGTTGTGCTCTCTGCTCGTCCCAGGAACCGCCGTGCTTTACCTTCATTTTGAGTCAGACGTTTTCTCCCTTGGCGCCCGTGTGGTTCCCGGTAGAACTGCCTGGTTGTGCTTCACCTGGGCGCATCGCCGTTGGCGCCCTTGGCAAGTGCTGCAGGGAGGGCGTTAGGGGAATCAGCCCCGAGAAGCTTGCTTCTCGTTACTATGCCTCTGGTGGGAGGGGTGCTGCCAAGGAAAGTGTTAGAAGGCATTTCTCTCACTCTTAGAACTGGGACAAGGAGAGCCCATCATGGGGAGTTTCTTTTTAGCTCGTGGAAACGAGTCTGCACTCTGCTGTTTCTTCCTCTGGCTTTGTCTGCGAGGGAGCACCGATGCGGAGCCCTCTGTAGGGGGAGCCCAGGACTGGAGCTCCCACACTTCTGTGTGCCCACCTCACCCTTGTCCAGGGCTTGACGGGGGCATGCTGATCCCTTCGGGCCACTCTCTGGGGCTGGCCTTTGGGGGTCTGCCTCTGCATCTGATTTCATTCTCCCTGTCCCCATCAAGCAAGCTTGGGAGCAGGTCTACCTTGGCTGCCTCTCTTCCCCACAGACCTGTGCCTTCCTGGCATCCCAACAGACATGGTTTCCAGTTTCCATGGGAACAGAGTCTGACTGTAGCCAGACAACTAACTAGAGAGGCTGACGAGTGTGAGTGTGAGACTGTGGGCAGGTGAGTGAGTGAGTCAGTGTGTGAATGTGTGTGGGTGAGTGTGTGAGTGTAAGTGGGTGTGTGATTGAGCATGTGTGAATGGATGTGTATAGGCTAGTGTGTGAGCCTCTATGGGTGTGTGTGAGTGGGTGTGTGTGCATGACTAAGTAAGTGTGTGTGTATGGGTGAGTGTATGGGTGTGTGTGAATGTGAGTGTATGGGTGTGGGTGAGTGTGTGAGAGCATATGGGTGTGTGAGTGGGTGTGCACGTGACTAAGTGGGTGAGTGTGTATGGTGAGTGTATGTGAGTGTGTGAATGTGAGTG
>NC_058408.1:106103049-106158132 GCF_002201575.2 Neomonachus schauinslandi
TGGGTGTGTGTGAGTGGGTGTGTACGTGTGACTAAGTGTGTGAGTGTGTATGGGTGGGTGTGTGAATGTATGGGTGTGGGTGAGTGTGTGAGAGTGTATGGGTGTGTGTGAGTGGGTCTGTGTGCGTGACAGTGTAAGTGTATGAGTGTGTATGGGTGAGTGTATGTGAGAGTGTGTGAATGTGTGTGAGTGTATGGGTGTGGGTGAGTGTGAGAGTGTATGGGTGTGTGTGAGTGTGTGTGAGTGTGTGTGGGGGTGGTGGGGGGTGCTCCGGGAGCCCAGGGGTCTGGCACGGGCCCCCCCTGTCCCGCGCTGGCCGCGGGAGCCTCCTCTGGGCGGTGATCGCGCCCGTGTGCAGCTCCTACATCTCCATCGCTGACATAATATTGCACCAGGGTCCATCCATCTGCATAATCATCTGAACCTGCTCCCACAAGAGAGTTTAAAAGGTCTGGGCTGTTGGAAAGTGACCATAAAGCCTGCGCGCAGATACCTTTAGCGGCCGCGCCGGCATCTATCACCCGGTAATTACGGGCAGGGAGCGCGGTCGGGCGGAGGCGGCGCGGTGGGGGCTGGCCCGCTCTGACCTGGAAGGAGGGCAGGGCCGACAGGGGCTGCGGGGACGGGAGTTGGGGGGGGGGGGGCGCCGAGAGCCGTGCCCAGGTGATGGAGAGGATGGTCCCCTTTCCCGGCGGAGCGCTCAGCTTCTCCCAGAGCAGGGCCCTTGCCCGAGACTGTCTGGGGACTCATGGGTCCACACATGTGGCGGGCTGTGGTTGCTGCTTCTAGAAAAGGGACGCCCAGGGCTCTTCCCTTCCTACCATGTCCTAGGTCCCAAACTACTCTCCAGACTGGCTGTGTGGTCTTGACAGCCACCTTCCTTTTTCTGCGAGTGCATTTTTCTGCCTGTAAAATGAGGGGGTTGGACGGGGCCACTGGTTTCCCTCCTGAGGTTCCAGGGCACGGTGAGAAGGGGAGAGGCAGGCGGGAGTCACACCCACCTCCTCCCTCCAGCCGGGCAGCTTCGCTGTCACTGAGCTTCAGTCGGGGTTCTCAGGAAGCTTCTGTGTGAAGAACAGCTCCCTGCCGGCCCCAAGAGCCCCGCCTCCGCGGGGGCGTGGCCAGAGGCCCCGGATGTGGCCACTTAGGGAAGAAGTGGTGGCACCAGCACCCTGGAAGGTGCTCAGCAGCCTCCTTGGCGCTCACGTGCCACCTGTGAGGAGCGCGGGCTGTCCAGGTTCCTTCTCAAAACTTTGCCTTGGGTCAGCGGACGGCTCGGAAGCGGAGGAGGTCCCCGGTGAGGCGCTGTTGGGGATGCTTGGCCCACGGGAGCCTCCTCCTACTGAGCCCCGGAAGGGCCTCTTAGACTCCGCCCGACGGGGACAGGGGTGGGGGCGCCTGCGGGACGGGGAAGTGTCGCCTGTTTGTTTAGTAGTGGAGTCTCTACTCCAGTGTCTCTAAGCAGAGGCTCTAGGTGAAAGGCATTTGAAAGTAGAGCTGCTTGGGTGAGGGCAGGGTAGGGCACTCCCGACCTCCCCTCCACCTCCATTTGCTTACTTACTCCATGGCCCTCCCTTCCTCCTTGAGAAAACCAGCCTTCTGAGTGGGGTGCCTGAGGCCCAGAAAGGACGAGTGCCGGGGTGGTGCTGGGACCCAGGTCTCCCGTGCAAGTCTCACTGCCTGGCTGAAGCTGGGTGCCCCTCTGCAGTCGTTACGTTAGCTAGTTGTGGCTGTGGGGGTATGAGTTGCAGGGAGGCACATGCTCCTATGATGTCCCTGGGGTGCTAGAAAGAGTAACTTCCCAGAGGCAGGAGACTTGGCTGTCTTAGATCTGCAAAGTCGCTGTGTGATGCTGAGTGAGTGGCTTGCCCTCTCTGGGCCCTAGCACCATAGTCGTACAGTGAGTGGTCTGACTTTGGGATCTCTCAAGGCCTCTTCAGGGACCCCTGCTCTGGAGAATGTCCAGATCTTTCTGGAGGCAGGAGCGAGAAGCGTTAGGTAGTGGACATGAGCATGTGGGGTAAGACCGGGGCCTGCTTGCTCTATGGAAGGAGGCCCACACAGCTCCTTCTCCCTGCTGCTCAGGTCTTTGGGACCCGAGAGTGAGCATGAGGGTGCTGGGCCTGCTTGCTGCTCCCGCTGGTACAACGAGCAGCTCTTCCCTGTGTCCTCATCCCCCTGTTCTTCCTGGGCATCCACTGGTGACCAGTACTCCCAGTTTCTGCTTGGTGGGAAGAGGGCATGAAATATCTCCCAAAGTGCCAGGGAGCCGGCCCTCTGGATGTGGCCGAGTCCCACCTCTTCTTGTTGGGTACCTATCTGGGCCGCTGAGAAATGATGGAGAGAGGAAGGAGTGCAGCACCTGTCCTCAGGGAGCACCTTGTCTGATGGGGGAGGCAGCGGTACTGTTTCCATGGTTATTAATCTTTGTCCACCCACTTAGCCGGCTTAAGCAAATCACCTGTTCCTGTTTCCTATAGCTCACAGCTGCCTCTATGGCCCATCCCGTGGGACTGGCAGAAACCCTCCACCTCAGCTCCTCTGGGGTTGTCCTCCTGCCTTCCAGGTGGGGGCATGGTCCAGTGCTCCCAGACATTAGAGGGAAGGCCCTCTGGTCAACACCCCTGGGTCCCCAGGACCTACCACTTGCCCTGCCTACACGGCCCCTTCAGGATGCAGCCTGCTTTCTGCCACCTTCCAGTCCTGTCTAGGGCACGGGCTGCTCTTGGGGGCTGCCCATGGTCCCGACCCCCATGAGACCTCATAGAGCCATTACTCTGGGCTTTTACTTGTTCCCTGTTGGCATCACCAGGGAGGGGTGGACAGGTCCCCTCTCCCTGAGGGCCAACTGTCATCGTTCTCCCCCCGTCCAGATTGGAGAAAACTCTTTTAGTTTGGGGAGAAATCATTCCTCATTCATGATTCTTCTGAGATCTCTTGCTTCTTGCTGAGAACTTGGTTCTCCCTCTTTCTTTCTGTGCGCTTGGAGTGATGAGGTTGGGAGGGAGGTGGTGCCATTTGGGACAGGAGCGCTGAGGCCAGCCTGAGGACTCCCGTCTTGCTTTCTGAGCCACAGAAGGTTACTGAGCAGGAGGGGTGCAGGGGAATGAAAGGCCCTGGAGTCCCAGCAGAATTCTACCTTCCAAAATTACAGTGGGGGAGGTCCGGACAGGAACCCCGGGAGCAGACTGAATGCTCAGAGCGGCCCCTCCTTTGCAATTACAAGCCTGAGTCTCAGGGCAGGACCAGATCAGATGAGGATCTTCTCCATATCAAAGGGGAGATTAGCTTGGAGCCCCTAACAATGTTACATGTGCTGCCCTCACTCAGTGGCGACGCCCCTGAGACTGTCAGCTTTCTATCTGCTTCTTTTTATCAATACAGGCAAATAATTCTCTAGACATTTATCATTTTAAACTGTCACAGTCCAGTGCCTTTCCCGAGGACCAAAATCAATACTGATCTTGGTTTGAATACTTTTCTGACAAGGTTCCTATTTGTAGATTCACAAGTAGAACTAATGTGTGTTAAAGCTATTCAGTTTGGCATTTTGCAGCTCCATTGACACTTTAAATATAGGCGTTCACCACGACGATTAACCTTACAACTATTAAGTAATAAAAATCCTGCATACATATTTATTAGCTGAACATCCTACTCCAGCATGATGCCTTCCCCCAACGAGAGGGGAATCAGAGAAGGTGGAGACGGCTGGCCCAGAGATGAGCTCACTCCTTGCAGGAGCTGTCAGCAGGGACTTGGGGGTCTCTGCTCCTTAATGGAAGGAGGGGACAAAGGCCCACATGGATCTGGAGCTGACAAGGGGTTGAAGTTGGTGGGGGCTGAGCTGAGTTGTCCTGGGATGGTGGACCCAGCAGTGACACTGGAAAGAAAACCCAGAGGCTTCTTGTTCCTGGTGTCTTCCTGGGCCTTCTTTCTTCATCTGTGTGATAGGGTCGGACTAGAATTGGTGCCTGGTGACCTTTTTGCAATGTCACGGCATGCAGAGAGGAGATACACTTTACACAACATACTAGGGTCACCAGGCAAGGCTGTCTGCAGCCAGGAGAGACCAATCTGGGGGATCGCCCTGCCCCTGGGCTTGCTCTGGCCATCAAGAGGATCAGCGGGTCAACATCTCAGCTGGCTGTTAACTCTTACCCTTGGCACAGTGGTGGGGACTGTCCAGTAGATGAGCCAGGTGTCTCTTTTAGGGTGGTGCTTGGTGGTGCTATGTGCCTCCCAGCTCATGGATAGGGAGCACCTGCTTGCTGAATGCTGTCTTTCCTGAGCTAGCATCAAGAAGGGTCCCAAGTACCTACCCCTGTCCTGGCGCATGAGTGCACAGACCCCAGCACCCTGGATTTGGGCTCAGGTAGAGTCACAGCAGACACTGACTTCTGTCTATTGCCATTCTGACTAGCT
Source organism: Neomonachus schauinslandi (assembly GCF_002201575.2). Classification (NCBI taxonomy): domain Eukaryota; kingdom Metazoa; phylum Chordata; class Mammalia; order Carnivora; family Phocidae; genus Neomonachus; species Neomonachus schauinslandi. The sequence continues at coordinate 106,107,475 of NC_058408.1, forward strand.
GGTGCCTGTGCTTTTCCCGTTACTAATCATCGCCATATACCCCCGAGCAAGGGGCTTCACCGTGGTACAAGTGAGGGCTCCTGGACAGCACTCCCAAATTCAGATGGCCTTGCCAGCTCCTGGATCACTTATCTGTCCTCACACTTCAGCAATATTCATGAGCTCCGGCACAGTCCCTGGCCCAGGGGGGTAGGGAGGCTGGGGGCACAGAGAGGCACTGCTGTGGGTAGAACTCCCCCCTGGGGGAGGGGGCAGAGATCAGAGAAGGCTGCCTGGAGGAAGAGTCCTTTACTACAAGACTCACTGGGCAAGCTGGGATTAGTCAGGCTAATCCCAGTGGAGGGGAGTACTGCGGGCAGAGGAACAGCGTTGTGATGGGTGCTGGGAGAGCAGTGAGGAGGCCCCTTGCACACCTCCCACTGGCGGGGTGGAACCCACCCTGGGCTGTGTCTGGGACTGAGTGTGGCAGGGATGTCCCGGGAGTCAAGGGATGCACTCTGACCGCCGGCTTTGGCCCTGCCACACCTTCTTTAGCCTGTGTAGTGCCCTTCCTTTTCTCCTTTACCCATGGCCAGACCTGCACTGTGACCCGAAGGCCTTTTGTGACGCCCATTCCCTCTCGCCAGGGGTTTCCATAATAAATCTCTTGCCTGTTGCATCCCATCTTCGGTCTGCTTTCCGGAAGGCTGGGTCTAACAGGAGCAGGAAGTGCTTCAGGACCTGGGGGTGGGGGCGGCTGTGTTCTGGCTTCAGGGGAAAGTGCACGGGTGAAACTGTCATTTCCATTTTACAGAAGAGGGGACACATGCTCAGCAAAGCCCTAGATGTAAAATGCTTTTTCAAGTGCAATGTGGCGTGCAGAGATGGGGGCCATGTTGATTGCTGTCCAAGGCGCCGGGCATGGAGCAGACCCTTCCTGGGAACCCGAGCGCCCATCCATTATGTCCTCAAACCCTCCCAGTGCCTCTGAAAGGTAAGTGAGCTCATCTCCATGAACATTTCAGGAGATCAGGGCCCAGAGGTGTCAATAGACGTCTGATGGGCAATCACAATCTGTCACCTTCTCCCGGCTCTAATCGACAGCAGGATACTTCCCCCCCAGACTGTGTTTACAACCGCAGGAATCTTGGAGAAACGAGGGCTCTCGGGCCCCATGCACAGCAGCTGGGAGGTCGAGGGACATGCAGGCGACTCTTCCAACCCTGTGGTTTCTCTCAAGACCCTGGTCCCTTGCCCGGCCCCACCCTCCTCCTGCCCTCCCTGGGGCCCACACTGGCTTTCTCACGACCTCGCAGAGGAAAAGTAAGGAGGCCTGGTGTGTGGCTGGTTCTTCCACTGCTGAGCAGCCAGGTCGACATGTGAACTGGTCACGGTCTACATTTCTCTAAAACAAGAAAGGTCTGCCATGTGGAGGACAGCCACCAGCTGGAGGTGGGGGCAGCAGAAGGAGCTGACGTGCCACAAGGCTGTGGGGGTGGGCAGAGGGGCTCTGAGGCCGTGTGCATGCTTCTCCTGGGGGTGAGGGCAGGGGAGCCCAGATCACTCTCTCCTGCTCCTGGGGGTCTCTCCCTGCCGTGGAGGGTTGGACTCACCACTGTCAGCTGGTGTATGCTAAAGTGCTCCTGGTTTTTCTCTGTTTCTATTTTCTATCTTGACAGAAAAATTGTGATTTTCACACTGTCATGAAACCAATAGGTCCCTGACATATGTTTTTGTAATCTGTGTAGCTGATTTTCTGTACTTCTGACAGCTCTATTACATCTCTGACAGTTTTATAAAATTTTTCCTCTGGGAAGTTGAAGGGGGCCTGTGCCTCTCCCCCCACCACCACTCCCTGGTCCCCCATGCTCACTTGTGTTTGCAGATGAAAGAGTGGGGTGGATGCTTTTTTTTGTTCCTTCCCCCATGTTAGCTGCCATCTACTTCCTGGGAGGGCCGAGAGAGGGGTGCCCAGCAACAGATTGGCAGGGGGCCCTGATTGCCAAGTGACACTGAACAATGGAGCCGGGAGGTGGGGAGAGGACACCAGGGCCAACCTGTGTTGACTCAGGAATCCCTAGGGGTAAGGATGCTCCCTCACTGGGCTCTAAATTGGCTGCTCCCCTCTGAGCATCCTGCCTTTAAACTTCTCGAATCCACTCACAGCACCATGCTGAGAGAGGGAGAAGGGCTACCCTGCTTTATGCTGATGCCTGGCAAAGTGTGGGCACAACGCTGGTGGGTGGAGCAGAACCTTGGCTGCAGCGTGGGGTGTGTGTGTGTGTGTGTGTGTGTGTGTGTGTGTGTTTTGAGTTCAAGTTGTTGCATCCATGCCCATCCACCCAGCCCTGGGGATGGAGCCGTGGCCCCTAGGCTTATGGGTTCCCTGCGGTGTGTTTGGGTGTGTATGACCATTAGCACCGTACCCGTGGATGCCGTACCCACCGCTGCTCTGTGTGGCCCTGTCCCTGCGCTCAGAGAGCTCACACTGGGAGCACACGTGAGTGGTCTACAGGTGTGGGGACAGATGCTGAGGACACACTTTCCTCTAACTTGCTAATCTTAAGGGGCAATGTCCACCCTCAGGACAACTGAGGGGAGAAGCAGAACCAGTGATAGAAGGGAACACTGGTGGGAAGGAGGATGGAGGCCAATGTCACCTCAGCTGGGTGCATTGTTTGCACAGGGAAGCAGGAGCCTGGGCACCCTGGCCTTGTCACTGCCTTGCCAGGTGGCCTTGGACAAATCCTGTTCTGTAACCTCCAAGCCTCTGACAAAAGAGGAGGAGGCACTCCACATTACCCTGGGGATTTGCCTCGAAGCATATAGAAGGTAGCCCTGGGACCCCCAAATAGCACCCCAGGTGCCGTGAACGCCTGCGCCACATCTCACCCCGCTCTCGAGACATTATTTGGGGCCTCTCAATCGACTTAGCCACTCTGATTTTCCTGTCTATGGGAAACGAGGTGTTGCCATGGCAACTGCCACCTTACATGGCTCTGTACTGCCGATGCCTCTGAGATACAGAGCAGCTTCTCAAAGAGATACACTTTTCAACATGTCATGTAGAATTCTGTACTTGTTAGGGAAAATCGCATTTCCAGCAAAATGACATGCTTCTCCCGGGCTTGCAGACGCACGGCTCCAGCCTTTCTTAAACAAAGAATTTCATTCACTGCCTCTCTCCTCCCTCTCTGGCCTGCCACTGGTTACCCACCCCTCCCGAGTCCCTATCTCCTTTACTTGAAACACGAGGCAGGAGCTGGGTAGAGGGCAGGGCTCACCCAGCCGGGGAAGGCGGGGGGGAGTGCCCACAGCGTGGGGCGGGGGTGGGGTGGGGGACAACTGAGAGTCCAGGCTGAGGCGTGGATGCTTCGACCTCTGACTGGGAGGTCAGGCAGCTGGGGAGGAAGGGTGCGGGTGGCTGGCCTGGTCCTCACATGTCCTTTGGCTTGCTTCCCAGACACTGACCTGATTTCTCAGGGTGGCATTTAGAAGAACGATCAGGGGCACTCCAGCCTTACTCCTTGGTCGGTGTTACCAAAGGGCCTCTGTGAAGGGCTGGGGTCCCCTTTGGATCCAGCATGCACCCTGTGTGTTCAGAAGAACTATTCTAGGCACCGTAGGGGAGCCAAGGCATAAAGATGGGCAGGGCACCAGCCTCAGGGTCACCTTGGGTCCTACTTGTCACCCTGGACTACTTCCCCCATCTTGGCCTTAGATTTGCCATCTGTCAATAAGCAGGGAATGCTGGAAAGCTCTTTGCCAGAGCCTCTTCTGAGAGTCTGCCATCTACACTCCAGTGGGGTCTCCTCACCTCCCCTTTCCTTGGAGTCCTGCTTACAGGATCTGGAGCTCCTCTTTCAGACACCTTGACTGACGGATCAGCCACTGGGCTATTCCACTGAAGCCTGTGCTGACCCACGGATGGACTTTTACTTGAGGAATTGGTTGCCTTTGCTTTTGCATGCAAATTGGGCCTCCTCTCTTGAGGCCCGCTCTTGTACATTGGCCCTTGCTGGAAGGGTGTGTGGACCACATGGTTGAGCCACGGCAAAACCTTCGAGCACTGAGGCACTGAGGTCAACCCATGAAGGAATTTGGCCAGCACTCCTTGGGGCTCAGGATTACATGAGTTAATGCGTGTGAGTGCTTGGCACATGGGAACGATGCTTCTGGCTGTGCTCTGGGCCAGGCAGGGTGAGGGGCATGCAGGAAGCACACATGCACCCCTCAAACAGCTGTCAGAGGGGAGGAGGCAGGCTGACAGTGGACCGCCTCGGCCCAGGGTGGGAAGTGTGGTGTTCACAGTGGCCTGGTGGTGGGGAGCTCTTGCTGGTTGACCTCACAAGGCCCTTCCTTCCTCTTTCCTTTCCTTTCCTTTCCTTTCCTTCCCTTCCCTTCCCTTCCCCTTTCCCTTCCCCTTCCCCTTCCCCTTCCCCTTCCTTTTTCTTTTCTCTTCTCTTCTCTCTTCTCCTTTCTTTTCTTTTTTCTTTCTTAAATAGGCTCTACACCCAACATAGGGCTTGAACTCAGGACCCTGAGATCAAGAGTTGCCTGCTCCACCAACTGAGCCAGCCAGGCTCCCCCATTCTTTCTTGTTAAATGGCCTTGGAGTTGAGGTGCTCCCCAGGAACTAATCCCACAGCTCTCCTTGGCCTCTCTTCAGGGAGTGAGCTTGAGGAGGTATTCTCCCTCTGTTTCCCCAAGGCAGTCTCATTGTTCCTGGAAAGATCTTGACTGGGGAGGCTTTGTATGTCCCAGGGTGGTGAGGGATCCCAGGCCAGCCTCCTCTCACAGATGGGTCACCTGGGAGTTTGCCACTCCTGGACCACAGGTAAAGGCCACAGGTGAGCTCTGGAGGGGTGTAGTTGGCATTGGACACCGGGACTATTAAGAAATAGTAAGGCTTAGGGCGCCTGGGTGGCTCAGTCGTTAAGCGTCTGCCTTCGGCTCAGGTCATGATCCCAGGGTCCTGGGATCGAGTCCCACATCGGGCTCCCTGCTCGGCGGGAAGCCTGCTTCTCCCTCTCCCACTCCCCCTGCTTGTGTTCCTGCTCTCGCTATCTCTCGCTCTGTCAAATAAATAAATAAATAAAAATCTTAAAAAAAAAAAAAAAAAAGAAATAGTAAGGCTTATGAGCACTGCATGTTATGTGTAAGTGATGAATCACTAAATTCTACTCCTGAAACCAATATCACACTATGTTAATTAGAATTCAAATAAAAACTTGAAACATGAAAAAAAGAAATAGTAAGGCTTGTGTCAGACACAGAGAAAGCAGCCTTTCCCCTCGTCCGAGAAGGCAGCCTTACATGAGGTATTCAGGGTCCTCTTGCCTTGAAAGCAGTGATGGTCAAAGTGCGGTCCACAGATTGGTGCTGGTCTGCAAAATGTCCGCGGTCCCTGAAGAAGGAAGGAGCTTGCATCAGAGGGTAACGCAAATACAACACTAAGCACATCCAGCTGAATATGTCTATATGCGTATATGTGTATACATGTACGTGTGGTACATTTTTGGAGCACGACTTGCTCAGGTGTGGCCTCTCACTGCAGACAGGCTCTCTGAATAGCACTGTTCAAAACCATCCCTCATCTGCCTCCCAGTGTGAGACAGGAGGTGCCCCTGTGTGGCTTCATGCCACTGTCGTCCCTTTATTGGCCTCTAGGATCCTCCCACGGGGTCTCCCTGCCTCCAGCTGTGCCCTCCTCCAACATAGCGCGCCCTCCAGCCGGCAACCAGAATGAGTGCTCCAAAATGCAGCCCTGGTCCTGTCACTTTCCTGCCAACACTTCCCAGTGGGTCTGTGACTCTTAGAGTAAAGTCCAGGTTTCTCCACAGGGTCAGAGGGACCTGTACAGCTCAGTCCCTTGCTGCCGCTCTCACCTCACCGCTCGCCTGCCTTACTTTTACCAATTTACTCTCACTGTCAAGACTTCCCCCAAGCTGTTGCTCCTGTCTGGAACCTAGTTCTCTTTCCTCTGGCCACCTGGATTAATTAGGTGGCCTCAGCTGTATGGCAGAGATTGCTTATTGCTCTCAAATATCCTTCCTTTCTTCCTCATCAGTGGACTGCATTTTGATTAAGGTCATGGCTACCCAGAATAAACATGGTTCCCGATCTCCCTTGCAGCCAGATGTAGCCATGCCACTAAATTCTAGTCGATGCGATATAAAGAGAAGAGCTTCTGGGAAGTGCTCTTTGAACGACAGGCACACCCTTCTTCCACCTCTCCTTTCTTCCTGCTAGCTGGAATACAGATGTGATGTCTGGGGCTTGGGCAGCCATCTTTGATCCATGTGAGTGGAAGTCACATGCTGAGAATGGCAGGGCCACAAGAGTAAAGATTCTTGGCTTTCTATGACTTTAAACCTTCCCCATCACTGTGGACTGCTTATCTTCATTCAGATTTCTTTTATATGAAAGAGAAATCAACTTCTACCCTGCATAAGCTATCGTGACTTTTGAGCTTTCTGTTAATCCCAGTCAAACCTCCTTCTAATTGATGCAGGTGCAAGTAGCTGAATATATGCTGAAAAGTAGCAAGAAGACTTTTAGTTATTCCCGTTAGCAAGAAATCTGGAGGGAGGGCTGTTTCTGGGTTGCTTTCCCAGCGTCAGTCTCTCAGCCTTCTCCTCATGGTCATAAGACGGCACCAGCAGCTCCAAACATCGAGTCCTTACACAGCGACATCCCAGGCGGAAGGATGAGAATGGGTTGAAAAGGTAAAAGGGATGCTCCTTCACACCTGCTCTGTTACCTTGGAGGAAAACCCTTCCCAGAAGCGCCCAAGCCAACCTCCCATGCCATCTCATTGACCGGAACCTAGCTTTAAGGGAGGCTGGGACAGGGAGTTTCTGACTTCTCAGCCTCTGTAACGGGAGGCAGGTGATGATCGGAACGGCTGGTGGCCAGACAAGCTACAGTGCCTTCCACTTTGCCCTTCCGGCACTGCTGCTTCCCACACTGGGTTCAACTGCCCATTGGCTTCTCTCCAGAGCAGGAGCTCCGTGAGGACAGCGATTGCTACCAGGAGATACAACAGCAGAGCATCAGAAGTGCACATCCTGGGTTCAAATTCTGACTCTGCTCTCTGCCATGGCTGAATTCACATCTCTGTGCTTCATTATTGAAAAGGCGATAATCTTTCCTACCTGACTCCGAAGATTGTTTGAGGATGAAGTGAGTTCATATGTATGGAACACTTAGAATGCTGGTTCTCAAACTTGGCTGTGCACTGGAACTGGGCAATTAAGAAATTAATGGTGCCTGGGCCCCACTTGCAGAAACTCAGATCTAACTGGTCTGGGGTGTGGCTTGGGCATTGGGATTTCTAAAGCTCCCCAGTCGATAATAATGTGCAGCCAAAAACAGTGCCTGGCTCAGAAGAAGCTTCTAACAAATGTTAGCTCTGATGAGTTGGTTCATCATAGCGGCCCCAGTTTCTAGCCCGAGGCCCAGTGCACAGTGGGCCCTCAGGGATTGTTTGTTGAATGAATGAATGAAAGTTTGGAGGCCAGAAGAAATGGTTGAGGTCATTTGGTCCAACCGTCTGGCACTGGGATGGCTCTCTGCCCTTTCAGTCCTGGACTACGTGTAACACCCTCCTCTCCCAAGGGCTCCATGGCTGCCAGGTTCCTCCTTTGCGAAAGGGTCTGTGCAGCCCCATGCAGTGTCCTCTCAGTCCACAGAGAGGATGCATCCCACACCCCACCAGGGGGAAGACTCTCAGAACCTACACAGAAGCTTTGTGATGGGGCTGCCTGACCCTCCCATCCCTCATCTGGCCACCAGCTTTGCTTGCAGCTGCAGCACTCCTGGGGGTGAGTAATGGGTCTTAAAGGGGGCGCTGCCCTTTTCTGGGGTGCCATCCCGGCTGGGTGGTATGGATTTCTGCTGTAAACATGGCCCATCTGGGAGAAGGCCAGGTGCCACATTTTGAACAGCTCTGAAACTTAAAGCTCAGAAGGCTTTGAAATGCAAATATTTTGAAGGAAACATAAGGTAAACATGAGTGCTTATTTCCCCCTGATGAAAACAATATGCTGTTTGCTCTGAAATGTAAATAGGGCCTAGATCGCTTTTAAAGAAAGCCATGGCTCATATTTTTAGGTCCGGGGTAATAACATTCCTAAAAATATGTGCATCCGGCAGCCTTCCCACCCTGCCTGCATCCACACTCCCTTTTTTGTTCTGGATGCCCCTCATTCCAGGCATTGCTATCTTCTACCCTCACTGTTCTAAACCACCTCCCCTCCTTCCAATCTGGAATGCCACACTCCCACTTCTTCATCCTCATCTAATTTTTCCAGCACTCTCTGAGTGCTTGGGAGTTCCTTTTGGATAGAACTGGAAAAATCTGTAGCCAAAGGCATTTCACTGACTTGAAAGAGATTTTATGGTGCATTGAGTTCTAATCAACTTTAATAAGTATTGAATGCAGGAAGAAGACTTCGCCCCCAGCCCCAGCCAGCCAAGCGTGCTCATGGCCCCCTGTTGGCCATGGGAGAAGGGGCTGCTGCTGGGGGCCCCTGGTTTGGGTGGGTGCGGCGAGTGACAGCTGCAGAGAAATGAATAATTAGCGATTCCAACCCCTGATAATGAGTAGCTCCATGATCCTTCTTGCAACCATTAGGAACATCTATCTTATTAATGATCCCGCCAGACAGCCGCAGGCCCAGGCACCCGGCTCCTCTCTGATGGGGTTCTCCTGGCTCATCTGTACACTGAAGAGCAGAGATGGAAGGTGGTCATTTCATCCTTCTCAGTGGTGGGGCTGGGTGGGGCTTTCTGAGCTGGCAGCACCCCCAGGGCTGATCTGGGGAGCCCCCACCCACACCCCTGCTTCATCCACACCGAGCACCCCTTCATCGTACAGAGGGAAACAGTAAACGCACCCTTTGTTGTGTGAACAGTCAACACACCTTCTGCTGGTTCCTACTTCATGCCACATGGGGCCAGGAGGGGCATTCACCCGCAGCACCCTCTGCTGCTATTCTCATATTTGTGCAGAAGTCTGCCAGGGGAGCTCAGGACCTTATCTCAGTTCACACAGCTAGTGAGGGTCCGTGCCACGACAGGAATGCCTAGCTTTTTGATGGATCTTCCTCCTGCCTCATGCCGTCCTAGGAATGAGTTCACAGCGATGGCCATCCTTCCTGGCTGGGTTTTCTCAAAGGCAATGCCCAAGCCAGGAGCTGCAGACTGACTGTCCACTGGCTGCATCTGGCTCATAAATATGAGTCCGTTTGACCTGCACATGTCTTAATAACTGGAAAATATCCACATAAAATTGCAAATTTACTGAAAAATGGGAAGAGTTGGACACACTACATTTCTTGTCTCCCGTGGCTCGATCTCAGGGGCACCTGCTCTTTTTAGACCATTTTCCACAGGCCCTACCACTCCCTTTTGCCCATGCCTTGGTGGAGGTGCTCATTTATATTACCTGTCTGTCCCCATAAGTTTTTGAATTTGAGTGAGTCATTTAGATCTGTGATTTTCAGACCTTACTTTATCAACAGATTCTTTTTCTCAAACTATAGAGCAGGGGATAGGAAAGATCATGGTTAAGGTTGGCATGGATGCAGGATCCCACTCACTTGGACCCTACCTTCCATCTCAGTAGTCCTTTGAAATTTGTAGAAAGCCTGTCTCCCACAGAACATGGTTTGCAAGTGGTTTTGATTGAGAACAAATAAATGGCAATATCCCAAGGATCCATGGAATTCAAAAGAAGCTGCCCTGCCTGGAGCCAGCACCTTAGAGATCAAGACTAGCAGGGTTTGAGAAGCCTCGGAGACTATTGGAGAAGCCTAGAGAGGACAACAGACTTGCTCATGCTTGCATAGAAAATTAGTATCTTATCTTTTGCCCTCTGACTGGTGATCGAGCTATATGACTTCTAAAAGCCTATGTGGAGATCAGCTCATCCTAATGGCTGGAGGAAAAGGTGGGAGAACAGGATCCGGTGAAAAGAAATTTATTTCCCTGACTCCAATTTAAGTTTCAGGAGAGCAGGGATTCGCGTCACCGTGTGTAAGGTGGCATCGTTCAGTCAAGCCTTTAATTATGTGCAGTGTCCAGGTGGCTAAAGTGGGGGCATCAGAAGCCAGCAGGGGCATATAGAGATCAGGTGCCTGAGGCATAGGCAGGATGGGGCAGGTGGAGGGCAGGCCAGGGGATATATCAGGAATTAGGGTGTCAAGTGTGGTATAAGCATGTGATTAAGGAGCATGGGGAGGTAGAGTGAGGGCTGAGTCTGGTACTTGACTCTGGAGGGCCTGGAGATCCCTGTAGGGCTGGTAGCAGTGGGAGCCTTTGTGGTCCCTGAACAGGAGAGTGGCATGAGGAAATCTGTATTTTAGGCGGCTAAGACAGAAGGACAGAAGAGGCAGTGTTCTGCTGGGGGCAGCCCGGTCACAGCAGGAGAAGGGGCCCCTCTCTAGGTGTATACCCTGGCCCAGTCACCTTCCCATTCCCACTGACTGAGCCGTCAACTGAGGCCAGAGAAACGGAGGCCTTTAAACACATGGCAGCATCTGCAGGAGTCCAGTGGTGGGAACAAGGAGAACAGAGACTTCTAGAGGGTAGAGGATACTTCGAAGACGGGGGACGTCCCAGATGCAGTGAGCAGAGGTTTTCCAGATTTCCTCTTGGGGCTGATACCCATGGCCTCATGGAACTAAACTGTGCACTAGGAGCTTTGGAATCTACATGGCTGACCCGGAGCTGATGTTCTGATCGCCCCCCCCCCCCAACACCATGCTGTTAACATTCATGCACACAACCCATTTCAACCTGTACCCATTTAACAAATGAGGACACCGAGGTGGAGAGAAGTTAAGTGACTTACCCTAGCTAGGAAATGGCAGAGTTCTTAAACCTCATTCTTTTGACTGTAGGTTTGGGGTACTTTTGGGGGCGGGCAGGGCAGAGAGAAAAGGAAAGAGAGAATCTAAAGCAGACTCCACATCCAGCCCGGAGCCCAACACGGGGCTCCATCTCACAACGCTGAGATCATGACCTGAGCCCAAATCAAGAGTTGGAGGCTTAACTGACTGAGCCACCCGGCACCCTGGATTTGGGGTGCTTTTTAATATAATCAGCTATTTCTGTTATCAGATACTGAATAGACAGGGAGACCGGAAGGAAGACTTTGCAAGTGACTCCTTAGAAATCTTGCCTATGATTCAGTTTTGGACTACAGTGGACAACGTAATCTACCGGTGTCTGTTCCCCATATTTGGGACATTCCCCTTTTCATAAACATTCTCCACCTTCCACAAGTCTCTATGCTCCTTGCTCCCACTAGACTCCTGTAGATGCTGCCATGTTTTTGGAGACCTCCACTTCTCCGGCATGGGCACTGCATGCCCGCTGGGCCTATCAGAATCCCTGCCTGCGATTTTTCAAGATGGCCCTGAAAAGGGGACTCCAGACTCCCTCCACAGCGCTGGCTCTCGGGAGGTAAAAGCCAGGGGTACTTGGCCTCCAGGCTTGGCGCCATGTGGAGGAGTTGGCCTGTAGGGAGAGAGAATGAAGCCCTGTGCAGAGAGAAGCAGAGATGAGAGATGGAGAGAGACGATTCTAGTCCAGTTCTGGTTCCTGTTGTTCTGTGGTCCAGCTGTTCCTGCCTTTCCTCAGTTTGCTCATCTAATCTTTTGGATTCTGTGAGGGAGTTAATTCCCCTTTTGGCCTCAGCTAGTTCGAGTTGGGTTTGTGTTGCTGGCGACACAACACGAGTCCTGACTGACACACGGCTCGTGAGGGAGCATTTGCCATTCATACAGGCATGAAATATTTACAGGGCTCGTCCTGTGTGCGTGACATTCCTCTCACGGCTCCAAGGGCGTGGATTGGGTGACCGGGGGGCTTGTTCAGAGATTTGGGGGTGCAGACAGGACTCCACTGGAGAGGACGAGTTTCTAGGAGCTTATCAGAGACTCTCAGAGATGTGAAGAGACTCCCCGATGTCACCTAGCTCTGTGGCTGGGGTTGGACTCATGACCCTGAAAGCCGATTATGATTCTAACATCTCTCTCTTCACCTTAGTGAGAGAACTCGAATACCCCCAGGTCTCAGGGAAAGAACTTCCTGACCCCTTGAGCCAGAGCAAGGTCAGTTGCCTCTGTGATCACAGACGAATCCCAAGTGCCAAGTACAGTGCCTGCTACGCAGGAGACGCTTCGTAATGTGAGCTGAATGAACGCATGCATGAACACGCAACCTCTCTGCGCTCACCCTCTGCTCAAAGCTGTGGGGAAGGTGCAGCCTCTCAGAGGTGACCTGGCAGTGTGGCTTCAGCACTGTGCTCGGTTCCCACAGCTTTCTCACCCCGTCCACTCCCCCCAACCCCTGCACACACCCAGGAGGAGACACCGAGGAGGAGGGCTGAGGCCCCCTGAGTCCCAAGGGCGACTCCTCCCCAGCACCTAGCAAAGTCCTGCCCAACCTTCCAGTCAAGCCTCTGCTAGTATCTTACTCCTGCCCTCCAGCCTCGCCTCCCCACCTCATCTCTCTAGCCAGGCAACCACTGCGGAGCCCCCACCCCCGCCCCCACACATGTCTATGCAAAACCCGAGCTGCCTTGGCACTCCCTGTCTTCGAGGCACTCAGCAAATGTTTGCTGAGCGAATGTGGAGTGGATGAGATTAACCAGATACACTTATCTTGCTCTAGTCTCAGTGAGATGATTCACTTTTAAAGAGCTCAGCAACTCTTAGGAGGGACGACACCTCAGGGACTGGAATGAAGGATGTCCCCAAGAGCCGGGATAGCTGAAGGTCCGGGGCCACTGAAGGGAGGGACTCCACTCGGGGGCTCGCAAAGACTTTCCAGAGGGAGTGACGTTGGTAGTGGGCTGGGAGGGGCACGAATAAGAGTGTACCTGGTCAAGAAGCAGGTGTATCTGTCAGGATGCTTTCAGAATTACAAGTGACAGAAAAAAGCATGTTCTCCCAAATGGAGGCAGTTCAGATTTCAGGGCTGGTTGATTTGGCAACTCTGTGGTGTCAGCCAGGACGCGGGTGGTTTCTCCCTCTCCACTCTGTCTTCCACTGCCTTGGTTTCATTCTCTAGTCAAAAGATGACTGTCAGCAACCCTGAGGGCTATGCGTGTCTTTGTTCTTGTCTTGCAGGAGAGGGGGATTGAGATTGGTTGGGGGCAGCTATGGAGAAGAACCTTCCCTGGCTCAGTAAGTCCTCATGGTGGTCCCCTGTGTTGGGTGGCTAAGATTTGCAGGACCCACCTTGGGGAGGGTGAGATCAATCTCCCTTGAGCCCATGGGCTTTGTGAGGAGAGGATACCAGCACCAAAGTGAGCTAGCAGGAATGGGGGATGGGTCGGCAATGAAGACGGCTCTGCGATAGAGGTGTGGGGGGATGTGGGGAAGATTTCTGGTGAGCAACAGTCTTTGTCAAGTTGTGACTTTGGGAAGGGGCATCATGTGTTTGGGGGATGGCAGGAGCCAGGTGGATGGGGGGCAGCAGGAGAAGGGGCTGAGTCCTGGTGGCAGAGTCTTGAATGCCATGCTGGGGAATGGGCTCTCCCCAGGGGAGTGGGTTTCTGTTAACAGGAGAAGGAAATGGGAAGTGTGCTGGGCAGGCCTGCGCAGTCCCCTAAACCTCCCCACCCGGAATCACTCCCTGATGCTATTCCTGGAAATCACCATCTGTGCCAGACTGGGTCTGTCAGCTTGGCCGGGGAGGGGGCGGGGTGTGGGGGGGGGGGGGACCTGCATTTCCCAGAATCCCCTTCTCCATGGGGTTCTGAGTTAGGGTTGGCCAAATGTAGGACTGTGTGAGATTTGGAAGGTGGAAGCAAAGAAGAATTCACCATTCTCAGAAGGTTGCAGTGATCAGGCGTGATGACAGACAGACCCAGAGGTGTCCAGTAGGCTCTAGATTCCAGTTCGTTTGTCTCACTCTGGCCTTGCCAACAAGACCAGTGGCAGCCCCAAGCCTCCCACCAAGTGCTGGACAGTAGCTCCCCCAGAGGCGGATCACAGATCGGTCCCCGAGCTCCCCCTTCAGTGGCCAGGCGTGCTGGGGTTTCCCGCCGGCATCCACCTGCCCACCTGTGCTGGCGCTTTGGGCTGCTGGCCCTCCTCTGGCCCTCTGCCACACTTCCGCCTGTGGCACTGTGGAGTGGGGGTGCGGGAGGATCCCGTGAGTTAATGAGACCGTGCGCTCAGGATGCTGCCCGGCACACACTAGGAGCTGTGAGGTGTGAGCAGTTGTTGTGAACACCTATTCGCCCTGTTCCAGGCACTGGCCGGGTGCCTGCCCAGGTGCTAACTCATCTCATCCCCCCGCCAATCCTGGGAGAGTGGTACAGCAATTAACCCCACTTACAGAGTCACAGACAGGCTATTAGGTTGGAACATATAAAATTGCTAGTTTTATAGGTCAAACATAGCTCTGTATCCGTGGGTGCACGTGGCTCACAGCCTGTGGGAAGCTGGGCGAGCTGCTTAAGCTATGCAGCAACTCCCCCACCGCCGCTGCCGCCCCGTACTTGCTGAGTGCCTACTGTGTGCCCAAGAGGATGTGCGTCCTGTCACAGCACAGCTGGGCATGTTACACATGCTGGTGCACGTGAAGATGGGGGCCCTGGGCTATTTAAAATACCTTAGCTCACTCTTCAGTCTCCAGCACAGACACCCCCACCTCCATGAAGTCTTCTTTGACTCCCTGCTCATGCCCACAGGCCCTGTGAGAGCCACGAGGCCCTTGGCCCCGCCTCTCCCTCTGCTTTCCTGACCCCGCAACCACGGCTTTGTTCCAGCAAGTGCCATCCCAGCCCAGGCCCAGTGCCGCCTGCCTCGGCTTCCTTTTGCCTCTCAAAACACCCTCACTGCCCTCGGTGTGTCCTGCACATCCCTGAGTCTGTCCTGTGCTCCTACCTCGGGGCAGCTCCCCCTTGTCTGCGGTGCGGGATCAGATAGCGTGGACTAGAAGCAGGCTCTCCCTGTGGGCTTCTCCAGGACGGTCTGGGAGAACCTGGTTGGGGGGGACCAGGATGCCCCTTCCTCTTCCAGGTGCTGAAGAGCTTGGACTCTGCGGCTTGGCTGCCTGGCAAGAGTCCTGCCTGTTGCCTCCTAACCAGCCCCGCTCTGTAATCCGGGCTCACAGCGAGTAAATGCTTGCAGGTGTAGCTCCAACCCAAGAGCTGGCTGGCACTTTGTTGCCGTCACTGAGTGAGCTGGCCGTGAAACAGAGAAAGGCATAGACACACCTCACTAGTTTTTCCAAGGCTGGAGTGAGCGCTCTGCTGAATCGGATGGTCGTTTTTGAATATAGAAAAAAATACCTCTTTTGGGTGCTGACTCACAAAGGAACAGTCACAGACTCAGGTGAACTTTTGCACTTCATTTGTATGGTTAATATGTTCTCCATCACTTTCTTAGGTCTGGGAAAGCAACAAATAAATCAAGCCCTGATTTGTAGCCCTTGACTATTTCTGTGTGACATCACTAAAGGTAGGGCTGGGAAGGGGTGCTCCGTAGCCACGACCCCCTGGTTTTTCCACCGCACAGAGATCTAATAAACATGGGTAGCCTCGAACGCATAGATGACAGTAGAATGCAGCAAGATAATTGGGAAGGAATGAGTTTTGAGTATAGATTACTTTTGTTTTTAATAGAATTTAATAGTGATTTTACGTAATTTAATTTTTGAGTAATAGCCGTATTTAACACCCATCCTCTAAAATTCCTGAAAACGTAACTGGCTTTTGTGAGCTGATACGTGCTGATGCCCATATGTCACCCCAGGGTTATCATGGGGAATACGTAATTTAATGTTTTCAAAATGCTCAGGAGATCCTGGTATGCAGTAAGCACTCAATAAATGTTACGAATCTCCTTCTTATTTATTATGATTATTCTTGATTGGAACTTTGGTGCCAGAAGTACAGGGCGGGGAGCGGGGAGGTTAGGTGGATTTTCCACCCTAGGACAGGGACTTGCTTCTGTTTACTCTTTTACTCCCCTGCCCAGGTCGCGCAGAGCCTGCTGCAGAGAAGGTGCTGGGCAAATGCTCACTGAGCTTGTATTTTTCCTCTGTGAGCTGGATGGAGTGATCATTTCACCTTGGCTGACCTGTGGCCGGCCCTGGATCCATCCCGGCATCACAAGTTGCAGACGCTGTCAGGCCGAGCTGTTGGCCTTCTCCGGGGCTTGTCTGGAAAATCCCAAGAAGGTGTGCATGTGGGGAGCCCCTGTTCTCCTGTACTGACCTGAGATAGAAGGCAGATGTTTTCTTCCGGCTCCCTGCCTGCTCGCTGCCCCTTAAAGAGACCTGGATGTTCACAGGATTAGCTGAAGCCCTGCAGTGTGGCCATTGGGCTAGCTGTAGAGAGAGGACGGCTCAGATTTCATCTCTCTGCTGAGGGCCATGGATGTGCCAGTTCTGTGCAGGGAAAGCCACATACCATGGGGTCTAAGTCCTGCCCATATCCTGCCTGGGGAGGGCAGGTGAGGAGGGAGGGGCAGAGAGTGTGGGTGAATGCTCCTTCTTTTATCCATATCTATGGAGCATGGAGCACATGCCGGGACTGTGTTAGCTTCTAGGGATGTGCAGACAGAAGGGCACAGCCTTTGCTCTTAAATGAGCGAAGTTTACATTGTAGTAAAGGGGAACAAAGAACATAATGGAAGGCCCTCACTGGGCATTGTATGGAATACCCCTTGCTCAGTCGCACTTGCTCAGGTGGGGGTGTTGGGAAAGGTTCTGTGCAGGGGCAATGCTTGGTTTGTGGGTTGCAACGTGAGCAGGTGCTCCTCAGGAGGTTAAGGAGCAGAAGGAGTGTGCGGCAGGCAGGAGATGCAGCATGGACCGAGGCGAGGCAGTGTGGAGGGTCTAGTCGGTGGCTAACATGCAGAGTGGAAGGGCACAGGGCAGGGTTTTGTGGACGGGCTGGACAGCAACAGCAGTAAAATGTGCGCCCTTAAAGGAGCAGTTTGTGAAGAGATGGAAAATGAATGGGCCACAAGATAAAGGAAGACAATGAGACGATGGTGCCTCCCCCAGAGCAGAGCCTAGACCAGGGCTTGGGTGCAGGTGGTTTATGTGCAAGGTGATCCCAAAAGCTGGAGTAAGGGAGTAGATTGAGAAAGAGAGAGACAGAGAGAGAGAGAGAGACCGGCAGTGGGGGGGTTGGGAGGAGGGGGGAGGGGAAGCAGGCCAATAGGAGGCTGGTGACTGCTATGGACAACTGAGCTCAAGCCCATTGGGACCCCCTCAGGAACTGTGGAGAACACACCTTAGAATTAATTCTCATTCCCAAGAATGGGGTGTTCATCCACCAGCTGTCATCTTCCACTGGTTGATGGTTGCCCCTGGGGGCATTACCTCCATGTTTTAGCCATGCCTGCATTTGAGCTGAGGGATATGGCCTCAGAGGACATCTTGAGGCAGAGAGGCAGAGGTCACCTCAGCACATAAAGTGAAATGCTGGTGGCAGGTACAAAATGGCCCTCCTCCACTGCTCTGAAATCAGGAGGACCAAGGAGAAGCACAGAAAGTATTTGCTAAAAGAGTCAAAGGAAGAACAAGTTTCAAGAAGGACCCTGGTTAGCAGGGTCATTGGCTACTAAGGGGTCCTGGATGGAAAAGTCCAAAGTGTGCCTTGGATATGCATTAGGACAAGTGGTGAGGTCCGGGTTGGAGAGGAGGGGACAGAGCCAAGTTGCCTGGGAGTGACTCATGAGAGGACAGTCAAGAAGCAGAGACCATGGTGTAAGTGACTTCCCCTTAGATTGTTAGCTATGAAGGAAGGGAAAGAAATATGGTGATAGCTGGAGATGGGGATGGGATTCTGGGAGGACCTGCCAAAGGGTGAGGGTGTTCAGAGCCCTGATGGGGACCTTGAGGAACTTCAGGGTTTCCATGCCAGGTTTTCTTTCCTTCAGACATGACTTTGGTGTTTTGTGTTGGCTGGGACTGTCTGAAGGAAAGAGGAGCTGTTCTTTGTTAGAGCTGGCTTGAGACTTTGGGATGAGCATTGGAGTCAGATGGACCTGGTGGAGAATCCTGGCTCTGCCATGGTATAACTGGGGCAAGTACTCAACCTCTCAGAGCCTCGGAGTCATCATCTGTAAAATGGGGAAACAGTACTTCTTTCCCAAGGCAGGCATGAGCTTTCATGAGAAAAGGTTTGAGGAAGGGTCTGACACATATCAGGTGAAGGCCTCAGCAGTGTCTGAGATATGGCATGGTGGTTAAGAGCATGTACTCTTTTTATTTTTAATTTTTTAAAAGTTTATTTATTTATTTATTAGAGAGAGAGAGAGAATGTGCAGTGGGGAGGGGCAGAGGGAGAAGGAGACAGAGAGAGAGAGAGAAGCAGACTCCCTGCTGAGCAGGACGCCTGAAGCGGGGCTTGATCCCAGGACCTGAAGACCATGACCTCAGCCAAAGGCAGATGCTTAACTGACTGAACCACCCAGGCAACCCAAGAGTATGTATTCTTGATCCAGATGCCTGTGTTCTGATTTTGGCTGAGGCATTGGTGGACATAAGGTACATGGCCATGACATCGGCAAGAGTAGGGGTGTGATGAGATATGAGGCCGCCAGGTGGCTGAAGGTGGTTCAGAGGCCAGGACCTGATCCACCTTGGTCTCTAGGTGCCAGGCCATTCCATTCTCCTCAATGGCTTGGTTTCTCTTGCCTCTTCCAGGAGGGGGTAAACTGGATCATAGCAGGTAAATGTATGGCTCAGGTGCTGGCACTCCCTGTCCCTAGCAGGCACTAGGAATGGACCTGACACTCTTTCTGGTAAAGCTTGGACATTGTTTCATTAATTGGGTTATTTTTCCCTTTATAATTGAGTTATAACAGTTTTTTAAATGTATTCTAAATACAAGTCTCTTATGAGATATATGATTTGCAAATATTTCCTCCTATTCTGTGGGCTGTCTTTTCACTTTTTTGATGGTGTCCTTTAAAACAGAAAAGTTATTAATTTTGATGAAGTTCTGTTTTTCTATTTTTTCTGTTGTTGCTTGTGCTTTTGAGGTCATAGCTAAGAAACCATTGCAATCCAAGATCAGAAAAAATTATTCCTACATTTCTTATAACAATATTATTGTCTTAGTTCTTACCTTTGGGATTTTGCTTTGCTTTTAGTTAATTTTTGTATATGGTATGAGGTAGGGATCCAGTTTCATTCTTCCACATATTGTCCCAGCACCATTTCATTGAGAAGACTATTCTTTCTTCGTTGAATTGTTTTGGCACCCTTGTTGAAAATGAATTGACTGTAAATGTGAGGGTTTATCTCTGGATTTTCAATTCTATTCCACTAATTTATATGTTTATCCTTATATCAGTACTATACTGTCTTGATTACTGTAATTTTGAAGTAAGTTTTGAAATCAGGCACTATGTATCCTCCACATTTGTTTCTTTTTTTCAAGATTGTTTTCACTACTCTGGGCCCCTTCAATTTCCATATGAGTTTTAGGATCAGCTTGCCCATTTCTGCAAAGAAGCCAGGTGGGATTTTGATGGGAATTGCGTTGAATCTGTAAATCAATTCAGGGAGTGTTTCCATCTTAACAGTATTAAGTCTTCCAATCCATTGACATATGATGTCTTTCCATGTATTTAGAGCTTTAATTTCCTTCAATAATGTTTTATAGTTTTCAGAGTAATACATCTTACAGTTCTTTTGTTAAATGTATTCCTAAGTATTCTTTTTGACACTATTATAGATGGAATTGCTTTCTTAGTTTCATATTCAGATCATTATTACATGATATTTCTTTTGTGGGATCGCATGAGATTGAGACATTAGAATAGTGCTGATGCACTGATTTTGAGTGACTCACAATGTTCATATAGACAAAGACTTACTGAAAATGGTTCACCTTGTACACACTAGGGGAATCCTAGCTCCTTCTAATTCTGAGATGTTGTTTTACTACAACAGTTTATTTATTTATTAATTCATTGACTTATTAGTCAAGGCCCCCATGGGCCAGACCCTGTTCTAGTGATGAGGGCCATGGCAGTGGACATGGCCAAGTATCTGCTTTAATGGAGCTTGTGTGCTCATGGGGGAGTCAGACAATAAAGTATTTAGCTAACTAAATACTTAATATAATTTCAGGCATCACTTTGAAAGAAAGTGTGTTGAAAGAAAACGAGTTAGCCCTAAGGATAGAGAGTTGAGAGGCACAAAGGCAGATTTAATGGGGTGGTAGGGACCTCTAAGGAGGTGACCTGGGGATAGGAAGAAGTGTGGGGTGAGTGAGCTGGGAGCTGTAGGAGGAAGATAACAGGTGCAAGACCCTGGGTGGGAACATGTTCCAAGGGTTGGGGGACCGCAGGGGGGATAGCACGGCTGAAGCAAAAGGGAGCCGAGTGTGGTGGAAGCTGAAGAGTTGGGAAGTGGCTGGGCCAGGGGCAAGTGGACCACACAAAGAACCATGAGTGTGATGCAAAGTCACTTGAGGACTCCAAGAGAGGGAGTACAACAGTTACGGAGAGCTGGAGGGTCAGGGAAGTTACCTTGAAAGTCAAGGAGCTGAGCAGAGTCTTGCAGGGAGAATGTGCATGAGCAGAGACTCTAGGGGAAGGCAAGACAGGTGGGAGCAGCTGCAGGAAAAAGGCGTCGCCATATGGACTTACCCAGAGTAGGGAAAGTGGGATGTGTCGTAGAGCAAGACAGAGGAGGAGAGGGAGCCAGTCCAGGAACGGGCTGGCTTTCTTTCTGGTTCTCTCACAGCCGATCCAGAGGGCAGCATCAGTTTTAGCTCAGGGTGGAAATCAAGGCTTGGGAACCCTAGGATTGAGCTTGGCTCTAATGCTGACTTGCTGTGTGATCTTGCAAGTTGCCTCCCTTCCTTAGGGCTTGATGCTGTCATCCATACAATGGTTGTCTTGGTACAAAAGTAGCTCCAAGTATGTTGGCCCCATGATGCATATCCTTGGGTGCTTGCAGCACCAAACCCTGGGAGAGGACCCTCGATGGGAGAGGGGTACCTCCTCTGTCAACTGACTTCACCTATGGCTGCTCTGAGCTAAGATGCTTCTGGTCCAGAGATTTGGCAGGGATGAAGTAGAGTGTTGCTATGACAGATCTCTCCCTTTCATCACTGCCTAGCTGATGTCATATACTATGCTCCATGAGCTCAGCTGTCAAACCCAGGGCTGCCTTCTCCCTAGACCTCCTGTGTTTGTGGACACAGAACTTGCTTCAAAAAAAGAATAATGTATGAGTGGCCCCTGCAGTAAGTTACCCCCAGGACTGAAGGAATATACCATGGGCTTTTGAATAGACCCTCTGCTGGGCCATGCTTTGTGAGGGTTATTATTATAAAAAAGTCACCCCCTACCTGCCTCCATCACTCCTCCATTTGGTTGGCCTCAGAATGGCGGGTAGCATTGAACTGCCCTGGCGTTCCGTGCTCACCAACACCACATGCTCGATCTGTGCCTCTTCCCTCGATGGGGCCCTTCTCTGCAGCGTGTCCTCCTCCATTTTTCCATGCCTGAAGCCTGGCCCTGGGTGGCATCTTCACTGAGCCAAGTCACTTCAGCTCCTGGGCTCCCCCACCTGTCGCATGGGGCCGATTATCTCTCTTGCACCCTGGTTTTTGGGAGGGTTAGATTTCAGGGGTTAGGGGTCGAGGCAGTGTGCAAAAGCTCTAGGCTCATGATGGAGAGCCAGTGCCTGATGCATGGGGCCCCATGGGCGCTTGCTGCAAAAGGAGCCCAGGAAGGCTGAAGCCAGAGAGAGCTAGATTGCTGTTGGAGCCCTGGCGGGCGGGACAGCCACTGAGGATTTAATGAGAGGACAAGTGGTGCCTCCAATTCCCTGTGCAGGCGAGAGCCTACCTCTGGACCTGGGACCCGCGCTGTTGGTAAAGTGCCGCTTGTCCCCAGTGAGCCTCCGTTTTGCTTCTCCTGGCACCAGCCCGTCAGGAAATTCCCAGCAGATCCTCAGTGTTTGCTGCAGAGCGGTGCCTGCCCAGCTTGGCTGACAGCAGCCTTCCAGCAGGGGACTCTAGTTCTGAGTCCTACGACTGGCATCGTTGTGGAGTTATACTTGGCACTTTCAAAGGGGATGGGAGGGGGCAGAGGCGGATGGGGAGCCGAGGAGCTGGGGCGCACTGTGGGAAAGGTGCAGCCTGGTTCTGGGGTCCGTGAATGCTGCAGCAGGCAACGCAAAATGAGCCTGCATCCGTCTGCACGGGTCTCCGAGGAGCCTGGCTTATCAGTCTGCAGGCAGGCTCAGCGCCTTATTTCTCAATCAGCATCCCTGGCGCTCCATAGGCTGGGTCGGTGGTGGGTGCAGCCACTGAGCTGAGCAGAGATTTAGAATGGGTTCTCGGGTCCTCTCCTTTCATTCATTCACGTTCTCGTATGCCATCCCTGAGTGCGTGTTCCCTGCCAGGCTCTGGGCTAGCCCCTCACCCAGTGGTGAGCAGGAAACACCTGATCCCACCGTGTCTCTCACCTGGGTTACAGCCCAGCAGGGCAAGCCCGGAGGTGAAATGGGCAGACCCTGGAGCCACCCCCCTGGCTCAGCTCTTAGCTCTGCCACTTCCTTGTTTGGGGACTTTGGGCAGGAAACTTTCTTTCCCTATGTCTCAGTGTTCTCATCTGTAAGGTGGGGACAAGACTAGTACCTATCTTATGCAGTTGTCCTACAGTTTTGTAGGTTCCTTGATGTAAAGAGCTTGGAATAGGGCCTGGAATCCAGTAAATAAGTAACTGAATCATTAATAACATTGCCGTGTTCCTTCAGCCACCCTCTTCAACTCTGTTCTCCACAACACAGCCTTTCGATCTTTCTAGGAGATAGGTCTGATTATGGTAAAGTCGCTCACAGATTCCCCTTGGTTTAAAGTCTAAACTTTTCTGAGGCCAGCAGACCCCTTCCTTCCCATCCTCTCCCCTGTGAGCTTTCCCATTGCTGAGGCCACTCCTCCCTGTCTTCCCGCATCCAGGTGGCCTGCTAAACCTGCCACGCTTTCCACGCCCTGCTTCATCCGGAGGACCCTTCCTCTCCCCTCCTTCCCTCCCTGGAGACCTGCATGGGTCCTTTAAGAGGAAGGCCAGGTCTGTGTTTGAAGGTGAAAGTCCTCCCTCATGTCTCCTTCCCTAATCAGAGGCAGCTTCTCCCTTGTGGATACTCTGCCAACCCTGTGTCCCCTGGCCATGTCAGACTCCTCTCTGGGCGGGTGCAAATAGACGCTCTGCAAATAGTTTTTTTTTAAGATTTTTTATTTATTTGACACAGAGCGAGACGGGGAGAGAGGGAGAGAGCAAGCACAAGCAGGGGGAGGGGCAGAGGGAGAAGCAGGCTCCCCTCTGAGCAGGGAGCCCGACGCGGGGCTCAATCCCAGGACTCTGGGATCATGACCTGAGCCGAAGGCAGCCGCTTAACCAACTGAGCCACCCAGGCGCCCCGCAAATAGTTGTTGAATGAACGAATAAATAAGGTGCTTGTGAACACTTGTTAGATTAGAAAGATGCAGGTGATCTCATTTTATCCTTAGAACCACCCCTAAAGCAGAGGAGGAGACACTTGAAGCTGGATGGGACAGACCTGCTGCCTTGCCGGTGTGGGTGACAGCTGGCTGGTCCCAGAGTGGACTGCAAGTAGGGCCTGGATCCGTCTGACTCCTGGGACAGTGCTCATTCCTCTGCCTCGTGAGCACAAGTTCCCTTGCCTGGGAAGCATAGGTGGGTAGGCATGAAAGACTATTTTCCAGAGATGCCCATCACACTATCTCTACGCCACATGCTCTTTGACAGTGTGAGCTTGCCCATCCCACAACAGGAAGGTGAACTCCCGTCCCCCTTGCTTTGAATCTGGGCTGGGCTTGGTCTTGCTTGACCCATGGAATGTGGCAGAAGTGATGTTCCAAGACTTCTGAGATTAGGCCATAGGAAGCCTGCGGTTTCTGCCTGGCTCCCCTGGAATTCTCTCGTGGGATGCTCCCTCTGGAAAGCCATGTGAGGGAAACATCTGGGACATCCAGAGCAGCCAAACCTTCAGATGACTCCAGTCCCCGAGGACAGCTGACGGCAGTCCCCTCTGGGACCGGGAGTGCAAACTGCCCAGTGGAGCCCAGTCAATCCACAGAAGCAGGAGAGATGATGATAAACGTTAAATCCCCGAGGTTTGGGGTGGCAGTCGATCGAACAGCGGAGGATAGGAGTGCTGAGTGCCCTGTCTCTGGGAGCAACTCCAGAGGGCCTTGGCCTGGGATTTCTCAGGAGGTGAAGGCAGGGACTCGGGGGTGGGAAGCAGTGAGTCTCCCAAGGCCCCCATAACCTCTGTGATGTTTTCTCTGATTTGCAGGCTGCCCTGGGGCAAAAAGTGGAGGGAGGGTTTGGACAGTTCCACAGTCCAGTCATGTCAGGCTGCAGGAACTAACCAAGGTTCAAGTGCATGGGTTTAATGCCTTTACCCACGGCCCGCCCAGGTCCATTCTCTGTCCACTCTGCCAGGAAAATGGCCAAATGCTCGCTCCGTGCAAGAAGGAAGAAGCGGTGACGGAGCACCTACCCCGTGCCTGGCGGCCCACCTGCATTGTTTCATTTGCCCTGCCATCAATCTCATTTGATGAGATTGGAAGGATTATCCCCCTTGTACAAATGAGGAAACTGGGTCAGAAAGGTGCAGTGATGAGTCCACACAGCAAGCGAGTGGCAAAGCCAACAAAGCCCAGGTCTGCATCTCTAATGCCCGTAATGTCGCAATGGGCTCACAGCGGCTGGGAGGTGTCCCAGGCCCTCTCTTCAGCCCCAGTCTGCTGGCCAGTGCTTCAAATCCCCTCATCATTGCTCTGCTGCTTTGGCTTAAATCCTGGAGCCTGACAGTGCTAATCCCTTTGGAAAGATGATGCATTGAGTTGTTACTAACTGCTCACCCCAATCGAAGTGAGGTCCAGTGTCTCTGTGGAGTCTGTTTCTTTGGGAGGGAGTGTGGGGTGGAAGAGAAGAGGGGGCCAGAGGGGAGTTGTAGCCCAGGTTCTTCTCCGTTCTTCCCAGATGGACCTAGATGGTGGGGTTCAAAACAGAAGACTGAGCCTCAGTACTGGCACAGGACCAGCCCCATGCCCTGCCTGAGGTCAAGCTTCCCCCTGCCTCGTGCCAGCTCCAGAGAATGCCTAAATCTCCAGCTGATGGCGTCCATCCCTGGCACAGATGTGGGCATGTTCGTTTTCCTCACTGGCTTCCCCCCCATTTGGCCAGCTTCCCTCAAGGCTCCTGGGAGGGCTGTGTTTAGTTCTGGGCTTCAAACTTAAGGAGCAGCATTAACCAAGTGGTGTGGGGCCAGAGCAGACAGCCTGGGGGTCGAGGTAGGGGGGCACTGATTCCTGGCAGAGCAGTGACTGAGGTCCCTGGGGGAAGGAAAGCTGACTTTGACCCTGAGGGTGCCGGTCAGCTTGACTGTGTCTCGGGGCTTTGCCCAGTGCGCTTCAAAATCCCCTTGGGGATTGTCCAAGTCCTGGGAGGCAGAGGCTACTCAACATGGGCCGTCCTGATGGGTGGTGAACATGCTGTCACCGAAGTGGCTGAGCAGGAGACCTGACTGCACCTGGGGGCTCTGCAGAGGGCTGCCACAGGAGGAGAGGGGACAAGGTAAACTCAGGGGCCTCATACAGTTGCTTGGTTCATAGTCTCTGGGAAGGGACAAGCCCAGTCTGGCCCAACAGGGTCTGAACCACTTGGGCGAAAATGAGGGGAAGAGAATATTCTGGCTGTCTTGGTGCTCACTCCAACTTCCCCAGGTTCCCTTGACTCTGCTCCTTTGCTTGTCTGACTTCCCTTGGGCAAGGAGGCCTGGCTGCTCTCCCCTCCCTCTATTTCCTCCCTGCTTCCATTCAGTCAGCAGGTTTTTATTGAGCACCTACCATACTGGGCAGTGTGCTGTATCTTGGAGGACCCAAGGGTGAGCAAAATAAATGTAGACCCTGTCCTTAGGGCCAAGCAGTGGGGAGCTACTGAAGGTGGAAGAGGGGAATGATCGATGGGTTATGGGGGTTGTTGAGAAGAGACGCTGGAAAGCCAGTTGGGAAGGTGAGGGCAGAACCCGGGATGGAGGTGATATGTATTGGGGGTGTGTGTGGTAGCAGGGCCAGGACAAGTAGGTGGGTTCGAAAGAGAGGAGGCAAAGTCAGGAGGGTTTGATGAAGGCTTGGCTGCAGCAAGTGGGTGAGGAAGGCGGCAAAGGTGGACCGCTGGGTCGCTAGCGCAAGCACCGGGGTGGGTGGAGGTGCCAGTCATGGGCTGGCTCTGCTGGATCCCTGGCCAAGGGAAAGCTTCTGCAGCAGTGTTTCATCTCAGGCAGTCCTGGGGACTGGGTCCAGCTGCTCTCCAGCAGCTGGGAGCACGGAGGGTCAACACCCTCTCCACAAAGCCCGTTTCCACCCCTTCTGCTCTTCCAGACAGCTCCCAGGCCCTGCCTCTTTCCCGCAAAGCCTCCTAGGCGCCTCCTTCCTGCCGCTCCACTCCGCAGCTTTGCAGAGCAGTGATGACTGACGTCCCAGGAGGCCAATGAGCTGCCTAGCCCCGCCCACTACCCCAGGTTCTCCGCGTCCCTGCCCAGCTCTCTGCTGCTCCCCTCCCCTAAGACCTCTCACAGTATCAAAATACCCGAGCCGAGGGGAGCAAGAACAGGCCTGATTTCCACCGAAGGAGAGGAGGGAGGGCCCCGGCCCAGCTGGGCCTTCTCACAGCATCCTGACGCCCTGGATCCGCCCCACCTGGCCGCCGGATGCCTCGGGGAGGCAGGGGAGTCTCAGGCTTCCGGGCCAGGGCCTGCAGCCTGTAAACATTCCTGCCCCATTTAGATGGTTGCCAGATGGGCTGGAGCCACAGGGGGCGCGGGAGGGGCTTTGGCTGGGCCTGCGTCTGCGCTCTGGGATTTGGTGGTTCTCTGCTCTGGAGAGCTCCTCTCGCTTACAACCAGTCTGTGTGAATCCTCTGCATCCCTGGTTCTCCCTCCCTGTCTGCCTAAGGTCGTCTCACTCCTGGACCCTTCCCCCTGTGTGCATGAGGCCGGTGCATCCTAGGTCCCCTTTCCTTGTGCATGAGGTCAGGGCACCCCTGGGGCCCTCTCCCTGTCTCTATGAAGTCGGTGAACCCTGGGGTCCATTCCTCTCACCTGAGAGAAGGGAACCCTAGTTTTGGGACTTGCTTAGTCATCCCTCAAGGTGTGGGCCTCAGTCTTCAGTTTTATAAACTGAGGAAACTGAAGGTGAGCATTGTTTATCTACCTGCCTCACCTGGTTGGTATGGCTCGGCCTAGGACAGCCTTTTAAATATTAAACTCAGTACTTGTTGTGAATGTATGGAATTGTTGAGTCACTGTATTGTACACCTGAAACTAACATCACACTCTGTTAACCGGAATGAAAATAAAATTTAAAAAAAAATTTAAAAATTAAACTCAGTGCCACAAGCAGTTTGCTATATTCACAGCCTCAAGAAGTCAAACAGAGCTTACTCAGCTGTCTCAAATGGGGCAATATTTATGCTAATAGCTACCCTTCTTGAGGGTGTTTTGTATGTACTCTTTCATCATAACATGACCTTTTGAGTATTATTGTACCCATGTACAGACGACAAAACTGAGGCAGCGGAAAGTGGGTGGCCAGGCTCATCATCTCCGGCTGAGGAACTGGAGGGCTTTGCTTTTGTCCTCATGTCTTGGGCCCCCACTGGCTCTGGCTGAGCTGGTCCTGCCTCTGTTTCAGAACGCGGAGCACAAACATGTTACTTGGGTCAGCACTATTCTGCACCTGGGCTCCTTCCTCCTCCACCATAGCCTAGTCTGTGTGGCCCATCCAAGGTGTACCGTTCCCATATAACAGATGAGGAGACAGACCAGAGGGGGAAATAAACTTGCCCAGGGACACACAGCTGCTCCGTGGTAGAATCAGGATTGGGACTCAGGTTCTCCAAGTCCCCATTAGGTGCTCATTCCACTGTGTGGCACTTCGGGCTAATCGCATAAAGCTCTTGGTGTGGCCTCAGCTCCTGCTCAGGACCACTGGTGTGACCTGAGGGCAAGAGATGGGGGAGGGCAATGAGGGGTGACTTAGGGGTTGGGCTGCAGTCCTGTCGTAGGACTGTGACCTTGGGCGCCTCTACCCTCTGAGCCTCCATTTCCTTGGGTGTTGAATGGGGACAAGGATCTGTGTCCAGCTCTCCTCGAGGACAAAGATGTGGTATGGGCCCGGGCGCTGCAGCTGGACAGGGCAGCTTTCTTTCCCACCACAAAGCCCCCATGCCGGGGTCAGCCTTGGCCAGTGCCCCAGGACCAGAGCCCTGTATAGCCTGCTGGCTGCTTGGGCATGGGGGCAGGTGGGGAGCTGGGCTTGTGGCTCCCGGAGGGCAGGAGTGCTCAGCTTGGGGGCTCGAGAGGGCCTCTGTCAGCCTGGGATGTGCCTCACAGCAGGCTCCCTTTCCCCATGTCTCCCCCCCCAACCCTGTGCCCCCTCTCAGGCCTGCAGGCCTGGGAGAGCAGACTGGCCCTGTCGGAAGACCCCGTCTCCAGTTTCTGGGAATGGGCTGTGCTCTGCAGCTTTCTTTCCCAGGAGCTGGTGCCAAGCAGGCTGTGCCTCCGTGTCTGGCGGGACTCCAGGCGTTCTGTGCTGAGCGTTTCTCAGCAGCAGCAGGAAAACCGACTTCACTGGGGCTGGAAGGAACCCAGCAACCGGCCTCTGTCTGCTTCGCCCCGGCTATAAAACGGGTGCATGGTAGCGCTTCCAAATGCGCACAGGGGACCAGCTGCTCCAACGTGTGGGGCGGGTCTGGAGCACGTCTCTACCAATGCCCAACTCGCTGCCTTTAGGGAGGGAATCCGCCTGGGGCCTTCAGCTTTTAGGAAGCACTCCCATACGTATGCATGCCCTGTGTTCGTGCGGGAGGGAGTGCCCATGAGCCAAGGCCACCTGCCTGTCTAGTGCTTTGCAAGTGCAGTCTCATGGGAGGGGAACCGCATCCTTGCAAGGCGTGGGCTGTGACTCTTAGTTGATTGAGATAACGGACCCTCAGCAAAGTCAAGAACTTGGCAGGGCCACCAGCTGTACATGGCAGAGCTGGGTGGGAACGCAGGTGGGCCGGTTCCTGCGTCCTCAGCCGCAGGCTGGAGCCTCGCTTCTCCCGTCCACGGCCTCCGCCCTTGCCTTTCTGTGGCTCAGCCCCCGCAGGAGCAGTTCCATGCTACAGACGTGCGGGAAGCTCCGCTCGCTGCGGGGGCTGCGTGTGCAGATTGTAGCCAGGGCACCCGGGAGAAGCAGCTCTAGCAGCGGGTGGGGGTGACAGAGGCTTCAGAGTGACAGGTGAGGGCTGTGTGTGCTCGCTGATCTGATGGCCTTGGGGAGGGCCAGGGACTCGGTCCTCTCTTCTAGTCCCCTGTCTGGACACGCAGTGTCATCTGCAGACACGTGAGGCCAGGAAGGAGGGGGGAAGTGTCAGTCTCCCTGTGTCTTCACCGCTGGCCTTGAAAGTGTTTCCCCAGGCAGAGCCCATCGCAAAAGCCCAGCTCTCTCCACCAGACCATTTTCTTACCTGAGGGTTTAAGAGGTCAGCTTCTCTGCATGGCATTCTCAGTTCTCCATTGGTCCCCTGCAACTGAATTCTTCACCCTTCCGTCCTTGCTCCAGGCCAAACCGCTCTCCTCCTTGTTTTCTCTTGTCTGTGCCTAGGTTCCAGCTGCTTCCCTGGTCAGGCCATGTCTGGGACCGTGTTGGAGGGGAGACCTCTCCCCTCCGTGCACTCCCTCGGCATCTAGGACAGGAGGAGGGAAGTGACAGAAGAAGCCCCGGGGGTCAGGACTGATGCCTTCTTTACCTTCCCCGGGACCTGAGACCCTGGGGGGGCACATTCCATAGTCGATCATTTTGATCATTTCTCTGAATGCTTGTGGATTACACGGAAGAAGGAAGGAACGCAGGAGCCCAGGCTGGAGGCTCTGTGGTCGGACTGGGAACTAGGATATCCGAGTCCCTTTCCCTTTAGCATTTTAGTGGGAGACTCGGGAAGATGCTACACATCCCATGACAATGTTATTTGGGTGCCTGGATGTGTTACCCCTCCGGGGCCTGCCAGCCTTAAGGAGGAGCCTGTGAGTGACAAATTTTTGGTGCTGTGGCAGATCTGTGGGGAGAGGGCTGTGTGGCCTGCCTGGCCCATGGCACCGAGGGCCAGGGCTGGACCCGGTGGCTCCCTCGGCTGGGTGGCAGCATCTGTTCTCTGGTGGCCATTCCCATGAGCCTCTCCCTTCGTTACTCTGCAACCGGGCCTGTTCAGGGAAGCGTGGTCCTTCTCCTTTGCTCTGGGTCATGGGGTGGTGACATTTGGAAATACTTTATCTGATGCCCCGTGCTTGCGGGCTCGGCACTGAGCCCTTACCCGCTCTCTACCCCCCCAGCTCCACCCCAGGCCCATGAGCAAGGCGCAGGGATCACCCAACCCGCTCACCAGGGGAAACCGCATTTGTCTGCACAGCCGGCTCCCTCACCGGGGGTTGGGATTTGCCTGGGCAGGCGGCGACCCTGCCTGACACTGCTCCGTACCCTTGGCACCTGGCCTACCCCTGATAGACCATGGGCGCTCCAAGCTGGTGGGTCAGGCGAGGGGGAAAATGAGTGACTCTCTGGGACTCTGACCCTTCCCATGGGCCTAATTTGAGAACAGTTGCTCTGGTGCT
This sequence comes from Neomonachus schauinslandi, assembly GCF_002201575.2. Taxonomy (NCBI): domain Eukaryota; kingdom Metazoa; phylum Chordata; class Mammalia; order Carnivora; family Phocidae; genus Neomonachus; species Neomonachus schauinslandi. Next base: position 106,138,144 of record NC_058408.1, read on the forward strand.
ATAATCTTAAGTGAGAAAGCAGGATCCGAAAGGTGGTGTGTGCTCACGTGTGTGCAGGAGGGACCCAGAGAAGGTGGCATGTGGGTGATGATCCAAGTGTGAGCTCCGGGTCCTGCTCTTTGCGGGGAGGGGGGAGTCTTGGTTCTATGTCTTTCCAGCTGTGTGATTTGGGGCGAGAGGCCTACACTCTCTGGGGCTCGGTTTTCTTTTCAATAACGGAGGGGTAATAACCATATTTATCTGATGGGGTGGTTGTGGGGGTGAAATGAGTTGTTAGGCATGAGGTACTTAGAGCAGCGCCTGCCCGTAAGCACTGAACAGGGGTTTGTTATTGTAGTTCGTGAACAGTTAGGGACAGAGGGAGCTCGATAGCGGCATACGTGGGTATATCGTTAATGGTATGTGGCGAATTGGCCTTGTAAAGGAGTGAGCAGTATATTTTCTTCTTTCTGTGCACCTCAGCAGTGAGGTCTCTCCCATAGCCCAGGGTGACACCTTGAGCGTCTTAGTTGAGAGGTGACACAGGGAGACAGCAGCCCATGAAGAGGCCTTGTGAACGGATGAGGGACCGAGCAGCCTGGGCCAGAGGGGGACACGATGACCCCGTGGATGATAGCTGCCCAGAGGAGCCCCCCCTCCCCGCCAACCCCAGTCCCTGGCACAGCTTAGACCAGCTTTTAGGAACCGTGACATGGAGAGGGGACAGTTCCGAGTTGGCTTGCACTGAAATCTGCATTTACTGAGGAGAAACCTTGAAGTGATTGAATTTACTGGAACTGACTGAATTAACATTCCTCCCATCGAGGAGAATGGGACTCAAGACAGAAATGAAGTTCACTCGTAGGAAAATAATGAAAATGATATTTTTTGCATACATGCCTATGTGGCTCATGAAATTCTTACCAGCATATGCATCTATATGTTTTCCTTTTTGTATGTACTTACAATATATGTGTACTTGTGTGTGGTAATATGTATATGTGTATATATATACACACACATATACATATATAATGCATTTGTTATATATATAACATATATAATAAATAAACATATATATAAATTGAAAGAAAGAAAATAAGCCAAAGTTTGTTGGTTATCTCTGGATGAAGCGAGTGTGAGCTATTTTTAATTTTCATTAATATACTCTATTGTAGGGATGCCTGGGTGGCTCAGTTGGTTAAGCGTTTGCCCTTGGTTCAGGTCACAATCCCAGGGTCCTGGGATAGAGCCCCATTTGGGCTCCTTGCTCAGCAGGGAGCCTGCTTCTCTTTCTCTCTCTCTGCTGCTCGCCCTGCTTGTACTCTCTCTCTCTGACAGATAAATAAATAAAAAATTTTAAAATATACTCTATTGTATCTTTGCAATTTTCTGAAGTAAACATGACCAAAAGGATAAAATAATTACATCGCTGTAAACTGTGTTCTTAGCTATGAGCTGTGTTCTTCAAGTCAGGCAAATTGAGCCAGTTGATGGTGTGTGTCAGGTAATGTCGAGGCTTTAGGCCAGGGTCTGTGTCCCCAGCGAGTCCCTTCCCTCCCCTGAGCATGCTGGATTGGGGATCATCTCCCTGCCACGTGTCCACGAGCAGCCAGACCCCCATGGACTGTCTGTGTCAAATATGAGAGGCCCCCAGAGAAGCAGAGAGCCGTTGCAGCCACCACAGCATGCTAGCGGGACAGGAGATTATTGTCTCAGCTTTATAGATTGGACAGCCGGGAGCCAGGGAGGTCAGGGACTTGCGCAGGGCCACATGGTCAAGGTGGGCCGAAACCTGGGCTGGATCCCAGATCCTCGGTCCCCCGGTGCAGGTTTGCCTCACATCATCCCCTTGGGGGGTCAGCAGGAAGGGGTTCTGGGACACGTCTTTGGTCCCACACGCTCAGTGCCTGCTGGGGGTTTACGGCTCAGGGAGAATAAAAGCTTAGAGGGTTTTGTGACTTGTTCAAGGTCACGCAGCCAGCTGCGGAGTTGGAATATTAGAATTCTGTTGCTCCCTGCCGGAATGGAAGGATGCTCAGAAAAGAGCTATGATGTGGGCGCAAAGGACCAAAAGAAGGCAGACAAGAGAAGAAAGGAAAGAGACTACCAGTGCTCCCCGGAACAAAGAACACAGTCCAGCGTGTGTGTGTGTGTGAGCACGTGCGCCTGTGTGCACGCTTGTGTGTGTGTGTGTGTCAGGGGTGAGAGGGAATGGCGTTGTGGCGTTGGGGAGGCAGGAGGTGAGAATGATAGTTGGTGAGTGGGGCAGAGGGAAGGAAAAGAAGAGACAGATGGGAAACAGTCCGTGAAAGCCAAAAACCTCAAGTCAGACAAATGTTTATTTTATTTAGTGTTGATAACAGGGGAAAAATGCTGACGGAAACTCACAACTAGCACGGGCTGGTGCCAGCTCTTGAGACCTAGTGGAAAGTGCTAGAAAGGGCCTCTTCCCAGCAGGGCAGGCCCCAGCTTGGCTGGCACATCCCAGCAGGGCATGATGCCTGCCAGGAGAGCCTCCCCGAGGAGCACGCCCCAGCAGAGAGGGCCCTGGAATAGGCTCTAGGGCCCATAGTGAGCTAGGGCCGGTGGGCTGGTCCGCTTCTCAGGGCGTCAGGGACCCCATCTGTGAATTAAGCACAGCCATTCCTGCTCTGTCCACCTGTTGAAACCGTTGGGAGGACTTCCCTTCTGGCCAGCACAGAGTAACAGGCATGGGCTCTGCCCTCCTGCACACAAAGAACCAGAAGATACGAAACCACAGTTTGGAAGAGTTGGGACAGCAGAAAGCCAAGTGCTGTGATGGGGAACAGAGTGCATCCTGTGGTTGCCCCAGCTCCCTGCTGGGCTGCAGCATGGGAAGATGGGGAGGCAAGCCGGGGAGCTGGGTGAACCACCTGGTTGGAGGGGTCGGGGCTGAGAGTGCAGGAGACCTCAGCGGCTGCAGTGAGCAGGCCAGAGCACTGGAGAGATGAGATAAGAGAGGGGACCCTGGAGAGGGGCAGAGGGTCCCCTGCAGGCCACGGCGCCTTTCCCATCAGCACACACAAGCGAGGAAATGACCCGAGGCCAAGGAGAATACCCCCCCACCCCCACCCGCCAAAGGGTTGAGGGAATGGAGTGTGGACTTCACTTTTCTCTTCCCACCAGCCAGACTGGGAAACCCGGAATGCAGAGAGCAGGGAGTACACTGCTCTGATGCTCAAGCTGCATTCAAATGCTCCTGCCCGTCCTGCAAAATAATGTTACTTTGTTTGAATCACGTCCAAGCTCCACCCTCTGTTTGTATTTGGTTTTGGTGGGTCTAAATAGAACGGCCTCTTTGCGCCCCCTCCCCCACTCCCACCCCCTTAGTTCTCATGGTTTTCACTCCATGAAGAATAAGGGTCAGCTGTCCCATAGAATGTCCCACGTCCTGGATTTGGTTGACTTCATTCTTGTGGGGGTGTTGAGCTGGCTCCTCTCTCCTTGGTAACTCCTAGACTAAAGGCTAGACAGAAAGGCTTCCCCAGATTCAAGTTCAAGCTTTTTGGCAAGAACCCTTCACAGGTGGTGCTCGCCTCCTTATTTTCCAGGTAGTAACACTCTGTAGTAATTCACAGTGGGCTCATTTCAGCTGCTGGAAAGGGAGGGCCCTGGCATGGTAACCATAGTTTCACGGCTTTGCATCCCACATGAGAAAGCACGTTAGAATGCCCGTGGGTCAGAATGGTGTTTGTATGTGAAAAATCTTGAATCTACTTTTATTTAAGGAAAATCTTTTCAAACTTTGATCTTTTTTTTAAGCCTTAGTATTCATAACAAATGATGGTGACGCATGGCGTGTCACACCCTGAAACATTGCATTACGGAGCCCTAAAGGTTTAGACAGGAGTTTTGAGGTTGTCCCTGCTGGGGCCTCCAAAGTAGGGCGGCCAGTTGGGACCAAGGGGTGTTTCAGAATGTGGGACTTTCAGTGCTAAATCTGGGGATGTCCTGGGTCAACCGAGACAGGGTAGTCACCCTATGACAACGTGCAGACTTACCTGGTGACGGGGATCATACATAAGCACCTTGTATGTCAGGATTGCCAGGTCTTTTCTGACCCCTCTTTGTACCAGCTGAGAAACTGATGGTTGTCTGGGCTGCTTTCCAGTGATGGGGATGCCAGACCTACCCTAAGGTGGCCCATTTCATTGGTGAGTAAGTTTGACTGTTAGAAAAATCGGGCTTGTCTGTAAATCCCACAAACCCACTGTCAGTTGGAACCTTACCCCACAGAGCCAAGCATGTGATATTGATTAGCCAATCAGACCACTGAAACCTGCCCATGTACCGTCCAAGCAAACACCCCTAGGTCATCCCTGGTCATAAGTTCATGTCGCCTCATCCCACTTTCCCATCTATGAGCTCAGGACATAGTCCAGGTCCTGGTACTGGAGGGTCATTGGCACCAAAACAGGAGCCCAACAAGGTGAGAGAGAATCATCTGCAGAGTGAACGGGCCTGCTCCCTCCTGCTTTCTGGAATCTGGGTCCCCAGGCATTTTCCTTCCCTGCCTCCAAGCCTGGCATGGTCTGTCCCCTGTGCTGGAGAGAAATGTGCTATCAAAAGGGAGACCTTGGCTGTCCTTACACCCTCGAGTGGCAGGGAGGGGAGGAGAGTGCCCAGCTCCATCCATTAAGGATGAGCCAGCTATTCTAACCCACTCCAGTGGATTTAAAAGTAGAGCCAAGAATTTAACTTCAAGAAGTACTTTACCGGGCGCCTGGGTGGCTCAGTTGGTTAAGTGACTGCCTTCGGCTCAGGTCATGATCCTGGAGTCCCGGGATCGAGTCCCGCATTGGGCTCCCTGCTCGGCAGGGAGTCTGCTTCTCCCTCTGACCCTCCTCCCTCTCATACTCTCTGTCTCTCATTCTCTCTCTCTCAAATAAATAAATAAAATCTTTAAAAAAAAAAAAAAAAAAAAAGAAGTACTTTACCTCCCGAAATCAAATCATCTCGGTCTCAGTGCAGTTGTTGAACAGACTTTCCTGTTGGGTTGAATGCTGCAGCTTTTCCGGAAACTCTTGTGTGGGATGAAGGTCAGGATTTTATGGGCACAGAGGTGTTTCCATCACTAGCTGCATGATTGTCCTGAGGACTAACTGGTCCCATTGAAGATGTCTCTCCTGTCTGATCCCTGCTCAGTGCCAACCTTCCTGTTTTCCTCTCCTCTCTCCAGGATTCCCAGAGAGCCCTTAAACATGTCCCCTGCTTCTCATCCTTCCTCAGGAAGCCTATGTTCCCTTAATGCCTATTTCATAATAACTTCCCACCCCCAACCCAGCACCCTGGGCTGTCTTCCAAGGGCCTCATTCTCGGGCTCCATGGACCTGGCCCAACTCCCTCCCTTCGTGACCCCCATCTTCCTTCTTCTGAAACGAATCAGATTCTATCTGTTCCTACCTTGGTGTTGAATGATACCTCTTTCTACATTAACCTCCCACAGGAAGTCTTCCCTGATTATCTTTATCTTCCTCCTGGACCTCTCCCTCCCCTGGCCTCCAGTGTCACACAAACCCACAAACTAGTTTCTCTTTCCCAGTGGGCCTTTCTTCTCTCCCCTGAAGGGCTGGGGCCAAAATGTCAACATCAGAGACAGTGAATGCTCACCAAAGATCCATGTTATTCCTTCATTTCCAGCCCCCGTGCAGGAAGGCGGGGCCATGGGACTACTAGACAGTGAGCAGAAGTGACATGTGTTGCTGCCTGGCTGAGGCTGTTAAGAGCTGGCAGGAGTCCTCCTCCCTCCCTTTCTTCCCCTTCTGCAGTGACCACAGATGCTGTGTGGTCCAGATGGTGCAGCTACAAGATGACAGATTCTCTGTCAGCCTGGTTCCCTGCATGACTGTGTGGATCAGAGCTTCCCACTGCCTTGCATTAGACATGTAGTATGAGCAAGAAACAGAGTTTATCCTGTGAAGTCTCTGAGATCTGGGTTTTTTTTCTGCTTCCAGCAGGTAGAATTCCTTAACATTAATAGAACATCTCCTTTATGCCCCCATCCCCTACCCTCTTCCTGCCAGCTCTGAGCTCAGACTGGGCACCTAGCGTAGTAGATTCAGGAAATGAGGATTTTTAGTCCAAATGATGAATTTCATGGGATGGTGACTGGGACATGGAATTCGTAAATGGAACAACTTAAGAGAATGTTCCTAGCAGCAGCGGTCTTGGGGAAAAACCACCCTTGACCTTAGCTACCATGCAGCCTGACCTCACTGGCCAAACCTCAGAACCTGACAGATGCAAAACTAGGATGAGGAGCCCCATAGCTCTATGATTTTGGAACAATCCTGTGCTCTCTCAGAGCCTTGAGTCACATGTCCATGAAAGGACCAACCGATGTCAGCCTGAGGGACCTGGAACCTCCCGGCTCTGCCCTTCTAGGAAGACTTACATTTTCCCCAGAAGATGAGAAGCCAACACTAGTGTGATTGTGTAGGTATGATACCCAAATCCCCCAGCTCTTGGATATTTGATGTGAAGAAGGCATAATTGTGACACAGCAGGGAGAGACCCTTATTGGGCCAGGAAGCTGCAGACTGTGGCTTGCCATATGTCTAAAAATTGCTATTTCTTGGATTGGGGGACAAAGTGGGGCTGGAGCCCTAAAGGGAGAGCATATAGACAAGCCCTCACCAAGAGATCAGTTAGAACTTCCCATTTCACTGTAAGCCCTTCGGGGCCATGACTATGTCTCTTTCACAATCGTATTCCCAGAGTCCTCTTCAGAGATTGGTCCAGAGAAAGTCCTGGAAGGGTAACTGCCTTCCCCTGGGGGTGGCCCGTGGCCTGTTGGTGGATGTGGAAGCTGAGGCTGGATAGTCACTGGGCGGGAAAGTGGTAGAGGGTGTTCTGAACTGTGAGCAGAGCAGGTGAGGTGACCACTAGATTTGTCCTGGGCTGAGATACCCCAGGGGCACTCTGGGTGAGGTGGGGTGAGGGCATCTGGAAACCAGACTTCCAGGCTGTGGGTTCAGGAAAGGCTGCCATAAGGTGATGTTCCCTCTTGCTTCCATGTTGAGGTAGGTGAGGTACATATTCTTAACATGTGTTGACCTTGGAGCTATGCTCCTGCCAAGAAGCTGTCACAGAGGGTATTTAGCAGAGGACACAGCATAGGGAACGCTCCTGTTGTGCTTTGGGGCACTTGCAGCTGACGGGGTATGTACAAGGAGGGGCCGCTGGGCAGGGGTGACCCTGCTAGAGCCTGTTCGGTCTGGCAGCAGAGGAGAGGGTATTAATAATGTCCGGCAGCCAAAGCGTGGCCCCCTCAGCTGTCAGATGGACTGACACACAGCCGACATGAGCTGAGCACCTACTGTGTGCTCACGTATCTACTGTCCCACTTCATCCGAGCAACAAACCGCACCCCCCGCAAGTAGGCACCATCCATCTCGTTTATGGATGAAGGAGCTGCCAGGGAGTCAGCCTGACTCTAAGCACATCTGCCTCTAATCAAAACATCATGATTCCCTTGGTGCCTTGAATCCGATGATCCCATCCAGAAAGAGGGAGCCTGCACGTGACATTATCTGATGCTATCTGTCTGTCTTTGAGGTCATGTGAGAAGCATAAGTTAGCCTAAACAAAGATGATTTTCTTTGGCAGCGGTCTTGGGGAAAACCTTCGACACTTGGCATTGGGATCAGACGATGTGGTTTTCGTCTTAGGAAGGGTGTGCGTTCTATGACCTCCTATTCTCCTCAGCCCCCTACACCACATATGTGTGTCACACATGCCGCACACACATGCACCTACATGGGAACACCCTGAAAACCCCACACACCTGCACCCAGTATCCACACTCTCACGTGTGAGTACACAGTCTGGATGCTGCTCACACAGACACGCCCACATACATCTGCTCATGTACTCACATGCACACACGTGTGCCCACATGATTTCACTTACTTTCATGCACACAACCCACATCCACTTGTCTTCCCCCCCCATACACATTCCCCCCTCACGTGGACACGCTCACCCTCGTACACACCAGTCATAGATAGAAAGCTCACATCATTTGCACATGCTTTTTCTCTGAGAAAAGAAATTTGCTTTTAAAGGAGAGGTTGAGGAAAGTGAGTCAAGAGTTCTCAGCTGCTCTCTGCTGTTCCCCACAGCTCTCAGAGGATGAACGAAGTGAAAGAAAGAGGACAGGTAGGAGGGGCCTGGGGCCAGGGGGCCTGGCTGGATCTTCCCAGGCCCGAACTCGTCCACACCTTTGCTTTCCTGAGTATCGGTTTCCAAATCATTCAGGTGGGGACCAAGCACCTTCAGCCCCCTCGCTTGGTCCCTGAATGCCCAGCGCAGGCATGTGGAGGCCATTCCGAGGAGGTGCCAGTGGGCCCTTCTCAAGGCTGAGTTCCCCATTTTGGGCTTATTCCCCACGGGGCCCCTGTGTTCCCTGCCAGCCCGTGTGGTAGAATGTGGTGGTCACACCCTGAAGGGGCATTAATTCGTTGTCACAGTGTCAGAGAAATAGAGGCCCTTAGCCTTTGGAGGTTCCCCTGTATTTCTCAGGTGGGGAAACTGAGGCCAGGAAGAGAAGACTTAGCACCATGACTTGTACTTTCCAGTTCCTCAGGGGACACTAGGTGAACCACGGTCACAGGTTGCTTTTTTGCCACTTTTGTATCAGGTCTTGAGGCATCTGGGGACTTGGAACATGAGGGACCAGATGAGGCCGTATTGAATTTTGTGTAAATAATTGTGGGAAATTCAGATGCTGAATTTGGATGCACCCACCCCAGGCATACACACATGTGTGCACACAAACACTCACACAGGCAATCTCCCTAACACACACATGCACACATTCCTTCACACAGGGAACCCCCTCCAGGTTGACGAGAATGCACAGAGGAGTAGATACAGTGAAGGACAGTGAGGGCCCCCAGGCCGACTGCTGCTGGGGTCCCAGATAATGTGTCCAGGCTGATCAGTGTTCCAGTGCATTAACTCCGTGTTTCTGGCCAAGTACGGGGTTCCACCAATGTGGGGATGAGCACGGTCTGGTCCTTCCCCTCGCGGAGCTTAAAGTCAGGTGGAGGGCCACCACGGAGTCACTGACACCGAGGGCCGCAGCTGCAGGAAGGCTCACCACACGTGTCTGGACAGGGTCCTGTGGGGGCACACAGTGGGGGGCGCACCGGACTCCCACGGGACTCGGGTGAAAACCTCTCAAAGAAGGGAAGATCAAAGGACAAGTAGAATTTGCCAAATAAAGGAGCAGTAGGCTGGAACAGTGTGGGCACCAGCCGGAGGGGTGAAGTGTGCAGCACATTAGGGTGGGCCATTTGCCCCCCCAACCCTGTATGGCCAGAGCCTGGGACAGGAGGGGCCATTGTCAGCCTGTGTGAACAGATGGGAAGGGCCTTCAGTGCCTTTTGCCAGGGTTTGGCTTTATTCTGTGGGTGGGAAAGTGGGTTCCAGAATGGGTTTAAAGAGAGACGGGACGAGAAAGGGTCTTTCTGGTGGCCAGGAGGAGCCCTTTTGAGGTGGGCACCTGGCATGGAACTAAAGGCACCAGAGACAGAGGTGGGGTTCCAGGGGAGCCCCTGAGCTCCCAAGGCTTCCAGGCCGGGCAGGCCATGGTTGCCATAACGGAGCAGGTGTGTGGGGGCTGGGGCCTGAACCAGCAGAGGCTGCAGGGAGCGAGAGGACACCGACTGGCAAGGAGTTCCTGAGTCCGACTAGAGAAGCTGTCATGGAGTGGGAGGCACCAGGGACAAAGGTTTGGCTAGGGTGGGAGGCGGCTTGCCACCCCGAGGTGGGGCAGGCAGCCGTGTCACAGCCCTCCTCAGGCCGCTTCGGGCAGGACCAAGCCATTGTTTGTCAGCCTGTGCTGTCCCGGGAGCTGCCGCCCAGAATATTAAAATCTTTCTCAGGTTTCTCTCTTTCCCCGCTCCTCCCCACCCCCGCATCTCGCTCATTTGAAATCCTGCAACTGGGGGGAGAAAGTTACTTTAATCCTCTGGTTCCTATCAGCCTAATTACAGTTTCGATAGACAAACGGGCCCGGCTCTAAATGAGATCGGAGGACACGGGAACACATTATGTTGGCGCTAATAATGATCTGTCTTTGTTTTATCATTTCATGTTGTTGCTTCTCATTTTGGCTGCCTGAATTCTTAATGCCTTCGAGTGTCTCGCGGAGATTGCTTCCTCTTGCTGCCAGGCCGGGACACAGTTGCAGACTTGCATATGAAAACACCCAGCCTGGTGCCTGCAGCTAACAAGCCAGCCACCATTTAAATTTCAATCAGCCCTTCTGTTTGTGTGTAAGTTCCTTGGATGGTTGAAATTAGCAATTTTGAAAAATTGATTAAAATTGCTGGTTTCATGAAGCCTCAAAACATTAAAATCAATCTTTTTTTTTTAAATACACCGAAATTCTTGTGGACTCACCCTGTCTGCAATCTGGGGAAGTGCCAAGTGTGCCAATGATGCGGTGGGGAAGGTGCTCAGGGGCTTGGTGAGCTAGGTGCTCAGGGGCTTGTCTTGGCTCTAGACTAACTCCTGTGTGACCTTCTTAAGTGTTTGAACCTCCCTGGGTCTCATTTTTTTTTTTTTTCCCATCTGTGGAATAACAGGGTTTGACTGGATAGGGGATCTCTAAAATGCTCTTACAGCCCTGACACTATGTAATTATGTGCTCTGAGTCAGGTGAAAAAAAAAAAAAAAAAAGGAATGGATCTCTGCAGGTAGAATCTGCATTTGGATGAGTTGAGAATACTAACAACCGATAGCATATTCCTGAACATTTTTAGCTAAACCCAGGCACTTTATATGCATTATTTACATCCATTGTTGCATCCCAAGAAGACTATGAGAAAATACAATTATTATCCCCATTTTTAGATGTAGAAACAGAGGCTTACCGCCTTCCACAGTGCCATGAGTCCCAGCCTGGGGACATGAAGGCTTCTCCCCATGGCCAGGTGATAGCTCCAGGTAAAGGCTGCTCTAACCGGTCCAGCAGAGGGCTCCCCCTGTTTCTGGGAAAGTCACGCAGGTACACGGGGCTCCCTGGCCCGACCAGGGCGGTGGACATTTGAGGCATCCTTGGGCTCTCTCTACTTTGCTCTTTGACTTGAGGTCTTAGAAGCTATAGTCATCAACTTTGCAGCAGAGATGTTGCAGAGAAGTGATAGAGGTTAAAAAGATGAGAATGTTTTATTTCCCCAAATAGTGTGAAGTACTCCATAGCACATACCCACAGTCCTGGCCATGGTCATGGCACTTTAAAGAAACACTTTGAAATTACTGCTTGGTTCAGGGGAGAAAGAAACGCTGTGAAGAGAAGAAATAACAGGCCAAAAAATGGAGTCACTTGTGCTAAGCCCCACTTCAGCAAAACAAGACTTCATACCTAACCTAACTGCTGTTTCAATCTCTCCCAGGAATGTAATCTTAAACCAGTTAATCTGGAATTTCTTGGTGAGTGGTACTGAGATAATCCACCTGATAGTCTCCATTTGTCCCCAAAGGAAAGATGTAGCTAACCCTTCTTTCCTTCTCCCTGCTCCCTTCTGCCTATAAAAGTCTCCCATTTTTTTTTGTGCAGCTCTCTGGAGCACCTTTCTATTTGCTGGATGGGATACTGTTGGATTCCTGAATCACTGAATAAAGCCAATTCTAGGGGTGCCTGGGTGGCTCAGTTGGTTAAGCGACTGCCTTCGGCTCAGGTCATGATCCTGGAGTCCCGGGATCGAGTCCCGCATCGGGCTCCCTGCTCGGCGGGGAGTCTGCTTCTCCCTCTGACCCTCCCCCCTCTCATGCTCTCTCTCATTCTCTCTCTCAAATAAATAAATAAAATCTTAAAAAAAAAAAAAAGCCAATTCTATCTTTAAAGTTGCTCAGCTGAATTGTGTTTTCTAACAATACTCTGCTGCTGTGGGCAGGACTAAAATTCCTTCACCTCTTCTGGCCTCACCTTCCTGTGCTTCCACTCATACTTGCCTTGTTCAGTAACTGGGCACCTTTGCTCCCTCCACTTCACCTGAGTAAGGCAAGTGTCAAGGCCATTGTCCATCTTCTATAGGTCCCCATGGCACGGCTGTCAATAGTGCTTAATCACAGGAATCCCTAGAATCCTCCTTAAAACACTAGCGATGCTCAGTGTTCACTCCAGACTTACTGAAAAGAACCTCAGCCAGTTTGGGAGGCCCTGGTTTTTTAAATATGCTCTGTGTGTGCACATGGACAGTATCCCTGTGTTCTTACCTTCCAATTCACTGGCCAGAGGGTCAGTGTGCAGATGGTTTAAATTCTGTTCACAATATTTATGGAACTCCTACAAAACTAGAAGGAAAAGATAGAGGTGTTATGGGGAAACCATGTTTTCTAGACCTAGAATTAAATACCAACTCCTTGTGAACTTGGGAAGCCACTTAAGTCCCTGGGCCTGGTTTCTGCAATTTTCAGATGAGAACAATGGTCTCTCCATCTGGAATGTCTTAGGGAGACATATGTGGTATGTATGTGGGTCACCTGGTATAATGCCCAGTACAGAAGTGGGTGCTCAACTGGTAGTAGCTACTATTCCTACCTGAGGAAACCCATGGCACCCCTAAAGGGATGGTAGTAAAGCTTCTGTGAATCCCCAAGTGGCTGGCCTCTCCTAACATATAAATTTCACCTTCAATTTTTACCTTCACCTGCTAGGTGGTAGCCTAGGCTCACTCATCAGGAAAATGGCTTGCTCCTTTCATTTAACTTTTCATTTAGCTCCTTTGCATTTGACTCAAATTTGTGCCTCAGCATAGTATCATGTACCATGTATTATGGATCTACAGGGAATTAAAAATTTATTGAAATAATAAATATAACACTCTCCATGGTCAAGGTACTGCTTTCCTATAAAGCACAGTGGTAGGCACAGGTCATTCTTGTAGGCAGTGCAGATGGCAGGTTGGAAGGAGGCAAGAGATAATGATGGAGTGAATTTGACCTGGCTTTCTTGTGAGTCCTGCATCCAGTCAAGGCACTCTTCTGTACCACCTTGGTGAACATCTAGAGCACCACAAAGCCAGAGTCAATAAGTTTGGGAATCAGCGTTTACCAGCTAAGGGAGAGCTCTTTGACTTGGTACTAGTTAGCACTTACTTTTTGTCTGGGAGTGAGAGACACCCAGCTTAGCCTGGCTTAAGCCAAAAGGGAAGTTAACAACTCAAGTAACGGGAGCTACACGACTGGACCTAGGTACCATATGGAATTGTTAGCACGATTTCTCAGCTTGTGAGGGATCCACCTTGTGAGAGTCAACCTTGTGTTGACTTCATTCTCAGGCTGGCTGCCCCCACGTGGTGGCAGAAATGACCGCCAGCAGTTCCAGGCTCATATCCTACCTGATCAGCAAGAACAGGAAGCAAACCTCTCTTCCTCAATGGTTTCAGCCAAATCCTGGTGCTGACACTCTTTGGGTCACTGGGGTCATGCACCCATCCCTGAACAAATGTCCAAGGAAGCGGAGGCACTGACTGCCCAGGCCTGGCTCACTTGCCCACCCCAGAGCCAGGAGCAGAGAGTCAGGGTTGGCTGACTCCTGTAGGAAGCGGGCTAAGAAGCTGAGTGGGCAAAACTAAGAGATGTCCACTCACACTGGGCCCCGGGCCCAGTGGTAGAACTGGAGATGCCGTCTCATCAACCCTGATCCCCCAAAACACATTGTTTGAGGCTTTTGCTTTGGAGGCTTTTGCTTTTGACACAGTGATTGAGATAATTGGAAAAAAAATTAAGTATTGTCTTAGTTTGGTGTCCTCAAAAGTGGATGTTGAGACAAGAATCAGTGTGCAGGATATTTCCATGGGATATCATCCCGGGAAGCACAGTAAGGGCTGCAGAATGAAACAGAGAAGGGAGGAAAGCCAGGGCAAGCTGAGCTAGTGAGTGGGTTCCTGCTGTGGGCCATGGGGTTCAGTTGCTTGGGGGCTCCCTTTGTGACTGCACAAAGCACACTCAGACATGTCCCTCAAAGGGGCGAGGAAGCTTGAGTATCTACTGATCAGGTCCTGCCTCTCCTTGGCTGAGGGTTGCTCCTGGGGTTTAACTGCCTGGCCCTTTGGACCTGCCCCATTAAGGGGAAAGCAAGGTCCTGCAACACTAACCCGTTCTCGGATAGAAATGCAGTTGCCTGAGTGGGAAATCTCAGTGTGGAAGGGTATTGCCCATTGGAGCTGCAGTTGACTTCCAGGGAGGGGCAGGAGAAATAGAGGGGACACCAACAGTGTTTGCCAAAACTCCAGATCAGCTTAGATTTTAAGGAATTACTATTATTTTTGTTAGGTATCTTAATGACGTTGTAATTAACATAGGGATATGCTCTTATTTTTAAAGAAATTCATTCTGAAGAATTTAGGTGTGAAACGTCATGGTATTTGTAATTTGCTTCAAAATATTTCAGCAAAAATACAATGAAGCAAATAGTGCAAAATATTAGCAGTTGTGAAATCTAGGTGACAGATATACATTCTCCTCAAAGTCTAATCTCTCTCTTCTCAATGTACTGGAGACTACACACTCTGCTTGGATCTACATGAATCTTTGCCAAGTCCAATAAATGCCTCTGGGCAGAAATCTTTGGACTCATAGGACTCACTTCTTTTGTTTTCATTTTCTCAAGAACTAAAGTACTATGATGCCTATTGTTCAACATCTGAAAAAAGTCGTTTTATGTATTTTTTTCCCCATGCTTTTTGTTTGTTTTAGATGATATAGAAGGCAGGGTATGGCCCTTTAAAGACGTCCATGTCCTAATCTCTGGAACCAATGGATATGCTAGGTGACATGGCAAAGGGAAATTAAGATTGCAGATGAAATTAAGGTTGCTAATCAGCTGACTTTAAAATAAGGAGGTTATTTTGGATTATCCAGATGGGCCAAGGTAATTGCAAGGACCCTGAAAAGTAGAAGAGGGAGGAAGGAGAGAACCAGAGAAATGGCAGCATGGAAGGATTTGGTTCCATGTTGTTGGCTTTGAAGATATAAAATGGGAAACATAAGCCAAAGAAACCAGGTGGTTTCTAGAAGCTGGAATGGGCAAAGAAAGGAATTCTCTCTGCAGAAGTAATGCAGCCCTGCTGACACCTTGATTTTAACTTACTCAGACTCATTCTGGCCTCCAGATCTATAAGATAATAAATTTATATTCTTGAAGCCACTACCTTTGTGGTAATTTGTTATAGCAGCAATAGGGACATTGGTATTTAAAAAAAATTTTCTCTGGTAGTTCTAATATGCACCCATGGCTGAGGACCACTGACCTCATTTAACCTCCCCAATTTATACCTGAGGCCGCTGAAACAAAGAATGGCTAGAGGAAGATACAGGGGGATCTCAGTGTTGCAAAGCCCACTTAAAACAAGAGTACAGAATATATATCCTATTTCCTCCCAGGAAGATGCCTCTTGGCATCCAGGTATTTGTAATCATGGCAGGAGGTCTGCAATGCACTTGGATGCAAGATGTACCTCCTCCAAACATGGTAGTGAGGGCCAACCCATTAGCTATGCAAAACTATAGATTTCTGCAGTTCAAAAATCAGTTTAATCAGCCTTATTACCACAGAAGTGCCCACATATAAACCTGGTGTGAGTCATTGATTGGTTTTGATCGAGTTGATGAGAATTCTGGTATTTAACAGACTTCAACACTCTGGAGAACCACAGAGCACATTCTGCCAGGGCTCATATCAATTTCGTCTCCAGCTTTATATCACCAAGGGCGGTTCTCAGCTTGGTTTCAATCATTCCATGCATTTAAAAAAATTAGTGCTTTCACTGAGCCAGCAGGAGCCAAGCACTGCCTAGATTTTAGTGTTCAGTAGCATTCTGAAATTTATTGATTCACGTTCAAAATTTCAGGGACTCTAAGATTCCTCGGTGAGATCATTAGGTGAGAATTTCTCCTCCTTCTTTCTTGCCCTCCCTTCCCCTCCTCTTTAATTCCCTTCTCTTTCTTTTTATTTTTAAAATTAACCTTAGGTTGGTCACACCTGGGGCAGCTGGATGCCTCTGCCTGTGGACCATATGCAGGTTAGTAGACAATTGGATTATCCTAGGGCTCCTTTCCTGCCTTGACATTTTTCTTAATTCCACAACGCCTCTGGATGATTCTTGGCCGTTACCCAGCTTAGAATTTCAGGCTGATAATGACAGCCAGATGACCCCGCTCTGCTCCTCTCGCCACAGTGCACTCTTAGCTTTTGCTTGGCCTCGACTCACTGTTTAGCTTAGAAAAACCCACTCAGCAAGCTGGCATTTTGCAGGTGGTCGAGGACAGATGTGGGGAGTGAAGACAAAAGTGATGGTTAACACTTCTGGAGTGTGTACAGTTGTCCTCAGTGCTTGGCCAGGAGAGTCAGGCTATAGACAGACACTAAATATTACCCTCATTTTATACAGGAGGAGACTTCAAACACAGAGGGATTAAGTAACCTTTGAAAGAACACAATGAATAAGCAGCAGACCTGGGATTTATATCCAAGCAATCTAGAAGCTTGTCCTTAACCACTAACCCTACTGTCAAAGGCCCAGTCCTGTGTTTGGATTAGGGTAGGTGGCACCAGAACGCCATGCTTCGAAGGACCAAAAGGCATTACACTCGATGCCCCGTCCTATGCCTGCAACCTTCACTCTGAGTGCCTTTCGCATTTGAGTACAGGCATCACAGGTCATAGTTTCTGCATTCAGATAGGCTGTATTCAGATTGACTTTCCATGCCTCTATTTTCTAGTTTGTGGTCCTGAACCTCAGTTTCCTTATCTGTAAAATGGGGCTACTAATACCTCCTTCAGGGAGTCATTGTGAGGATTGAATGAAATTGTATGTGTAAAACACTAGACACAGAGGGCTCACCCTCATTAAGGGATGGACCCATGGAAGGAAACACTGTAATCTATTTTTTTTTTTTAAGATTTTATTTTATTTATTTGACAGAGAGACAGCAAGAGAGGGAACACAAGCAGAGGGAGTGGGAGAGGGAGAAACAGGCTTCCCTGTGGGGCTGGATCCCAGGGAGCAGGGAGCTCGATGTGGGGCTCGATCCCAGGACCCTGGGATCATGACCTGAGCCAAAGGCAGATGCTTAACAACTGAGCCACCCAGGCGCCCCCACTGTAATCTATTGATTGACATCAGTGTGGAGGCTTCAAGAATAGAAAATGGGCAGATATTACAAATATAGTGTAGAGAGTTCCTGTACAACCTTCTCCTGGCGTCTCCTAATGTTAACATCTTATATAATTTTATATGTTTTTACATAATTATTAAAACCAATAAATTAATATTGGCTAATATTATTACTAAACTATAGACTTCATTCTGATTTCACTAGTTTTCTCATTAATGTCCTTCTGCTCTAGGATCCAGTCCAGAACCCTGTGTGGTATTTAGTGGCCGTGTTTCCCTAGTCCCTTTCAATCTGTGACGGTGCTTCAGTGTGCCCTTGCTGTTCATGACCTTGACACTTCAGAAGGGTACTGAGCAGTTACTTCCCAGTTACTTCAATTTGTGCTTGTCTGATTTTTCCTTCATGATTAGATTGAGGTTATGCATTTTTGGCAAGCATGCCACGTAAGTGATGTATCTTTCTCAATGCATTGTATGCATATGTCGATGAGTCTTATTACAGGTGATATTAACCTTGGTCACTTGGTTAAGGTAGGGTCTGCCTTGAGTTTCTGTGCTGCAGATTACTGTGTTTTTTTACCCCCTTCATAATTGATAAATATCTTGGGGGAGATCTTTTGAGACAATTCAAATCTTCTGTTTCTCCTTAAACTTTCACCTACTAATTTTAGCATCTTGTCTATAATAATTATTACTGTAGTGTTGTAATAGCAAATTTTTAAATTTTCCTCATTCATTTTACACGTATTAATTGGAATTCTTCTGTAACGAAGAGCTGCCCCCACTTATTTATTTATAAACATATGGCTCCTAGATACTTATGAGTTATGATTTGATATTCTCATTGTTTATTTTCTTGCTCCCATTTTCCCAGCCTTGGCCCTTGGGGACCCTTTCTTCTGTCCTTTGACCCACAGGCAGGGCTTCCTGGAGTGGTCAAGGCCAAGAGCCCAGAGTTCGCCTCAGAGGGCTGGGGTATGAGAGAGTGTGAGTGTGTTGAAGGGAGAGAAGAAATGAGAATCGGCAGAGCCCGACACCCTTCTCCACAGAGCATCTGCTTCTCTAAAACTCATGAGGCTCTGAAATTTCCCTGGACCAGTCCTATTTTCTTGCTCCATTCTACAGTCAAGGAAATTAAGTCCTTTGGAAGGGAAGGGACCTGTTGGAGGCCACACAGAGCAGGTTGGGTGGGTGGTCAGGGGGCGGTCAGGCGTCCAGTCCCTGCCGTCCCACACTGGCCCCCATCCCCCCATGCGGTGCCTCGATGCAGGATAGCTTGTTCCAGCATCTGGGCAAACCAGGGGCCGAGGGAAGTTTGTTCCATCAGCAGAGGCTCAGGAAACGGGAGGCTCTGGTGCAACGTTTCTTCAGGAAGCCCTGGGGCTGTTGGCTCTGCTCCCTCTTCTTTCTGCCCAGCTGAAAGGGAGGGGTTTTCTGTGCCAAATCCCCAGCTCCAGCTCAGTGGGGGCCTCTAATCCCCTCCTGGCTCAGGAACGTGGTTGAGCTGGGTCTGGCAAAGGTGCCCCCGGAGAGAGGGTTTTTGCAGGCCTGGGAACAGGGCACCATGTGGCCCCAGGCCCACCCAGGCAAGGGCTTGCATGCTAGCAGCAGAGCATGGGAAACAGGCATAGGATTGAACCGACACTACATTCTGTGAGAGTCAGGGGCGACATGAATGGAGGGCCAGCGGGCAGAACATGGGAGGTGACAGGCCAGTGTGACACACGAGACCGGCCTGTAACAATTTCTCCCACATCTGAGCTCTTCTGGCCCTGACTGTGTGCACAAACTAGCCCCTGGGTTGTGTGGAGATAGGGCACACCTGACCAAAATAGAAAAGCCTGCTTTCAAACGTGGAAGCAGACATTTGTGAGTCTTGCCAATCCTTTTCTAGTCTCCAAGGAACTTTCCTTTCTAATGAGGTAGGCAGGATAAGGGTTGGAACCCTCGTTTTAGAGATGCTGTGACAGAGGCCTGAAAGAGAAAGGGGTTGTGGCCTTTTCTGAGGAGCTCAGATGATTCCAGAAAGAACCAGTCCTTCCTACTCCTGAGTTCTTGGTTGTCCCATGACACCATCCTGTCTTTGGGGCCTGTTCTTCCATATCTGACTCATCTCCAGCCACAGTGAGCAGAGCCTGGGGCTCAGTAAGTGCTTTGGAAAGTCCTCTGAGCACTCCCTGGACTTCTGCAGAGTGGACTGTGGTCTTGGGTGCATTGGGCTGGAGCAGCAGAAACCCCCAGACCCGTCAGAGTAGCGTGTGTGTGCGCACACGCGCGTGTGCACACACGTACATGTCGGTTGGGCAGGGAGCGGCATGCGCTTGGAGGAGTCTGCAGAGAGGCACTTGGCTGGATCCCCGCCCTTGTCTGGCTTTGGTTTCATACTTCCTGCCCCAGCAGGCCTGGGGAGGCCAAACTGCCCAGATGGCCATCTGGCTGGCACTTTAGGACATGGCCCAGCGCTCACTCACAACCTCTCCTCCCCCCACCCTTCTCTGCTTCATTGGCTCTGTTGACTCTGCAAAGGAGTGGCCGGGCCAGGACAGGGAGGCATCGTGGGCAGGGACCTGAGCGCAGGACTGATCCGAGGCAGAGATCCCTACTCCGTCCTCCGTCAGGCTCATGTTCAAGAGAACCTTGTCAGCTGTCCAGGTCCCGAGGCCTGGGAGGCAGGAGGCTCACAGGGTGGGAGAGCCCCGATACCGCTCCTAGTGGGAGAATTCCACTCATGTGAGCCTTCTCCATGGCTCCATAGAGTCCATTTCCAAGAGCCAATTAGAGGGACTGCAGCTCCCCCTTCCTCCCTCCCTCCCTCCCTCCCTTCCTCCCTCCCTCCCTCCCTTCCTTCCTTCCT